>NC_054491.1:21971482-22277732 GCF_017639515.1 Carcharodon carcharias
GATGTCTACCAGGTATAAAAGCTGATGCTCTTCAAGCAACTCTCCAGGAACAAAACACTCCAGCTTCAGTCGGGTATTGTTTTGACTGGCAGGCCACTTCCTGTTTCAATAAAACAAGTGCACTTGCACACCAACACAGACACAGACACAGAAACACTTGGGCACACACAAACTGGGGCACTCATTGACATATATGCACAAAGTCAGATACACACCCACGCAAATACAAATACAAAAAAAGCACAAACATATACACATATATTCACAAACACACACAAACTTACAAAACAAGCATACCGGCAGCGGAAAGCGCATAATAGCTTCTTTTATTGAAGGAAAATCTTTCACACTTAACACTTCTGAAGCACCAGTGCGTTTGAATGGGAAGAGAGGGCATATGATCTAAGAGTAGGGAGACTGCCACACACAGAGAGAGAGGGTCTTCAGAGAATGGCCACTTTCACTGCCTTTCACACACAATACCCTAGATAAATAAGCTCATCACAGAAGCTGTCTTCCATTACATACAACACTTCCTTTTGTGATTAAAGAGATTGTCTGTTGATTCCCGCAGGAGACAGTGACACACACTTAACTTTCAACCAATGGCTGCAGACTCTAAGTCAAAATTTTCTTTTATTTAAAAACATGTTAAAAAAAAAACTATTTCAGGAAATGAAGTATTATTAGCTTGGCAATAACAGGCTAATAGATCTTTATCCCTCTCCCCAAGTCCAAAGTTTCCAATACCTAACTCATTTCGATGAATTTGAACATGACAAGGCAGAAAGCTAACAGCAGTGAAAGGGATTGCTGTACAGTTATGCCATGACTCAACTCAAACCACTTTCTCCCATCTTCAACCTTGGAACAATCTCCTTTTCCTAAAATATATGATTTTATCTTTTAGCAATTTTCTGCCCTCGCTCTCCTCTCCTGGAGATTCTAAGACTCCTGTGGCACTGTTTAGAAACATAGGAATAGGAAGAGGCCTCTTTCAGCCCCCTCCAGCCTGTTACACTGGAACAGGAGGAGGCCATTCAGCCCCTTCAAGTTTATTTCATAGGAACAGGAGGAGGTCATTCAAACCTTTGAGTCTGTTACGTGGGAACCAAAATAGGCCATTCAGTCCCTCAAGCCTGTTCCACTTTTCAATTAATCATGATTGATCTGTACCTCAACTTCATTTGCCGGTTGTCATTCTGTAACTCAAAATGCCTCTATCTAACAAAAATCTAGCAATCTCAATTTTGAAATTACTAGTTGACCTCAGCTTTACAGTTTTTGGGGCAGAGCTATCGTTTGTGTGAAGCGTCTTCACAGCAACTCTCTATGGTTGAGCCTGAACTTTAAGGTTATGCCCCTTGACCTGGATTCTCCCAGTATTTTTTTTATTATTTCACGGGACATGGGCGTCCCTGGCTAGGCCAGCATTTTTATTGCCCATCCCTAATTGCCCTTGTGCAGGACTCTATTAGGCCACTCTATTGTAACCATCTTCCATGGTGGGTCCCAGACGGTGAAAGTTAGCATGACATTCTCCTGCAGGGAGAATATTGTAGCAAAGCCCAGAATTTAAGATCAAGAGAATGTGAATTTTATTCCTTGACCACATTTTTAAAGGAAAATAATAAGAAGCTGACATTAATTAAGTAGAATCTTTTTCAGGCCAATATTTTGCCTCATCTTCCATCCCCCTCTGTCTATAGAAGAGATCATTTGGAGTTCTTTTAAGAAAATGTAACGTTTGCTGACATTAAAATGGGCTTTGGGATGGTCAGACTCTTCCATGTGGCAGGGATCGATGATCAAGGGGAGGGTTGGCGTGTGGTAGCATAATCGACTGGCACTTAAATCTTATGAGAAAGCATCATGAGCGAGGGAAGGAGGAATAATGAATGAACTAGAAAAAGCTTGCATTTGTATAGCGACTTTCAGCACCTTAGTACACTTCACAGTCAATGAAGTACTTTATGAAAATCTAGCCACTGTTGTACTGTAGAAAACCAAGTCAAGAGGGGAGACGCAGAGACATCCTGCACCATTCTGCTACACTCCAAACTGTGATGTCTTAACAATAGTCTTGGTAAAAATTAAAATGGCTGGGAGCTGGGAGGGCAGGCTGAAATGAATTTTATTTTTAAAAAAATGAAAGCTTTTCCTCCATTTGCTGTTAAATTGTCCGCTCCTGACGGCCTCATTTCCCAGTGACTTTGATAAGCAGATACACAAGTCTTAAACTAAGCATTTCATTGTATGCAGAATAATTTTCCTGATCTGCAGAGTGAGAGAGAGAAAAAATCTGGTATCAATAATCAAGGTGTCTGGTATCTAGCTGGGGGGAACTCAACAAATTCGATTCCCGTTGAATCCATCTTTTGGAGAAAAAAAGCATTAAATAGGAGCCCTGAGCAGAGAGTACATTCCACTTATAAATTTATTTTTAATCTACATACAATGGAGCTGGGTGATTCTAAGGGTCTTTCTTACGAGGGTATTTTTTTTCTCTCTCCTGCATTCTCTGTCAAGTGCAGTTCCTTCGTGATGAATGACAAGGGTGCAATAATAGCCCTGCTGGTTTCCATAACAACCAGACAGTATTGCACCGTGCTCTGCATTTTTCCAGATCGAAATGAAACCAGAGGCAGAAAATGGTGGGGGCTGGGGGTTGGGGGTGTGGTGGTGGTGGTGGGAGGGGGTTGGTTTGGTGGGGAGCAACTGAAGACACTTCCTTTAGCAATTCTAGATGGGATGGGAAAGGAAGAGATTTAGTTCCTGAATCACTACTGGGGATTTAGAGAAAAAAAATACATCAGCAAATTGACATAAAGCTTCTCTCCTTTTCTTTAGAAATAAATAAATCGTAAAATCCCTTTAAAATGAAGGATTAAAGAAATACAACATAGATTTTATTTTTAAAAATCATTTCACGTGTCTTTTATTAGTGACTGCATACTCCTACTGTGGATATTGTGTGATGAAGGTGTACTCACATTTATTATTGCAGATTGTCACTTAGGGGAGAAAACATTTGTTTGGGTATTTAAAATTAATAAAAAAAAGTCTGGAGGGATGTATTCACGGAGATCACACAACCTGCTAAGGTTTTATTGTGTTTTTTCATTTCAATGTAACCCTCCTGCAGGTTTTATCAACCAGATCACTTCACAGAAATAGGTGATGTTTGTTTGAGAGTAAGTAATCTATGTTCCACAGGCGATTAACCTATTATTGTCAAAAAAAAAATCCCAATTTCATCCGGTTTTTAATGATTCACTTGGTTAATGAGGGGGGAGGGGAGAGGAGAGTGTCAGGATGTCTTAACATCAATCAGAAATTAAACATCATTAAGCTCATTATGTCCATCATATATTAATCTCGGGGTTAATAGGCTAATTGGTGACACCCTCCACCAGCCACCCCAACAATAAATACCCATGATCATCATTTAAAACCTTGTTTAGAGTCAGACTGGTCAGAGGACTGCCTGCTACACTAAGACACACAAGAGACTCTCCTACCAGAAATCACTGCAGTATCAGAAAGCACAAGTACAGACACAATCCCCTGATGCCCTTCTCTTTCTTGATTCATGCGTCTTTTGTCTACATTGGGCTGTCAAACCCTGCATTGCATGTTTGCACCATACCTTTGTGGTATCTCAAAGCCGACTTCATTAATAAATGAACCAGGTGAATAACCAGGGAGTTGAGGAGCAGAAATCCCTCCCTCCTGCACTCCTCACTCACTCCTCCTAATCACACTCCCACCCTCCTGTACTCCTCACTCACTCCTCCTAACCGCCCTCCCACCCTCCTCAGTTACTCCTAACCGTACTCCCTCACTCAATTCTCCTAACCACACTCCCTCCCTCCTGCACTCCCTCACTCATTCATCTTAACTGCACTCCATCCCTGAGCAAGTGGAGGGCATTTTCAGTACAACGTGAAATGAAAAATAAGAACAGGAACTCCCTAAGCACTTCAGAAGGAACAGAATGGAAATGATCACAAAGCGACTTTTTAAACTTGAATTAAAGATTGTTACAATAAATCACAAGCTGGATGAAGGTTTGTTAGACAGAAGCAAATTTGTGAATTCCATCACCTCCCCCCAACAAACCCTTGGCTAGTCTTTGTAACCCATTGGAAATAAAAAGCCCTGAAAGAGGGCCCCTGGCCGCCCAGTCTCAGTATGAATCGGAGGGGTAGGGGTCATTACATTTCATTTATTATGCTTTCTGTTTTTTTTGCAGACTTCCTGGGATCACCCGTGTGTCCAAATGTTGGTGTAGGTTTGATCTCTCCAAGCTGGAGTTTTGCTGCAGAGATCAGTATCAATAAGGCACTGCTTGTTTCTGCTAAGCTCTCCCCTTTAAAGACAGCACTAATTGATGTGTCTGGACCAGTCTAGACTGTCGGTGATTGACCCAACTAGCAATTATGCTATTCATTTCAGTGCACTTTACCGCTGGGGTAACCTGCTTGTGTTGCAGAATAAGAATACCACCTTTCTCATTGATTAAAAACCTCCTCTGACTAACACTGAGACATCCTTCTTCCCCTGCCATTGAACTCAGTGCCCCTGCTCACTGCACCAATCTCTCATTCTGTTCCTTTGCAATCCTCTCTTCCATTCTCATTATTTCAATAGTGAAGCTGGACTGCATCACTGCTAATCTGCAGAACGACATTTTCCCTTTGCCTTCCTTCCCTCTTCAACGTGCATTTTGATAGCTAGACGTTGGTGCTGGTATGGTTTTTTATATATCTGTTGTTTGCTCTCTTTCTATTCCATTCCCTCCATGGCCTCACCCCTCCCTATCTCTATAGCCTCCTCCAAGCTGACAACTCTCTGAGGTCTCTGCACCTCTCCAATTGTGGTCTCTTGCACATCTTCCACCTGTCACTCAGCGGCCATGCCTTCAGCTGCTGAGGCCCTGTGTTCTGGAATTCCCTCCTTAAATCTCTCTGTCTTTCTCTCTCTCTCCTCCTCTTTTAAGACCCTCCTTAAAAGCTGCATCCTGGTCCAATCTTTGTCACCAGTCCTAATATCTCCTTATGTGGCTCGGTGTCAAATTTATGTCTGATCACATTCCTGTGAAGCGCCTTTGGACGTTTTACTAAATTCTAATTTATAAATCCAAGTTGTTGTTGCAGCCATCCAAACACACCCACACCCAACCCCTGAGTGACATACACCTTCCCTCAGGTAAAAGTGCGGTGACTGATGGGGCAGGATCTCAATTCACTCAAAATCCAGCCAGTTGTATGAGAGTTAAAGTCAGGGTCTGTGAGTAACCACAAGGAGACTGTTTGGAGGCAGGGGCAGATGTGAGAGGGATTTTATCACCTTACCTCATGGGGGAAATCCCTGCTCTCGGGTTGGGATTTTGTCTCCTCTTCCCGCCTCCCGCCCACCCCAGCACTCAGATGGGGTGATGTGCTGTGGGGAAAGTCACCAGCATAATCCCAGTGTGACAGTGATGGGCGCTGTCACAGGGGTCACCTGGACAAATGGGCTGCTTGCAATCTCTCACAACATTTAACCACAGAACTGCAGGCATGCTCTTTAATCAAGACTCGAGAATAATATCAAACCCCACACACTGAATCATTTCAAACTGTGAATCATTTTATTTTATTTATTTTTTTTAAAAAAAGCCCTCGGAACTGTTACACAAGACAGAGGATAGCTGAGAGGGAAGCAAAGACAATTCCCATCACCTTGTCAAACACTTCATGGCATATATATATCATAAAAAGTTAACAAATATCATGTCTTGTTTTTTCTCTTTTAAATCTCGACTTGCCTTTGTTTCATTTTAAATAGAATGTTCAAATCAGCTGATGTCTCTAAGAATGTCACCTGACATTTCCCCCCTCCTCCCCATCGACACACACCCTTCATCACCAAACTTTCTCATTCCAAATGTCCTCCTATTTTAAGATGTCAACGCACAGCACACAGCTCCCAAGAGCCTAACCCGTGGATTAAGGAGACACACATCACAAGTTAGGGTCTCAGGGACTGAGAGGAGTGCAACTTTGTTATTTAAGAGAAATTAGGTATAGAGAAAAAAAATCAAAACAGTCAGGATAAGACGCAAGGATTCTATTCTGCCGAAAGATTTCTTCTTCCAATTCGTTTTATACCGACATCACCTCCTCACACCCTCCACCCCCAACGCCCCCCCCCCCCACCTTCAGCCAAGCACATCTTCCACTTTGCTCCCATCTTTAACCAGTACTACTTTGCAGGAATAAATGAAAGCTTAAGACCAGTTTAACAATCAAGAGTATTTGTTCAAGAGAAGGAAAATGAGGATGGTTAGAAATAGGACATTATTCACTCTTGTCAGTGCTTTCTTCATTTGCTATTTATGGAAGATAATTTGGAAAAAATCTCCCTTGCAAGGTTGGCATCCCCTCCCATTCTCTCAGCATTTTTCAGGGCTGTCCGTTCATCCTGTTAGGCTGAAATGAGGGAGGAAATAAATGAAAGGGGGGGGGGGGGGAGGGGGGAAACGAGGAGGCAGAGCCTGCGATACAACTCACAGAGAGGGAAAAAAAACCGAGCTCATAAATATCAGGTTTAAAAAGCAAAATGACACGCAGAGGAGGGTAGTTGTAGGAGGGAAGAATCACTTCAGAACTCACCCTTCAACACTGAGCACCTCAAACTGCAACCAGCCCCATGAAGAAGAGGGAAAGGGGAACAACCTCAGAACTTGACGCTTGACACAGCCCGAGAACAAAGTGCAATTAAAAATAAATAATAACGAGAAAAGGAGTGTAGGCAGCCGCTGACTCTCAAGTCGCTATCAGCTTGTCGACAAAGTGAGGACCGACAGACAGACAGCATGAGCCGTGCGCCGCGCTCGTCGGGTTACAGAGATGCCATTTATTCTCCCTTCTTATATAAAAAAAATTCTCAGTAGCCAGCTCCTCTTCTGTTTCCTTCGCTGTGCATTTTCCAACCCCTCTCACTGGGTCTCAATGTATCAGCTGCCCGTATGAAGCCAAGGCCAAATTAACAACTGCAGTTCTGATATGTCATTCACTATACACAGGGGGAGGAGGAGGAGGAGAGGGGGGTGGGGTGGGGGGTTCTGGCAGACATACACACACCCACCCCCTCCCTCCCTCCCTCTCTCTCCACTGCCACCTCCTCCTCTCTCCTACTCTATTCTTGTGTCACTCTTACTCAAGAGGCCAAAAGAACAGACACTTTTCATGAACTCCTTGCCGAAGGAAAAGATTTTTTTCTCTCTCTCAAACGACGGGGAGTAAAAAAATAAGTTTTTTCTTGCATTTTCTTACTTCTCATTTTTTTTCCTCCACCCCCCCACCCCCACCTCCTCCTCCTCCCCCCCTCCCCCCCAACCCCGGCTCGCTTCTTAATTTAACCCAACAAAAGAAAAATGTGGACCAACCTGGATGGACAGGAACACCTACAGAAGGGACGGATAGACAGAGGGAGAGAAGAAGAGGTAATACCGATTCAGACAGAGCCTTCCCCACGGAAATATCACCCATTCAAACACAACTCCTTAAAATAAAACCCTCTCCTGCACTCGACAAATAGAATAGGTCCATTTCTTGTTTTTTTTTTAAAGAAATTAACGTTAAATCGCATGCACGAATATCCTGCTTATTTCCTCACCTTCTCTGAACACATACAGCCCAGAAATAATCCGCCTCTCCAGTCTCTTGCCAGCATCGCCAGACCGTGATCAGGACTGCCTTTAAACTTAATCGTGTAGACATAGCACCATCAATGTGTCTGACTTTTCCGAGTGCATACAGTCTGGAGCTAGCTCTCCTCGGGCTCGCAAAGGAGATTGTTGATGGACGAGACACTGGGCACTAATCAGTGACATGCATTAATGTTTGCGGGTCTACACTGCCCTCTCTCTCTCTCTCTCAGAAAGCTTCAACACTGTTCTCTGTCGGTCTCTCTCTGCACAGATTTAGATGAATGCTCACAGCGGCAGTGGCTGAATCAGAAATCAATATCACTCTGATCAGTCCTCTGCTCCCTTTTTTTTTGCAGAGAGAGAGAGAAGGAAGAAGAATATACAATATTGATATATAAATATATAAAACAGGCTGCACTCAGCAAGCCTGAGCCACAGACTGTACGATTGGTTAGAGAAGATGTTCAGAACGCTGAGATTGAATCATCTTGTCGCCCAGGGCTTTCCTTCGTGGTTTTTTTTTGGGGGGGGGGGGGTGGGAGGGTGGGGTGGTCGGCAGCAGAAGATGAAGAAAAAAAAATCATCTCTAACTAGTAGAAACCAAAATTATTCAGCAGGGTTCCCGAATGACGAGCAGAAATACAAATAAAGCGGAATGAGTCAGACTGACGGGCTGCTCAGGTTAGTGACAGCAAAACTTCAAATCAATTATTTCAATTAAAAAGAAACCCACAAAATAATAATTGGTTAAGATGGTACTCTCAGCTCGACAAAGTCTCACGGTCTTTCTCACCTTCCACAGGGGGGAGGGGGAGAAAGGCTGGTCTTTGACGTGACCGGCGATGGGGTTGGTTTTGGAATCAGTTACTCTTGAGGGTATCAAGGATTTTCTCTGGGGGAATTTGATCGAGTGCCGTTCGCTCACAGGAGCAAGTGGGGCAGAGTTGAAACCCGCACTCATTTGCCATTAGTGCAACCACAGATCTTTAACATTTACCGCATCACCTGGGTGTGGGTGTGTGTGTGTGTGTGTGGAGGGGGATGTGTGTGGGTGTGCGTGTGGGGGGTGTGTGTATGTGGGGGTGTTTGTGGGGTGCGGGGGTTGTGTGTGGGTATGTGTGTGTGGTAGGTGTGTGTGTATGGGTGTGTGTGGGGGGTGTGTGTGGGGGGAGGGGGGTGGTGTGGGAGTGTGTGTGGGTGTGTGTGTGGGGTGGGGGGAGGGTGAAGGGGGGACCCTGAGCAAAAACAACAGCAAAAAAATACCCCGATAATGAATCGAGAGCGACAGATTTTAAGATTCACGCTGCACTGGTTGAGAGCAGATCTGTCAGGTGAATGTGAGAGAGGCAGCTTTTTGCAATATCATCCTTTTGTAAAACAAAGGTGACGAGAAACCTCTCCATCATTAAAACCCCCGCTTCCCAGCAGCAACCAGCCAAAGGTGCTCACACTCCCGCAACTTAACACTTTCACTAACACTTCCACAAGGAGCCTTGGATGATCTGATCCGGTTTGATCTTTTTGGATGGTATAATTTTTCCTCTGTGCAGAATTCCCCACACCAATCCCTGTTAAAAGTAAAAGTGTTAAGGTATTATCTTCCAGATGTTTGGCTGCCACGCCCATTGGTCCAATTTTTATATCCAACCCCAGACTGAGTGCTGAGAGACTATTTGCCCTTGGAGGGCATCGCAGGGTAGCCAAACCCTGAAGTCACTTATTCTGCTGTTGGAGAAAGTCCAACAGCCGTTCACCAGGATGATCTCCGGAACAAAGGGACTGAGCTCCGATTACCGGAAGAACGCGAGTTTAAATCGGCAGTTTGAGAATTTTGAATTCAGTTAAAAACAGAATCTGTAAACAGAAATCTGGGATCACTAAAATCTGTCGCTTTGTCATCAAAACTTTAGGGAAGTGAGCCCGCCGCTCAGACCTGGTCTGGATCTTGCTACATTACAATTTTGCTTTTACATTACAATAATGATTGCACTTTAAATATACTTCATTAGGACATCCTGAACATGTGAAAGGTGCATTGAAATGCAAAGACGTTCTCTTTAAAAATTTAAGAGGAACCTGTGGGTACTCTTTCTAGGCGCTATATAAATACAACATGGTTGCCCGTTTAACTGCAAAATAAAGGTAAAATACTGCCGATGCTGGAAGTCTGAAACAAAACCAGGAAATGTTGGAAAAGCTCAGCAGGTCTGGCAGCATCTGTGGAGAGAGAAACAGAGTTAACAAAGAAAAGTCATATAGGACTCCAAACCTTAACTCTCCACAGATGCTGCCAGGTGTGCTGAGTTTTTCCAGCATTTTCTGTTTTTGTTGTGACCCTTAACTATCCTTATTTGCATCAAGCCATTTCAAGGCATCAGCTCACCACCACCTCCTCTGGGCAATAAATTCTGGCCTTGCCAGCAATGCCCATATCCCGAGAGTGAATAAAAAGTGACACTCGGCAAACCTGGGTTTGTGTTCGCCGGAGATGGGGTTAAGGGATGATCTGGCTGAGATGATAAAGTTAGTGAAGGGAAATGGCAGGGCCAACAAGGAATGCCCCTCCTCTCTAACAGAGAAATCTATCATGCAGGAAAACAAATTTGAACTAAGTCAGTTAAAAGCAAATCTAGAAAATATTTCTTTGCACAAGAGGCTGTGAGATTGTAGGAGGTACTGGCCCACAGGTCATTGGTACAGGAGCAATTGAGGGAGAAAGTTACTTACAAAAGAGGGAATTAAAGGGATATTGAGAAAGAATGTGGAATTGGGATGAGTAACAGATGCCAGAGTTAATAAAGTGGTCACCTGAATAACTGACTCCTTGGAGCCTATTCCTACAGGAGTCCCGAGAACCTGGTTCATTTCTTCCCATTTCCTTAGCCCACAGTTGCTGAGACCCAAGCAGAGTGTAGCAGAGACAGTATTATTACTGAAAGCCCTATATGAAGGGTGGGGTGTGTAACAGAGAGAATATTAATGGAAGTAAGTAGAATGTTGAACAATACAAAATGTCAAAACAATAGACAGGTCAGGGGAGAGGTCAAAGAAAGAAAAAAAAACTTGCATTTATATAGTACCTTCCACATCCTTAGGATATCCCAATTTTACAGTCAATGAAGTGCTTTTGAAGTCTAGCCAGCATTGTGAGGTTGGAAACACAGCAGCTAATCTGCAGACAGAAGGACCACACAGTAACGGCCAGAAATGGAGCTTTGAACGAAATCTGGATAAGCTGTAGGTTTTTATTACTTTCTAAACAGGGTGCCCAGCATAGAGAGATAAGATAGCAAGCAGGCTGAAAATTAATTTAAACTATATCATGAGTGTAAGCCAAGGGCATATAATGGTGAAACAAGTCAAAACAGATTTAGGATTGATGTCAAGAGGTTTTAGTTACAAAGAGTAATCCACACCTGGAATGAGCTCCCAGATAAATCAGTGAAGGCAAAACCGTGGTTGAGGGCATTGACCTGACACGTTAACTCTGTTTCATGCCCCACAGATGCTGCTTGACCTGCAGCGGGATTCCTCCATTTTCTATACATATTGCAGATTTCCAGCATCTGCAATGTTTTGGCTTAGCATTAGTGAAAGTCCTGCAATCATTTTAGCATCAATTTAATGCTGTGAAGGGATTGGGGAGAATGAAGGGAACTGTAGGATCTTTTCACTGGAGGTGGATGAGCTAAGATGGATTGAATGGTCTTTCTCAACTTTATCCTGTGAGAGCCTTATGATACGGGGGCAGGGATAACAGAAAGAAAGCAATACAAGTGAAGACTGAATATGAAGGGAGGGTTATAACACAGGGCTGGATTTAATTGCAAATAATTTTCTTTTACAAGTGATTTGTGTTGAAGCTCTAAGGAAATGAGTACCATTTTGAGCATCTTGTATCTGTGTCAGACACTCCCAAGTCAAGTATTGGATATTGTGTTATTGGTTCTCCTGTAATCAGTCTTCAAGAATGTATTCGGATCTCAATCTCAGGAGAACACCTCTGATATCAGCAGTGGGACATTTGCCTTTTCTCCATCGTGAGGCTTCTCTGAGTGAGATTGCTAGGCGAGCGAAGGATTGGGATCAATCTTCCCACTATGGGGCCCATGTCAATTCAGGCTTCAGATCACGCATACGCACCTCACGTAATCACTTCGGAAGGAAAAACAGAAAGGTCACCCACACCTTAGAAAATAAGAAACTGAATGAGCGGAAGAGCAAAGGCATCTAGGGACACAGGTGAACAAATCATAAGCAGAATCGCAAGTCAGCACAGCAATTAAAAATGCTAACAAAGCACTTAGATTTATTTCTCAGGTATAGAATTCAAAAGTAGTGAAGTTATGTTGTATGACCCTGATCAGGTAATTTTCACAGTACTGTGCATGGTTCTGCTCACCATACAAAGGACATAGAAGCACTGGAGAAGGTGCAAAAACAGACTCACAAGGATGGTACCAGAACTGCAAGATTATATGTATTGGGAAAGACTGAACAAATTGGGGTTTTTCCTTTAGAAGTGAAGACTTAGATTAGACCTAATAGAGGCCTTTAAAATTATGAATAAGTTGGACACGGTAGATGTTGTGAGAATATTTCCACCATTGGGACAATCTAAAACAAGGGCCATAAATACAAGACAAGATAATAACAGGGAAATAAGGAAAAATGTATTTACTTAATGGAGCACATACAGTCGTTGACTCAAATCACTTAGATGCTTTCAAAATTAAACTAGACAAGTACATGAGCAAAAGGAAATAGAAAGATATTCTGAAAGGCTGAGATAAGGTAGATAGAATGGGAGGACACTTGTGTGGAATATAAACACCAGCACAGGCCAAATGGGTTGAATGGTCTGTTTCTGTGCTATAGATTCTGTATAGTTCAATGTAATATAAGACTCTCGTAGTCAACACAGATGGAAGTTATCTATTCGAGTTCTCTGGGTTGAATTTAAACCCCAAGCTCCTAGATAAGTTGGTCCATCTTCTACACCAGTTCCAGTATCCCCGATTTCTAACCTGGTCTCTGTGACTTGCTGAAGCATTCACATTGAATTGAGGAAACTGAACTGAGTAAAATGTCTCAACCAAGACTCCAGTCTTGGTCCCTTCAATCTGCTGCTGTTCCCTCAGCCCCCAGTGGAGCCAGATTTTATTTTGCCCACTCTGGTTTCTGACCTGGTTCCTCTATATTTTTCCTGATCACTGATTCTGTGGCTGACAGGGTAGGTCAGAACACTCCACTGCTGCTGATACGCTGAGGACAGAGATCAGGACACTCATCACACATCCAGCATCATCACCCAACCACAACCGAGTTGGGAGGGACTTTCTCAAGGATTCGTAATGGTCGAGTAGGTAAATTACACTGTCCACTTCAATGGGGGATTAGAAGGTTCCTCATTTTATGCAGTCGCTGGTCTCAGTTTGAACAAGAATAGGAGGAAAAGGAGAATTCCCGCTCCTGGTCATGGTGCAGTGAGTCCTGCTGGATCATGTGCATACACAGACACTGGATCAGAATAGTACTGAGCTTGACCAATGAGGCCCTCAAGGTCAAAGAGCCCTTAGTCACTAACTGATCAGGACTTACACATAAAGAACATGCTGCCACTTAGATGAGGTACGAGAGGGTTGTGGGCACCTGTGGCCGAGAGGCAGGAATGATGGAGAAACAGTTTGACTGGGCAATGCTCAACCAATCATAAAGCCATATCCTTCCAACCATTAGATTTGAAAGCTTTAGTCTTGGCTCACTCTTGCCTCTGAGCCATAAGATTATGGTTTCAAATCCCAATGCAGTGCTGAGGGAGTGCTGCACTGTCTGAGATGTTGTCTTTTAGATGGATAGTAAACCAAGGCCCTGTCAGCCCAGGTGGATATAAAAGATCCTGAGGCACTACTCAAAGGAAAACAGTGGAGTTCTCCCCAGTGTCCAGGCCAATGCTTTTCACTCAACGAACATCGCTAGAAACACAGGTCATTCATTCACTACTTTTTATGGGGTACTGCAGTGCATAAATTGGCTATCGCGTTTCCTACAATAATGACTACATTTCAAAAGTACTTCACTGGCTGTAAAGTGCTTTGGGATGTCCTGCGGTCATGGAAGGCGCTATATAAAAACAAATCTTTCTTTTTGTTCTATGTCTGTGTACAGAGACCAACTGCAGCTCTGTAGACACGCAGCCAGATGTAAAGAATCAGTGGAGATTGTTAAAATGTATTAACACACTCCAAAAAATGATATTTATCTTAACATAGCATGCCTTTAAATAATCAGAATCGGCTTCTTACTCCTCATTAAATTGTGATTAATTTACAGTCAAGTTAAAGGGGACACAATCCTGAGTGCCAGTCTATTATTTGAAAGCAATTGGCTTATTGAAGGTAAATGGTATTGTCGTAAGCTTGAAGCAAACCAGGTTTTGATGCAATGCTACAAATTTTTCAGAAAATTCTTGGAAAATACCAAAAAAGGGAAACGTAATCTTCAATCTTCAAATGATTGTGAATCAATTCCAGTCAAATGGAGCAGAACTTCCATTTTTTAAAAGCAAATTAAATTAACTGGCGTAAAATTACCATAGAAACAGATAAGATCTGGCTAAGAATTATAGATGTGCATGGTTTTTTTTTCAATGATATTTTCTCTCTCTCCTTCAGATCTTCTGTCAGAATAGTCACATTGTGCCAATAAAACCAGACAAGAGGCTGCTTAGGGGCAATGTAGAGGATGAGAGTCTGACTGAGAGTTTGAACATTGTTTGGGCCACATTAATAGTATTTACATCACAAAAAGGGCCAGTCAGCTCAACTAGTCTATGCTGGTGTTTATCCTCCACTCATAGGTCCTTCTACCTTACTTCATCTAATTCTATCAGCATAACCTTCTATCCCTCATGTACATATCTAGCTTCCACGTAAAGGAATCTATGCTATTCACCTCAATCACTCCATTAGATGGTGAGTTCCAATTTCTAACCACCATATCCTTCCCACATGATGACCATTCCAATGCAGAGCAGAGATGCTGACAGTTTTCAGTTGGAATTGGATGATGATCTAATTTTTTGAATAAAGTTGTGGGAGATTAAGTGCATGATGCTTGACCACAAGGAGCTGCCTTGTCACATTTATCTTCCATAGGGCTTATTTCAACAATACTCACGGCCAGCTGCTGTACTTAAACACACATAGCACCAGGATATCATTGATCAATTATCCAATGTGCTCTTCTTTACTAACCTTTTCAACAATGCCTGGGTGGGCGCAGGAGGATTCTAAGGCCCTTGCCATGGAATAGTCTGAGCCTGACACAAGCTGGGATTCAGGCAATTCCCTTTCCCCGCAGCGAGATGGAGATTTCCACCATTAAAGACCTCCCCTGAGCAGTGTTGGCTCGGGTTGACAAGTATGCTTGGACATTTTCCTGGAGATATCGTCACATGGCCTCTTATTGCTCCGCCTTCACGCCCCACACTCCACCACCGTGATGATCAGTCCCTTCATTGTCCAATTGGATCTTCTCCCCATCTCCAATATTTTTATAAATAAGTGTTCATGCAAATAAACACACTTTTTAAATGCCCTTATAATTTTCATCCAGTTGTTCATAACAGGAGATTAGTCTTTAATCCTGGAAGGTTGGGAACCCTAACCTTGGTGAGTATGACAACACACTCCTGCTCCTAACTTCCACCTACTGGTTTAATACAGTAACTGTCTTCTGATCATTGTAGCGAGGTTACACGTCCTAGAATAACCCCTCAGTTTCTCAAGCGGATTGAATTCGGGTAATTTCAGGTTAGTGAAAATGTCCAAATTCATTTGAGTCATGGAGAGAAGAGGCCATTTCTGGGATATCCAACCTCGTTATTATTGAAGAGAAAACTGAAGAAAAGGACCAAAGTGCGGAATATGAAAGGGACGGAAGGAGTAGGACAGAATATGAGATAAAGCAGCAATTAGCAGATAGCTGGCATTTGGTTTATGCTTTAAAAGCTGCAGATTGTAGGTGAAGGGACATGGAGGCACACAAGGAGTTCCATAGTTTTAATGTTAAAGAATATAATAGTGTGGTGATAAAAGCAAAATACTGCAGATGCTGGAAATCTGAAACAAAAAACAAAAATTGTTGGAAAAACTCAGCAGACTCTTGTCTTTCTCTCCACAGATGCTGTAAGACCTGCTGAGTTTTTCCAGCAGTTTTTGTTTTTATAACAGTGTGGTGGTTATGTTACTGGATGTATCATTTTGAGGCCTGGACTAATAATCCAGAGAATGAGAGTTCAAATCCCATCACGGTAGTTTGAGAATGATGAATTTAGTTTAAATCGAGCTAAGGTAATGGTAAAAGGCCTTGAAGGCGTTGGATTGTCATTAAAAATATAACTTGTCTTTTAGGAAAGGAAACCTGCTGTCCTTACCTGGTCTGGGCCTATATGTGACTCCATTCCCACACCAATGTGGCTGACTCTTAACACTTGTATCAGGGTAACTAGGGATGGACAATAAATGTTGGTCATCTAACCTAAAGCAGAATAAATCACAATTAAACAGTTAACTCTAATCTGCATTTTTTCTCAAAACCTGGGGAAAAGGCTAAACCCACTTTTTTATTTGCTCCAGGTTTCAGTGCCTAATCCTCCCGGGTTAGAAGCAAAGTTCCCTCCGTTCTGCACCTTTAATGTTTTAGACTCATGTTGGTGCACGTGGTTGAACTTGTCCGCACAACAGATTTTTTTAAAACATTGAGGCAGTTGGAAAGTTCGCTTTTTCTGCCTACTTTTCATTCCTCAATTTTACCAGATATCCAATTTCAAAGGCCAACTCTGGCAGGAATCCTAGATCAGGGGTATAGTTCAAACTATACGTCTGTGAGTCATCTCCAGCCCGTCAGCCCAGGTAACTCAGTCCTACTTGGGATATTATTTCTTACTGGTTGGTTTGTTCTGATGCCAATTTGTTGGCCTGGAGATTTGGAAAGGCCTTCTCCGAAAGCTGTAGCATCATTGGTGGATGAATCTGATTCAGATCAGAGAAAGATTGAGTCAACGGAAATGAAAACTGGGTGGTGTGTAAATAGCCTGCTGATTCACCACCGCCCAAGATGAGTTAATACCCCAGAGAGCAAGAACTTGCATTTGTATTGCACCTTTCACAATCTTAGGATGTCCCAAAGTGTTTTACAGCCAATTAAGCACTTTTTGAAGTGTGGTCACTGTTATAATCCAGGAAACATGGCAGCCAATTCTCACACAGCAAGATCCCACAAACAGCAATCTGATCTTGACCAGTTTTTTTTCTGTGATGTTGATTGAGGGATAAATATTGCCTAAGACACAAAGGAGAATTCTCCTGCCCTTCTCTAAATAGTGGCCATGGGATTTATTGTTTACCTTACAGGGCAGATGGGGAGATGGTTTAATATGTCATCTGAAAGATGACTCCTCCTTCAGTGCAGCTCTCCCTCAGTATTCAGCCTGGACTGAGTGCTCAAGCTTCTCTGTTAGTGTCAGCAACCTGACATAAAGTACATGAAAATTAAGGGGTGGATGGAGTTAAATGTTAGCTCGGAGGCTTTAAGATACATGGCCCATGGAGACAAAAAGTTCATTTGAAAAGGGTCTTTATAAATTAATTCTCCCTTTAAATAAAATTGTCCATATGTTGTTGAAACATCATCTCTATCTCCAATGATTTTTAAACAAAGCAACTTGCTTTACATTAACATCAATTTTTAGGGTTAGAATTAATGGAGATGCTTTTAGGGAGGAATGTTCGCACCTGTGGGCTTTCAGAATTTCTATGGTTTCCTCTAATTAATAGATCTATGCCATCTTTGTGGCCCCCTAATATCCATTTTATAATTTCCCTGACACCACCTTAGAAAAATAAATGGACACAACAGAGGATTAATGTTTGAGTCTCATCCAAATGGTAATCTGTTAATTGATCCTTTTAACGGCTCCATTTAGCACCTCATCACTCACTCAGTAATCACACTCAATGACCAATTCATTGCAGTCAAAGAGCCAAGGGATTTAGAGACACAGTCTCATCATTACAAGGTACATTTTGGGAGTCGCATCATTGAGATGATGGGCAGAATCGTCCCAGATTTGTACTAAGTGCGGTACCGGGCAGGAAAGAAAACATTTACCTGCCAGCCACAATGGCAGATCTTCATGCCGTATTATCCCAATCCCACCTCATTAATTATGCATTCCCGGGAAACATGTTGCTTCGCTGAGGACGGCCTCCAATTCACCTGCCATGCCATCCCCTTGCCATTTCCTCACACCAGGCACCATATGTAAAGTGCAGCTGCACGCACACCGCTAAGTACATCCAGCCCAGGACTGCTGCACAGAGGACATGGCCCCGAAAGGCAAGTCGACTGTGGCCCCCCCGATTCAGTGACGCATTCCTGGGAGGCCTTCTGGACACAGTTGGTGCCCACTGTGATGTCCTCTACCCCCTCTGGCTGCAGGAGGTCCATCAGTGTCAACACTCCAGCTTGGGAGGCGGTGGCAGAGATTGTCAGTGCTAAAGATGCTAAGGAGAGTGCAGAAGAGGATAAATGATCTCCTCCGTGCCACCAGGGTAAGGCAACAATCTCATCACTCTAAACTCTTACACTCACAAGCCCATCACACATTCACTGGCATCTCACTCACTGCCAGCTCAAGGGACATCACCAATCTCTCTCTCACACAAGCCCTCACATCTCCATCTGGCCTCATCTCCTCTGGAGACTGCCTCCTCAGCCCTCACCCTCTTGACGTCATTTACACACATCAACATGTGTCCTCGGACACACCTTGGGATACCCCCTTCTGCAGTAATGCCCTTGCCTTGCAGCCTCTTCCCTTGTCCGAGACCACTTCTCCCCCTTCCCCAAGCAAGCCCTCGCCCCGCAGCCATTGAAAAGCCACCCAGACCTTACAGCTGGTCTCGTAAATAGAGACATGCCCGTGAGCTCCCCCAAAGGTGGAGCCTGAGAAGCCTGGTGCTGATGACCGCGAGTGCTGCAAGGAAGGCAAACAAACCTCGAAGTCCCGAGAGAAGTGTGGCTTGCTAAGTGCTCGTCGCTTATGTTCAATTGTGAAACATGTCACTGTGCAATGATATGGACATATTTGGATGATCCAGCATGGGGGGCTGATTCTGGCGAGCTGGGCTTATAATGATATGCAGATGTATTGCAATGAAGTTCCCAATGTGTGGCGGGGGAATCATGGCCCACCATTGATGGACAGAGCAGACGATTGCAAACTGGTTTCATGATGGCATGAAACAGATTTTTGGCCTTTCCGCCATATTGTCCGCTCATGGCCACCATGATGCCCAATGCCAGTGGGCATGGAAAATTCTGCCTGATATGTTGTTTATTTCTGTCCTTGTTTTCATTTTATAAAAATACCAACAGGATCTCTATGGTATTCCTTAAAGTGAGTTGGAAGATACTCTGGTTCAGCAGGTAGCGCTCTCACCTCTGAGTCAGGTTGTTGATTCAAATGCCACTCCAGACACTTAGCACATAATCCAGGTTAACATGCCCAGTGCCAATTCTGAGGGAATGCTGCACTGTCAGATATGCCATCTTTCAGCGAAGATATTAAACTGAGGCCCTGTCTGCCCTCTCAGGTGGATGTAAAATATCCCATGGCAATATTTCAAAGAAGAACAGGGATTTTCTTTCTGGGGTCAATATTTATCCCTCAAGCAACATCAGTGAAAAAAATATGCTTGCCTCAGTTTCATGGCGTGTCAGACATTAGTTACTGAGAGCTTCATAGAGCTTTCACCAGCAGCGTAGCGAACATCAGAACTCAGGTCCTGATCCCATACCCTTTCATCTGCCCCAATTCTGCAGCAATTCTGAGCTTAGGCTTTGATAAAAGGCGGGAGAGGATCACTTAGCAAGAGGCTTTAGAGTGAACCTGCACAACACAGACTAAATTCAACTCTGGCAGGAATCGGCTGCTGATGTATACCCCACCCTTTTCTTCCCATTATAGCCAATTGGATGGTTGTATAATGGGCAATCATTCCATTGCCACCTGTTTGTGCCCTGCTGAAATTGAGATTTACATCTATCATTACCAAACTACCCTTACATTCACCATTATGAAACCAACTCCTTCACATGTTTCTCCATCAATTTAAACAACACAAGAACAAAACTGTAAATTCATGATAATTCACAGGGACAATTATATATTTTGAAAAACAGGTCCTGCATTTATTTTTCTCAAATTTCCACTAACTCTGGCCATTGTGCATCCCTCACTCCCTTCATCCTGCTATTGACAAGCATGTCTTCAAAGGTGTATACCCTAACGTTGTTATTCCTTCCTGAACCTCTCCAGCTCTCTTTCTTCCCTTAAGACAATCTGTAAAACCTTCTTATTTGATCACGATTTTGGTCACCCTGTCTCAGTAACTCCTTCTTTGGCTTGGTGTCAAATTTTGTCTGTTTACGCTAAAGTGAGGAGTCTTCGAAGCAATTCACTACTTTAAAGGTGCTATATGAATGCAATTGCTGTTGCAACAGGAGGGTGGTTGAGAGGGGGTGGGGGGGGGTGGGGGGGGGTAGTTAAAGGGCATTAGGAAACTGAAATTGTCCAGAGAATGGGATAAGAAGTCTACCCACCTCATGGCATCTTAGCACATCCAGGGGCAATATCAGAAGGTGATCTCAACCAACGCCAAAAAAGAATCCAGATGATTGGGTCAATTATTTTGTTGCTGTTTGTGGGAGCTTGCTGTGTACAAACTGGATGCTAAACTTACCCACAAAACAATAATGGCAACACTTCAAAAGTAATTCATTGGTTGTGAACCCCTTTGGGACATCCTGAGTCTGTGAAACGTGCTATCTAAACACATTTTTTTCTTTACCACGTTCTGATACAAACAGAATTTGTAAATAAGGTGTCAGCAAGAATTGCACCAACACCTCAATATCCGAGGAGGTTATCCCTGGATTGGAAGGGGTTTAGGATTTGAGTACAGCCTAACTGGTTCTTTGCACATAATCTTTGCCTCTGGAACAAATTGCACAGCCAGTGCCTTAATACCTCACTGCTAATGGATCAATAGGAAGCAGCATCCTGAATAGGGACATGGTGAATTCATCAGCCTATCCCCAGTCTTAATATATGAAGTGATGGGTTGGATTGAATAAGGTTTACCTAGTAATTTTAGTTTAAACATCTGCGAGGGTGTCTGCCAATAAATGCCACACTGGAGTCCCATGTTACATATAGAACGTGACTATGAAACACTTCTCTCATTCCATATGCATCATTTACATGGGCTCATTCTCACCCATCTCGGTTCTCCATAGTGAACAGTAGCAACTAGCATTTTTAGCAGAAACAAGTTAGTCAATTAAGACTCCACAGCATTCATTCATTCTCACATCTGCACATTTCCACGTTTGCTTGCTGCCCTCTTGGGAATATTTCCCTCCCCAAACACCATCATGTCTCTCGGGGTCATTAATAACCTCAGTCCATTATTATCGATCTAACCTCCAACCCTGTTTCCAATCAAGACACTCATCCAATTAACCACAGTTAACTATTAGAGAGTAACATGTTGGCCACTGTTTACATAGCTTCAAGCTCAGCTCAGATTTCTTTACAAAAATGGGATAGGGGAGGTTATGGTTTAACGTTGGCCAATGATGTAAAGTGAGTGATATGGACTTTACTACCCATTGATTGTCCTGCAATAGAGCCCCTTGACTGGAATTTTGAATGTCAAGGGGTGATGACTGAGGTTTTCAAGGTATTAAGGGGAACAGATAGGATAGATAGAAACTTATTTCCGCTAGTCTAGAGCATATAATCTAAAAAATTAAAGGCAGGCTTTTCAGGAATGAAATTAGAAAACACAGCTTCATGCAAACTCTCACAAATGACAATTGATGCTAGATCAACAGTCAGTCATAGATTTGAGACGGATAGATTTTTGTTAACCAAGGATATTAAGGGATATGGGGCAATGGCAGGTATGTGGAGTTAGGTTGCAGATCACCCATGATCTCACTGAATGGTGAGACAGGCTGGAGGGGCTGAATGGTCTCCTCCTGGCCCTATGTTCTTCCCAATTTTCTCTTTTGTTGATTTCAATGTAAATGTAGATCAGATGTGGTATATCATGGTGGCTAATTAATTTTCAGCCAGTTTACACTCTCACCCAGAGTTAAAACTGCCAGCAGCCAACGCAGCATATTTGAAGTATAGTGATCAATCACACTGTTGTGTGTGACCAGTTTTTCAGTGCGCAGTACCTTCAGCTTTTTATTGCGCAGCCATATTTAACACAGAACAAGGCTTGTGTGGTACCTTCCAGTTTGTTACATGTCCCACACACGTGGGCAATTTAGCAGCAATACTGATAGGTCACTGTTCTAATAGAGAAAACAAAGCAGGTAATATGTACACAGCAAGATCCCATAAATTAAATGTGATAAATGATTAGTTGTGTTGGTTGTGGGGCAAATATTAGCCACCACACCAGGGAAGCTTCCCTGCTCTTCTTCGAACTTTTGTTCTTTGAGATGGGGGACTCAGTTTAATGTCTCAATCAAAGGACAGCATCTTTGACAGTGCCGCATTCCCTCAATCCTACGTGCCCTAAATAAAGTGATAAAGCTTTAACAGTTCCAAGGGAAAATGCTATAAAGGGCTTCAAATGGTATTAGCACACAAGGGTTAGGAAACCAGACGAGATAGGTATCCTTGTCTCTTATACAGTAAGTCATGTCGGAAACTGTGACTCGATGGTTGTGAGGTGAGGACGTGGTGAAGCTATGCCTAATGCCTCCCCTCCTGATGGCCTAGCCTTTGACATCTGAAAACGTGAACACTTGGGAGAGATACCAGTGATTTGTTGGACACTTCAGGCAGAGTTAGCACCTCATGCAGGGTTAGGGGTAGAGGACAGCAATTCAACAAATACAGGACTAAAGGGGAATGAGATGAAACATTCAGTGGCTAGAAATAAATGCAAAGAGTTCCGCAGAAAACTTGGGAGGTGGAGGCTGCTGTGTGTTGAATCGTGAATCCAATCTTATTGGCAGAGTTCTGGAACAGATCAGCAACCTGAACCCCCTCTGGGGAATAATCTATGGTTCTGGAGCTCTAAAGGGGCAAGGGGTGTGGGATTAGAATACAATATTTTCACTGAAATACTGAGTATTTTCAGGCATCAAAGTGAGCCCAAATCTAGAGTTTGATATTGTTTGGTGCTCTATAAGCCTCAACTATCTCCATTAACTTTCAGTTCAGTATCTGATTCTACAACGCGTGTATTGGCAAAGCCGTAAGCTTATAATACCCTTTCAAAAGGAGTATTTATTACACTAAAAAAAACCTTATTTGGGTTTCCAACTCTAAAATTCCTCCACATTAGATGTTCAAGCACTGACGGGTGTGTTCAACTCGGACAGGCTGTTGCACTAATACCCAGAACAGGACATCGGTGGTGACAGGATTCGGGTTTCGCCCAAACCGCAATACCTTTTAAATAAAATGACAAAAGAGTAATACTTCATTCTGAATCAAAGGGGCGGGAGGTGATTTTAACCTAATTCAGCAGGCAGTAAACCCATGGGATGGGCAGGAATCCCACGGGATGGGCAGTAATCCCATGGGATGGGCAGGAATCCCATGGGATGGGGGTGGGAATCTGCTGAAAAGTGAGAAAGAAAGATTCTATTTAACAAAATGCCTCTTGGGTGGTGGGGGCTGCGATTCTGTGAAGACAGGTCGAAGATGGGATACATGCTCACTGCCAATCAGAAATAGCGGGCACACTACGACAATTAACTCTCTGCTGCCTGGTTTTAATCTCAGGGACCTTTCCAGACAGTCTATTCAATAAGATAACTGAGGGGGAGCTCAAGAAGCAGCCATTGCACTGGGAGATCAGAAGTACAGGCAGGAGAAGGAGAATCCTTTCTCCTAGTGTTTAGACTCAGTTTGGCAGGCTAAGACTTGAATATTTCAATTGGCGGTAACAGAAGATCTCTAAATGTAACTGCACTGAGATTGGAACAAGGTCTTGAGGTGTGTTTGAAGCAAAGAGCATTGATGCATTAAGGAGAGGTTTCGCACCCACATGAGGGAATAGAGGTGTCTAGGCAGCAGAGCGGGAAGAGATAATCAAAGTGAGAGAGGACTCTTCTGGAGCACAAACACTAGCATAGGGCAGTTGGGCTGAATGGCCTGTTTTTGTGCTGTAGGTTCAATGTAATATATTATAATTCAATACTGTTTAAAACATTCCCTTACTTTGGTCTTGGTAAATGTAGTTTGCAGTGGAAGGAGCCTTATGGATCAGAAGATGTAGCAGACAGAAAAGTTTCAGCTGCCCATATTAATTTTTCTTGTTATCCCACATTGTGACCAACCCTTCCGCTTCGTTTAATGGAAGAAATTTTGTGCAAATCTCGTGGGAATTTGTCCCTTGATTGGTAAGTGCATTGTCAAGTGTAGAGCTGACCATGCAAGTTTGCAGCTGTGGGCAGCTGTTAGGATGCAATATTTGGCCTTCACATGCCTGGGCCAGGGCAGGGAAAAATATCCAGCCAGGGCTCCTGCAACCTAGATGCTGAGGGAGAACAAGTATGGTCTTCTTTGTGAGGTTCCACTACAATGACACTCACCATCAGTTTGGATTGAACAACCGGGACTTGGGCAGGTCACCTTATGATATCCATATCCAGGAGGCTGCACCCTCAGGGGGAGGAGGAGAAGCAATTAGGTTGCGGAAGGGGTAAGGCTTTGTTGAATGAATTCCAAAGGATGGTTCCCCTTTAATATATCAATAAATGTTGTACAAATTATATTTTTTTAAAGAAATCTTCTTTAACAATCACATGCCCAGTTGAAGCCCTTTATAACATTTTGTGATAACTCACAGCCTCAGCTACAGGACAAGTCACTCACAGCATTCCCTGTGAGGAAACAAACCAAATGAAATATCACTGTAAATCAACAAATCAACCCACTATGCTATATCACAAGCTCTGATATCGTAGACAGCCTCCCTCACTAACTCAATACATGAAACCCAATCTTTTTAAGTACATAAGAAATAGGAGCAGGAGTAGACCATTTGGCCCCTTGAGCCTGCTTCGCCATTCAGTAAGATCATGGCTTATCCTTCACCTCAACTTCATTTTCCCACCCTATCCTTACTGTTCAAAAATGTATCCATCTCAGTCTTGAATAGATTCAATGTCTGAGCCCCACAGGCCTCTGGGGTAGAAAATTCAAAGATTCAGTGAAGACATTTCTCATCACCTCAGTCCTAAATAGCCGACTTCTTAATCTGACACTGTGCCCCTTAGTTCAGGACTCTCCAGTCAGGGGAAACAGCCTCTCAGTATCTACCCTGTCAAATCCCTTAAGGATTTTACATATTTCAATGAGATCACTTGTCATTCACCTAAACTCCAGGCAGCATCGGTGCATTTTACTTGACTTCTCCTCAAGGACAACTCTCTCATCTGAGGAAACAATACTTATAACATGTGAATGTCCCATTTTTGGTGTTGGGTTAGGAAGAGTAAACACTGGTTAAATATTGTGTTTCAACACCCCTCCTCCTCCCACCCTGCCAAACAGAATTGAATGCAGAAGTATTTAGAAGGAAATGGATTCAATGCTAATTGTCCTTTCCCTTTTGAATTCAATGGCTAGAGGGCTACGGAATCCCATCTACTGGAACCCGTTGACTAACACAGATCTGCAGTCATATTTTTATTCATTCTCAGGGTGTGGGCATCACTGACAATTATGTCTTGTTAGGCCGTTACAGAGGGTAGTTAAGAGTTAACCATATTGGTGTGGGACTGGAGTCACACATAAACCCAGACTGGGTAAAAACAGCAGGTTTCCTTCCCTAAAGGGACATTAAGTGAACCAGTTGAGTGTTTTTTGACAATCCAGTCCCTTCATGGTCATTTTTACTGATTCAGGTTTTTATTTCCAGATTTATGTTCCTGTGAAGCGATATTTTTTACCAAGTTACAGTTCCTCTATAAATAAAAGTTGTTGCTGAAACTCACTGGCGTAAATATTCCCAGTGCCTTAGTTACCAGTCCTGATGTGTGACACTGGACGCTGAGCTATTTAACCACGAGAGCTCAATCTAATCCTGTCCCCACTTACCAAAGAAACATGTTTACTGATCAACAGAGGAATTGCTATAAAAAAAGACCATGGTCCACCTTGTTCACCTTCCACCATCCTAATAGTCACATGATACAACAATAATAGAGTTGTTGACTAATCATAGCAATCAATCTCTATCAATGAGTCTACAACAGACCCAGACATAATATGGGAAAACCCCCAATGGTGAAGAGCTTTGGGAATCATAGGTTGAAAGTTACCTGTTCATCCCAAGCCATGCTACACTCACCACATGTATCTCACATCACTCGCACACTGGATCCCAATTGGATTAATGGATAGCTATCCAGTTGGAAGGTATATTTTGTTAATTATACTCCCTCCCTCATAACTAAATGGTGAAGACCAACTGTAGGGCTCCTGTTCCTGCCCTTGGTTGAGGATACTTGTTTCAACACTTGACTGGGGCCTGAGCCAGTGACCCACTGATCTATATAGTTGATTAGCATAGTTGTTGGTTATTGATCTACAGGGTCACTGGAATGAGGGCATTTGCGGGGGGGGAGAGATGCTGAGTGAAAAAGTGCAACAAGAAAAGCAAAACATCAGTAAACTAGGATCACTCCCCCCACCTCCCACAATTGTTACACGCTGACAGAAAACATTACTGTTCGAAGAATGTGGCTAAATCAACAGAGAGACCTACAGGGAATAAAGGGTTAACACTGTCACTTTAAACACCAATGCTTTTCTCTGTAAAATGAACCTTTTGAAAGATGTGCAAGGGTGATTGTGCCCCCAGTATCTTTCTAACAGGAGGTCAGATACTTACAGATTTATGGGTTTCAACCCATGAGAGCAAATCAAAGTGCTTACCATTTTCTCAGTTATCTTGGGGGTTTTATTTTCTCTGGGGTCGATTGTCCGTGACTTGTTTCCCCCGCTGCTGTTGTACGCATGCCCCAGGGAAAGCTAGGAGGTTGTACAGTTATCTCCCTTGGTATAATTCTAAACTATACAACCTACTACCTCAGCCTGAATGCACACAGCAATTGGCTCATCGACTCCTGCATCAGGGGTTCAAAGAGAAGTGGTTGTTGGGGCTGGGTGGTGAAAAGAGGGTTGGGGTGAGGGTAGGGAAGGGACGGGGGTGACTAGAGATGTGAGTGAGAGAAGGGTGGGGAAGGGGTTAGGCAGAAGGTAGGTGAGGGTGAGATTGAAGGATGGCAGAGGGATGGATTAGGGGCGAGGGACAGAAAGAGGGTTGGAAGATGTTGTATCTGTCCGAAGTTTGGAGTTTTTGCTACATAACTATGCTTTCTAAAGGGGTGGCTGGATGATGCAAACACACACTGAGGGGGAGAAAAATGGAGAAATCCATAAACATGGCCTTATTGTACTTGAGGAATTTTACAAATCCACACAGGTAGACAGACACACACAGGTACACAAGCACACACATTGACAAAGACACACACCCTCCCCAAAACAAGCCAACACCCCAGCCAACTAGTACTTAATAACTGAGAACTCATTTCAGTTCTAATTTAAAAACAATCTTTGGCAATACTGAGGCTGTCAATGATGGGAGCAAAGGGCCCAAAAGACAGTCTATTTGAATTAAGCATGTCCTATGGTTCTCTGAGCTCCTCTCTTCCCAATAGACCCAAACTCCATCTTATCCCACCCCCAAAAAGAAGACCTTACAACTGCTCTGTATTTAGTGAAAGCTTACTGTGCAGTGAACTCTCAGACTGTGGTCCAGGGAAGGTGTAAATCTGAGAGACCATCATACCATCAGGTGGATTTGTTGTAACTGTCCATTTCTGGTCTAACCTTTGTTCTAAGACACAGGTCCTTTTCTTCTTTCATGGCTAGTTCAAGAGGAAACCACATTTCATGGGGATTCATAAAATTTTATCACAAGGTATTGAAAAAAATAACCATGAGCTTCTTGGTCACTATTTCCAGAGGGGAGTAAATGACTGGTTAAACAGTTAATTATCAACAGGGAGGTTGCTTGCTGGAAGCTCTGCTGCATCACTGACTCATGGGTTGGGATTTTTACACTGCCAGCCCCACCCTGTTACAAAAGAAGAAAAGAAACAAGGATTTAAAGTTGGCCCAATTCACTTCAGTACTTGAGTAGGCTCGTGTGCAACATGAACACCAGCACAGACCAGGTGGGACGAATGGCCTGCTCCTGCCTGTAAAATTCAATGCCATATGGTTGTTCCTATGACTTGGTTCCTCTACACATGCAATACGAAAAGAGGACCCACAACACCTGCAGGGCTTATGCTCACAACTGGGACTGTCTGAGGCTGAGGCAATCATCGTGTCCATGGCTGAGAATCACCACAAGAGGTCTTTATATCCTCATGTTGGTCATTTATTGCTGAGGAAAAACTGTGTTGTCTCTTGACCATGTAGACACAGACCTATAGACACGAGCTTGTGGGGTATGCAAAACACAAGTTCGGATCTACGGGTTAGCGGCAGCTGGCTTTCAACATCTGTATCCATTTGGCTCCTTCTTTTTATTCCTTGTTTCTTTTTCATCCCCTTTACCTTGTCACTAATGCCATTCTTTCTCCTCTCTTCCTCCTTCTTCTATTCTCCTTATCTCACTTCCCTTTTTCTCCCTTTCTGTTTACACAAAGAAGCTTACACCTGTTGTGTATAAGTACAGATGTCAAAAGTACATTGTGTGCTTACAAAACACTCCCTAAACTAGAGATTTCCTTTAGTGTTGGTTGCCATTTTAAATGAATTTGCAAAAGTCACCACATCTCTCAAATAAAATCTGACCAAACTAAAAGCTTTCCAAACAATTATAAAAATAATATTAAAACTCAAAACACCAACACTGTGATCTGGTTGCTCTGTGTATGCGTGTAGGGCCATCTGTTAGCTCTCAGTTTCAACTCCTGGCATGGGATGTCATTGGCTCACCAGGCTGTGTTTTCTCTTGCTAGGCCGAGATCTGAGATCCTAAAATAGAAGTGAGAAAATAATAAATGAAATGGCGCTTTTAAACATTTCAAGTGAAATCATTTATTACTAATACTCCCAGAATGACAAACTCAGTACAATTAAACATGACAATGCTTTACGATTTCTTAAATGTTGGAAATGTTTAAAAAAAGCTCATCCAATCTTGGACATCAAATGTTGACGATTGTGCGCGTGCTGTTTAAAAAAATAAAGTTTCTTGATTTAAATTACTATCAAACATGAGATAATGTCACAGAATCAAGTGAAAAGTATGATCCCTCATCGAAGCACAACCAGTATCGGGAGAATTACTTGTCTCGATTTGCTTTGTACCATAGCGGACTCCTTGGCTAGCTAGCCAGGCTCCTTCTGCACACCAAGCTTGGAGACAGTCTTTGTGTCTCTATTTCTCTCTCACTCTCTCTCTTTTTTGTTCTTGTCTCTTCCGTAAATGTTTCCCTCCCGAAAAAGCAATAATGTCTTTGAACCAATTTTAAGTGTGGCTTACAGCTTAAATCTCTCTCACAGACACACACGTCGCAAAATTCCAAAAGAGAACGGAAACGCGCAGCTGGACTGAAGCAGCAGCACACCCCAATCCACCTACTTCCAAAAAGGCAAGCGGCTGAATTAAATGTTCTATTAAAAGCTGAGACACAGGCCTCACCTTTCTGCTTGTCCACTCTCCGTCGGAAGAACGCAAAGAATGAAAAGGGAAACACAAAAAAGCTGACGCACTTTCACAAAATCTACAACTCTCACAATTACTTTGCTTTGTGGGGAGAGAGGGAGGAAGAGAGAGGGGTCCAAATGGACCTTTATCCAGGCTCCCCCTCCTCCGCACGCTCCTCACCTACACACCCCCACCCTCCCCTATTTGCTCTCCCTCAGTCGCCAGATGTCCTGCCTCATTTTAAGATGCTTTGCCGTTTGTGACAGGAGGGCCTACCTCGTGACATGGTGGAATTCAACCAACGTGGAAAGCAGCGCTCCCAACACACTCGCTCCGAGCAGGGTTCGGGTAATTCCACATTCCGGAAAAACACAGGCAACATAGGCACAAGCTAAAGGGGGAGCCTCACTGCTTTCTGTAATCCGAAAAAGGTCACCAATAGAATTTTATCCTTTGCAAATGGAATCGGTTTCTCTTGCAATTAAATCTGCTGACTGCACAAGCCAGCTGTTTCCTCTTTCTAGCAAAAAAAATGGCGATTACTATTCTTTTGTTTCTTCCTGGCGGGATTAGGATGGAAATATTTGCCTCGGTTTTTCAACAACAAAAACAAACAACAAAAAAAATTATGAGACAAAGCGATGTGGCAGTTTTCAGACAATGAATTTTGGATCGTGCCCCCTTCAATCCGATGCTGTCCCAACCAAGCAAAACTGGCACCATGCAGTGCGTGGGCACTGCGGAATCTTACTTAGTGCAGCGACAGAACCATTTGGTTGATGGATAGCCATCAGCAGATAGGGTGAGAGGGGGAGAGAAAGATTTACAGGCTCACAAAGACTTGGGAAAGTTAACACACACACACACACACACACACACACACACGCACACACACACACACACACACACACAAACACACAAAGACTTGGCCACTCAATCGCAATCAAACATCTAATTCCCAGAGCCAGAAAACTTAGAAGGAGCCTCTTTGAGCTTTTTTTTTTCGCTCTCTCTCCAAGCATTAAACGGCAATTAAGGACGAAAGGGGCATAAGGAAAGAAAGAGGGAGAGAACGAGAATGAGAGAGAGAGAGAGAGAGAGAGTGCAAAGGGCTTAGCGTGGATCTTGGCACAATACTCGAAGCCCGACAATGTGAATTTTAATATCAGATGGTACCCTGTGAATCTTGAATGCAAAGAGAAGACAAATCTGCTTTGAAATGCAGTTCTGGTGCCAAGTAATTTTAACACTTTCGAGACAGAGGCACAGGTCAGGAAAGCAACAGAAAGGGAAGGATGATTGCAGACGGCAAACTATGCAGATGTCTGCACCCTGCCAAAGACGAACAATATGGAGTAACGTTGGCACTGTAAAGACATTAACAGTTGCCCGGCTTTGCACACATTACCCCTCACGACTTTTCCATTCAAAGTGGATCGCTTCCCTCGAGGCTAATAACTTGAGAAACACATTCTGTTAAAATAACTTTCCATTCGACAATACTGGGGCGGGGGGGGGGGGAGGTTTCAGGGGGACACCAGAGGGAGGGAGAAATGTTTGCAGGCAGACAGCAAGAATAAGAAAAAGAATCGAAAAGAGATCTGAGCCCATTGTGCCGGGTGATTTTTTTTACTAACTCACCAGGAACACCCTAACATTCCCGATGTGGGTTTCTTTTAAACATTGCGCGGTTAGGGCGAGAAGCTGAGATCTTTTAGGAAGCAGGATCGAGAATTCATTCACTGCTTGTCCTCACATGGTTGAAGTAAATAGATAAAAGGAGATGGCTTTCATTTTCAAAAATATTTTAAAAATAAAGCATTTGTATGGGTGAGTTTACAGCTGGTGGAATATATATATATATATATATTTAAAATTAATGCAATTAAAACTAACCTCTCCCCCAAACACACCTAAAAACAAACCCCCAAAAGTTGTCCAGAATCCCTGAACTGTTGTTCTGGTCTCTGCTTCAACTGAGCATCAAGAGGCAACATCTGTTTGTAAAATCGCCAACAGTGAGTCTTTCAATTTTTTTTTGGCATGCTTTTTTGAAGCAAAGAGCCATGATAGGGAGGAGAGAGTATTCACAAGCAGCCTGGCTGCAGCACACTGCCTCTCACAATCCCATTTTTTTCTCTCTGCCGCTCGGGTTTAATATGTGGCCTCTCCCTACGTGTTAACAGCTGGATTGGAGGTACAGAGTTCCAACATACCTTACCCAAGAAGGACAAGGCAACTCCTGAAGGAGCTTTTCTCCCCTTCTCTCTCGTGAAGCCAACGACTAATTTTTGTGTATGTGTGTGTGTGTGTGCGCGTACGTGTGCGCGAGTGCACGGAGTGGGGTCTGGGGGGTGTGCGCGGGGTGTGGGTGCAGTGGAGGACTGATGCTTCTTTACATAGTCTTTTCAACACCAATTCTGGCTGGGAGCGGGTGTGGGCAGGCAGAGGCTGAAAAATAACGACGAAACCTCACAGGCTTTGCCAACTCTGCAGCCAGAGAGAGAGAGAGAGAGAGACAGAGAGATAGATAGATAGAGGGAAGAATGACAGGCAGCGAGACAGAGTTAGAGAGAAATAAAACAAGGGAAAGAGAGAGAGAGAAATGAGGGGGAGAGGGGGAAGAGTGGTAGAGAGTTGAAAGGGAGAGAGGAGAGAGAAAAGAGGGAAAGAGAGCGATACAGAGTGAGAAATGGAAGGAGGAATGAGACAGAAATAGGAGGGAGAGAGAAAACAAGAGAGGGGGGAGTGCTATAGAGAGATAAATGAAAGGCAGAGAGAATGTGAGACAAAAATGAGAGGGGTGGGAGAGTTAGAAAGAGAAATGAAAAGGGATGAGATGGAATGAGGGAAACGAGAGGAAGGAGAGAAAGAAAGAAACAAGAGGATGAAAGAGAGAAAAATGGAAGGAAGAGGGAACAAGGAGAAAGAAAACAGAGAGAAATGTGGCAGAGAGAACAGAATAATTTGAATACTGAATGCTCATAACTGCGATACAGCTAGCGTCAATTATTTACAAAAATGGAGGAGTGTAATTCCTGAGAAAGAAAAGCAAAATATTGTCTACAAAACACATCAAATATCCTGGTCAGATGAATTTATACTCCTAATCTGTCCTCACAAAAATCAAACGCGTACAAAATAACCAGGCATGTTACTATGGAGATTTGTGTAAACTCTTGAGTATAGGCATGAGTCTTGGCCTTTCCCCCATATCCCATCTTGCATTCTGCTCACGGATTACTGCGGCAGTATTACACCAATCATGGACATTAATCTCGAGCTTCAAATGTGCTGACTGGGAATGAAGCAGCTAGGGATCATTTTTCAAACTGAAAACCTAATTTGCAGCATCTCTCTCTCTTTCTCATACACACACACACACACACACACACACACACACACACGCGCGCGCGCGCACAAAAGGGAATAAAAACTAAGGGCTTGCTTGGGCAAAGGAGGATTCAAGCTGGAGTACGGTGCTTGTGAGAGTTGCTGGCCTCCCCTCTGCCCCCAACTCCCTGCCTTCCTATCTCTGTCGTCTCGACTGTTTGATCAGCCATGCAATCACACGGCCCAGTACTCCATGTCTGGTGCCAGGCAATTGAGATGCCTGAAGAGCCACCCGCCATTGTGCAACAGTGTAGGACCCACTAATGCCAAGGGACAATGAACTGTCTAGACCCTTGCGGCCTGATCAATGGCTTGAAGATACCAAGTCATCTGAAGGGGATATCAGCCAAATAAAACACCAGGCAGTGCAGGATAATAATTCCCAGATTATTATCTTCTTTGCAAATGGATAGGCAGAAACATAACATTTTAGAACAAATCACTCCACCACTGTGTTCCAAATCCCATTGTGCTTCTAACAGCATAATTAACACAAGGCATTAACATGTACAGATACCCAATTAAATTGCAGAGATTATTTGTGGCAGGGCAAGGGTATTAGAATGAGCATCACTGTCTTGTATTAGTATATCCGAGGGTGGAATGTTGCCAGAGAATAACTCCAGCCTCTAAAATGCGGGAGCATTTACAGTCGAAGGGTGTGAAAGAATGGTGGCCTCTCTCTCCTGCACCCTCACCTCCCTCAGAAAATTCCCCAATGTGGCTCAATTTACAGGAATACAATTATTTATCTTTTTAAAAATCATTCTGAGATTGCTCTAGTCCCTGCACAATGTCTCCCCATCCCCTTCTTTCTATGTTGAATTAATCTGCAGCGGTTCAAGAAAGTGGCTCACCACTGCCTTCTCAAGGGCAATTAGGGATGGGCAATAAATGCGACGCCCACATGAATATAAAATTTAAAAAAAAAAAATTATGTCTCTCTCCCGACACAAACACACACACACACAAATATCTTAATTTTAAGCATCAAGGCTGTGACCTTGGCCTTCAATCTCACACTCTCATATCTTGATGCAGTGCCGATTGCTTGAAACGAGTTTAAAAAAAATTCAAAAAGAGAAGGAAAAAAAAAAGTTGTCTGGAGCCAAACTCTTGCCTTCTGTGATTTAACAGTGAACAGCGCAGGACAGGCTGGCTGCATAGCAACCTGAGATTGGCAGGCAGCCAACTCATTTCACTAGCAATTGATCGTGGCTCTTAGCCATCATACCGGGGCCTCAAAGACCAGTACCATCATGCATCTGATATTCACAGCCTGGCGTTCTGCCAAAGATAAATCCTCTATTAAAAAAAGAGAGAGAGAGACAGGAGGTGGAGAAATAGAAAGAGAGACAGAGAAGACGAAAAGCTGTTAAATGCTGATTTAAAATAAAAGATAATACCTGGCCAGGCAGCATCGAGATCTCTGTGCTCTATATATGTATATTTTTCTTTCAGTTGTCACGTTGGTTCACATGACTTCAGTCTTTTCTGTGTGTGCCCTGGCATTAAACCACTAGACTAAGCACTGGACTGCGCTCTGCTATGCACTGTTTCCTAACCTTAGTTAACTCTCCTCCCACTTCTCTGACTCCAGCCCTTCCACGAGCCAGAGGAAGTGGGGTGCTGAGTGCAAACGCTGATCACCTACAGCGCAGAGTAAACTCTGAACTTTGTTCCTTGTTCATTAAACGGATTTTTGAAGCTATAATTAGTACCTCAGTTATTTCTCTGATTGAAGACTGACGCCAAATGTTATTTAAGATCCAGCTTTGCCAACAAGCCCCATCGAGGTGGTTTGGATTCAAGAGATAAATTTCATGCCAAGTGATTAGATGTACAATGAACTCACTCAGCGAAGCCACATTTCCCTAACCACCAATTCTTCTCCATGTAAGTTCCAACAGCTGGTCATTCCTGTTAGTAACCTTCCCCTTTTTAATATTTTATTTCCCCTATGTACATCACATTTTAACCAATTATATTGTTATAACAACCACTTCCATTCTAACAATCGTTAAAGAGATGCTTCCATGAGCAAAGTAAGTCTTTGCTGCACCAACATTATTTCTTCTCAAACAAGAAGAGAATTGAAAGGCATCATCCCATTCTGTTAGTACAATATTATCACAATGGAATTGGGGCAAAATCTTCCTCCTCCTGGAAGCAACAAAGGAATTTTCCAAATACTTTTCTGTGAAGATTGCCCCTTTAAATATCCACAATCATCAGAACCTGATATGTATAATTCCCCTGGTGGAGAAAAAAACAAACTTGTATTTATGCAAAGGTGTGAGTGTGGGCTCAGTGTGAGTGTGAGCTCAGTGCGAATGTGGGCTCGATGTGAGTGTGACTGTGAGCTCGGTGTGAGTGTGAGCTCAGTGTGAGTGTGAGCTCAGTGTGAGTGTGAGCTCAGTGTGAGTGTGAGCTCAGTGTGAGTGTGAGCTCAGTGTGAGTGTGGACTCAGTGTGAGTGTGGACTCAGTGTGAGTGTGGACTCAGTGTGAGTGTGGACTCAGTGTGAGTGTGGACTCGGTGCACGCATGAGCTTGGTGTGAGTGTGGGATGGGTGTGAGTGTGGGCTCAGTGTGGGTGTGAGTGTGGGATCGGTGTGAGTGTGAACTCAGTGTGAGTGTGGGTTTGGCCTAAGTGTGAGCTCGGTGTGAGTGTGGGCCCAGTGTGAGTGTGAGTTTGGTCTGAGTGTGAGCTCGGTGTGAGTGCGTGGTCAATGTGAGTCTGAGCTCACTGCAAATGAGAGTTCGGTGTGGGTGTGAGTGTGGGCTTGGTGAGCGTGAGTGTGAGCTCAGGGTGAGCACGAGCTTGGTGTGAGTGAGAGCTTGGTGGGAGTGTGAGCTTGGTGTGAGTGTGAGCTAGATGTGGGTGTCAGCTCAGTGGCAGTATGAGCTTGGTGTGAGTGCGAGTTTGGTGAGAGTGTGAGCTTGGTGTGGGTGTAATCTCATTGAGAGTGTAGGCTCAGTGTGTACGTGAGGTTGGAGTGACTGTGGGTTCATTGCAGTGTATGAGAGCTCATTGTAAATATGGGTTCGTTATTGGTGAGTGTGAGCTCGGTGTGAATGTGGGCTTGTTCTGAGTGAGTGTGAGCTCGGTGTGAATGTGGGTTCGATGTGAGTGTGAGAGAGCTCGGTGTGAATGTGGGTTGATTGTGAGTGAATGTGAGCTTGGTGTGAATGTGGGTTGGTTGTGAGTGAGTGTGAGCTCGGTGTGAATGTGGGTTGGTTGTGAGTGAGTGTGAGCTTGGTGTGAATGTGGGTTCGATGTGAGTGTGAGAGAGCTTGGTGTGAATGTGGGTTGGTTGTGAGTGTGAGCTCTGTGTGAATGTGGTTCGATTTGAGTGTGAGAGCTCTGTGTGAATGTGGGATGGATGTGAGTGAGTGTGAGCTTGGTGTGAATGTGGGTTGGTTGTGAGTGAGTGTGAGCTCTCTTTTTTTTCTTCTTTCTTCCCGAGTCAGCACTTTGTGAAGATTGGGCTTCATATTTCTATTCCATCTCTTTTCTGTCTCCCAAAGTCTATAAATGCCTGGAGTTGTGAGGACAGAGGAGCCTAAGGATTATCAAATGGTAAAAAGTTGTGGCTGAGCCATTAAACAGGTGGGAAGATAAATAATCCCAAACAAAAGATCAGCCAGGATTCCTGTTCCTGGTCACTGTTCCATAAGACAAGGCCTCTACCATCTAAAAGGACAAAGGCAACTGATTCATGGTATCACCACCACCTCCAAGTCACATATCTTCATGACTTGAACATATGTTGGCCATTCCTTCCTCATTGCTGAGTCAAACCCCTGGACCTCCCAGCCTAACAGCACTGTAGGAGGAGCTCCACCACCACCTTCATATAGGGATTAGCAATAATTGTCAGCCTTAGCAGCAGCACCCATACCTGTAGCTCTGCAGGAGTCAATAACTTCAGGAGAGAGCAGAGGAGACTACAAACAAAACAATTTGGTACTCATTGATGGCTTGGTACAAATTGGCATTTACAACAATTGAATTCTGGAAGTACAAGAGCTGTACATAGAACAAAGTAGGTAGGTAGTTCATGAAAGGCATCACTCTCCATTTCAGAGCGACAATTGGTTATATAGCTCAAGGGGCACCACTCCACATCAACTGTGGGGTAGGGTAAGGAGGCAGGCCTCCATGAACTACCACAGCCAATATGGGGATTGAACCCATGCTGCTGGCATCATCCTGCACCACACTGTGATGGGGCTGCTGTAGTCTAGGAGGTCCATGTCACTATTGAAAGACTGGTGTCCTAGCCAATGTTTATTACTCAACTCACATAACTAAAACAGGTGGTTTGGTCATTATTGCATTGCTGTCTGTGGGAGCTTGCTGTGCAAAAATTGGCTGCCATGTTCCCTGCATTTTAATAGTGACAACACTCCAAATGTACTTCATCGGCTTTGAGATACCTGGAGGTCATTGAAGTTGGTATAGAAACATGAGTCTTCTTTAACAAATGGGTACAGATTAACTCAGTGGCCCAGTGCAAGATAACTAGTTTAACTTGAGCATAATATATTGTGAAATGATTTGCTTTGCTTCATTATTAATGCAATCTGCAAACATTTCATGGGACTATTTCATTATGCATTTTAAAGACAAAAAGACTGACTTACCTTTGTCTAGATTTATACAGTATTGTGCTCCAACAATAGTTCACTACAAACTTCAACCTACAGCTGGAGCAGGATTTGAACCAAGAACTTTCTGATTGTGAGACAATCGTGCTACCCTCTCAACAGCAGCTGAGACCGTGGGTTTTGCTACATGGTTGTGCATTAACAGGTCAGGGGAGGGTTGTGGTGGAATCTGGAGATGTCCTAATATCCCTGACGTTCAAGTGCACAAGACTTCTTAATTTGGTTTCAATTAAAATAGTGGAATTCAAAGAGTTTGATCAACTGGCACCAGAAACTGTGCCAATGAAGTCAGGAATTATTAATAAAGCAGCCCCAGGACCCAAATTCTGGATTGGTGCCCTCCCATGACACCACCAGGCAGCTGCTATTTTATATAATTCATAAAGTCTGGTTTATTGGATTGAAAAGCTCTCTAAAATTTTCTTAAAAGGCCACCCTGGACTATGGTTTGATCTTTCATGGGGCAAAGAATGATAGAAGGAATTAAAGGGATGAAAGGAGGAAGCAGCAGAGAACAATCAAGATTTCCTACAGTAGTTTTCTATCTTAAACACCTTCCATAAAAGACTTGGGGATGGAAATTGGTCCCCAGTGCATCTCTTTTTTAGGCATTATAGAGTCCAATTCAGGGAAAACAAGACATGCATTTTTGTAGCATCATTCATGATCTCAGGACATTCCAAAGTGCTTTGCAGCCAATGAAGTACTTTTGAAATGTAGTCACTGCTTTAATGGAACATGGCAGCAAATTTGCACACAGCAAATAGTGAAAGCTCCCACAAGCAGCAACATGCTAATGACCAGATAATTTGTTTTAGTGATGTTGACTGAGGAATAAATATTTGCTAGGACAGTGAGGAGGACTCCATTTCTCTTCTTTAAAATAGTGCCATGGGATCCTTTACAACTACAAGAGGGAAGATGGGGCCTTTGATTAACAACTCATCCAAAAAACAGCATCTCTGACAGTGCAGCATTCCCTCAGCACTGCACTGGAGAGTCAGCCTAGATTTTTGGGATCAAGGTTGTGGAGTAGGACTTTAACCCATGACCTTCTGACTCAGTTGCGAGAAGGCTACCCACTGAGCCAGGACTCAGCAGGGAGCAGTGTCCTGTGTTCAAAGTACGCCTGGAAGGATGTCAAACCTGAAATTGGGTTTGACGATTTTACAGTTACCCCTACTGGCTGCTTAAAACAGGTGTTAAGTCCATCACATTCATAATATGAAAGGTCTGTTATCCCATTTTGGGTCCTCAGCTGAAATGGGGTAAAACAGAGCAGGAGCCAAGAATATCGGCACTATTGAGGATTCTCAGTGGCAGCTAAGGCCCATGGGAGCAAGCCCAAAGCCACCTCATCCCTCGGAGTACTGCAGGTACAATCAATATCCAATGGAAGGTCCAGTTGAAACACATCTGGTGAAAATCAAATACATTGTTTAACGTACAGAATCATGAAATCTTATAGCAGGGCATGGGGCCATTCGGCCTCTCAGGTTTGTGTCAGCTCATTTCAGAATTGTCTAATTTATTCCAAACCCCAGTTTTTCCCCAAAACCCTGAAAATTAGCTTCCTGCATTATGGGTTCCATTGCCTATTGAAAATTCCTATGGAATCTGATTCTGCCAATGCTTTCAGGCAACATGCTCCAGATCATAATAACCCTCGGTGCCAAATCATTTCACTCCATTTTCAATCTAGCTCTTCAGTTAGTAAACTTTTTACAACTCCCATCCTGTACTTTGCCACATCGTGCACACTGTAGAATCATAGAAGCATCCAGCAGGAAGACACTTGGCCCATTGTACCTGTGCCAATTCTTTGAAAGAGCTCCCCAATTAGTCCCATTTGCCCGCTATTTCCCCATAGCCTTGCAAACACACAAGAAATAGGAGCAGGAGTCAGCCATATTCAATGGCCCAGCCTCCTCTGCTCTCTGGGATTGATAATTCCAAAGATTCATGACCCTCAGAGAAGAAATTCTTCCTCCTCTTTGTCTTAAATAGGAGACCCATAATTTTGAAACTGCAAAGTCTTCCCCTTCAAGTATTTCTCCAATTCCCTTTTAAAAGTTACTGTTCATCTGCTTCCGCCATCCAGATCAGAACTCACTGCATAAAAAAATCTCTCCTCGTCCTCTGGTTACCTCCTCCAGTGGTAACAGTTTTTCCTTATTTACTCATTCATAGCCCTTGGTAATTTTGAACACTTCTGCAAATCTCCTTTTAACCTTCTCTGCTTTGAGGGGAACAAGCTGAGCTTTTCCTGTCTCTCTATATACCAGGAGCCCTTATTGCTGATACCATTCTGACCATTGTCAAATTCCTTGTCCAGGGTAGAAGTGACCATAGAAACTCCTAGAAGGGGAGAGGAGGGAGGTTGAGTTCCAGTAGGGAAATAGTGAAATATTGACGAATTAAAAATTTGACTTTTCGGCAGCAGTTAACTACAACTGAGTGGCTTGCTATGCCACTTCAGAAGGCAGTTAAGAATCAGCCACAGTGCTGTGACTCTTGAGTCACATGTAGGCCAGACCAGGTAAGGATGGCAGATTTCCTTCCTTAAAGGACATTAGTGAATCAGATGGCTTTTTAAAGACAAACCGATAGTTTCATTTCACCATTAAGGGGACTAGCTTTTTTATTCTAGATTTATTTAATTAAAACTCATATCTCTAGAGCATTAGTCCAGGCTTCTGAATTCCTAGGCCAGTAACATTATTACTATATTACAGCACATTATGCCACCATTCCTGCACTTTAAGACAGAGGTATTAAATCTTGACCTAAATTAGGGCTTGGATTTCATTTCGACAATTCCAGTGAGCTGCAGATACCAATTAAGCAGATGTTTTCTCAGTTTCAGAGGTCCTACTCTCTTGAATCCCCTCCCTAAAATTCTCTGCCTCACCATTTAAGACACTCCTTGAAACCTACCTCTTTGACCAAGCATCTGATTATCTTAATTAGAAAATCTCAATGCAATCAGGCAGCGTCAATGTGATTTTGTGAAAGGGAAATGGTGTTTGACTAATTTATTAGAGTACTTTGAGGAAGTAACAAAGAAATGTGGATAAAAGGGAACCTGTAGATGTGGTGTACTTAGATTTCCAGAAGGCATTTGACAAGATGCCACATCAGAGGTTACTCCATAAATAAAACTCATGCTGCTGGAATTTCCTCTTGTCAGGTGGGCATGGAAACGGCAGCAAGACCGACCGCTGCCTGTGATTGGGCTCCGACCATGATTTCATGCTGGCTGGCCAATTAACGGCCAGCTAGAGCAAAAGGCACACTAAGAGCCTCAGCGCTGCCGGGGAGGTTGGTTGGGGGGTGGGGGGGTTGGGTGTAGTTGGTGGAAGGAGTGTGAGCACTGAAGTGTACAGATGTGCACTGACAACTCTCTGAAGGTACAGAGCTGCCTCAGGGAGCTGAAGGATTTTAAAATAAAAAATAAACTTTTTACATATGATATAAACCTGTCACATGAGCAGGGACATGTTAAAATGTTTTAAAAGGTTTTTTTAAATCACTGGTGGAAACTTCATCCTGCACAAAGATAAGGTTTCGCAAAAAATACAAAGGCTGCTTGACTGCCTATTCGTCTGCCTGCCAACCAAACAGTTGGACGAGCAGAGAAAAATTCAATTTAATTAATTGATTAAGAGCCTTAATAGGCCTCTTAATTATTGGCTGTTGCCTCTTGCATGCACCTGCCGAGTGAAATATCGCAAGAGTGCGCGATGACATCTGGATGCTCGCCTGATGTCACTGCGCACTATTTTGCTCCCGTTTGGGTCGGGTGCACGCCTACCTGATGAGGGAAAACTCTGCCTGTGGCATAGGGGTAACATATTAGCATAGACAGGGGATAGGTTAGCTAACAGGAAGCGGAGAGTAGGGATAAATGGATCATTTTCGGGTTGAAAAACTGTAAGCAGTAGGGTGCCACAGGGATCAGTGTTGGGGCCTCAGCTATTTACAACCTATATTAATGACTTGGGTCAAGGGACTGAATGTACGGTAGCTAAATTTGCTGATGATACCAAGATAGGTAGGAGAATAGGTTGCGAAGAGGATATGAGGAGTCTGCAAAGGGACATAGATAGGTTAAATGAGGGGGCAAAAATTTGACAGATGGAGTACAATGTGCAAAAATGTGAACTTGTCACCTTTGGCAGGAAGAAAAGGATAGCAGCATTTTACTTAAATGGAGAGAGATTGCAGAACTGAGTGGTTACAGAAGGATCTGGGTGTCCTGGTACATGAATCACAAAACATTGGTGATTAGGAAGTCAAATGGAATGTTAGTGTTTATTTCAAGAAGAATTAAATATAAAAGCAGGAAAGTTTTGTTACAGTTGTACAAGGAGTTGGTTAGACTGCATGAGGAGTACTGTGTACAGTTTTAGTCTCCTTACTTAAGAAAAGATATAATTTGCATTAGGGGCAGTTTAGAGAAGGCTCACTTGATTGATCCCTGGGATGAAGGGGTTATCTTATGAGGAAGGGTTGGACAGTCTGTGTCTGTTTCCATTGGAGTTTAGAAGAATGAGAGGTGATCTAATTTAAACATATAAGATCCTGAGGGGACTTGACAGGGTGGATGTTGAAGGGATGTTTCGCTTATGGGAGGTACTAGAATTAGGGTTCACAGTTTACAGATAAGGGGTTTCCTTTTTAAGACGGAGATGAGGAGAATTCTTTTCTCTCAGAGGGTCGCTAGTATGTGGAATACCGGTGAGCAGTGGAGGCTGGTCATTGACTATTTTTAAGGTTGAGTTAGATAAATTCTTGATTAACAAGGGAGTCAAAAGATATAGTAGGTAGACAGGAAAGTAAAGTTGAGGCCACAATCAGATCAGCCATGATCTTAATCAAATGGCAGAGTAGGCTCAAGGGACTAAAAGGTCTACACCTGCTCCTAATTTGTATGGTTGTCTGTATGCATCTATCCTAATATCTCCTTATCTAGCTCAGTGTCAAGTGCTCCTGTGAAGCACCTTGGGATGTTGAACTGTGTTAAAGATGCTAAATGCAAGTTGACCTTGTTGTTCAACCTTTTTTGAAATGTAAATTTAACTCACCTTCAAATTGAACACTTCAGACACTTTTGAATTTGAAATATTTTAAACAATTGCCGATTCCCGATCTCTGCCCAGTGGCAACCTGGTGGAAATTGCACCATCAGAAGAGGCTAAGGCTCATATGTGATGCAATTCATGGTCGATTAGCCAACTAACACTGTCCCATGCTCACGCATGAAGAATAGCTGAGATCTCAGGAGGCTGCCAGTGCCTGTGGAATACAACTTAACAACAGTCAGTGGACTCGGGAAAGAGAGGGGAAATCAGGTTAAAGCACTGAAACTGATGACTGATCTCCTGTCTCCCTTTGCTGTCCCTCTCTCTGTCTTAGTTGCAGTGATGATAATGGATCGACTGTATTAGTTGCCAAATTGAAAAGTCAAGCTGAGTTGAGATTCTACACTCTTCCCCTTGACGTTAGAGGGTCCTGGACTGAAGATCCCTGCAAGTCCAGGACATTATCCAGTCTAACACTTCAGCACCAAAGGAGTTTCAGAGGTGAGGCCAGTCACCTTCCAGGTGAAATAAAGTCAAGGCCTTGTTAACCTGCTTAGATGGGCGTAAAAGATTCCAAGGCAAAATTTGAAGGCAAGCTGGGGGGTTCTCCCAGTGTACTGGTGAACATTTATCCCTCAAGCTACACTATCAATACAGATTAGTCACTCAGTTAACCCACTGCTGTTTGTGGGAGCTTGCTGTGTGCTGCCACATTTCTTTACATTACAAGTGACCACACTTCAAAAATAGTTAATTGGCTGGAAAATGTTTTGGTACATCCCGAGGTCATGAAAATTCTTTGTTCTAAATGTCTGCTTGTTTTATCCTGAAACTGGTCACATGCAAAACACCAGTTCTAATACCTTGCAGGAGCATAAATTTGTTTCTGATGAATGGTCCAACATGAAAATAAGAGGGGATTGGAGTCGATAGATGGAGAACCTCTTCTGGTGTTACTTGCCCTGGGGTTTCACAATTTTCCAAAACCCACAAGGGAAAAATCTGGAAATACTTAGCTTTACATTTAAAGGGAATCACTTACAGAGAGACTGAAGGGCGAGCCATCTTGATCCTTACTAACTGGATAAACATAGAACTAACCAGAAGCATGAGGCGAGACCTGACTCATCAGAAGCACTCAACTGGAACAGAACTCTGCACGAACACCTGACTCAGAAACACACACACACACACACACACCTATATAATCACACACCTACATATATACACACACAAACATATATACGCGCACACACACATATATATATAATATATATAGAAATATAATATATATATATTTTTTATTCATTAATGGGATGTGGGCTTCGCTGGCTGAGCCAGCATTTATTGCCCATCACTAGTTGCCTTGATAAGGTGGTGGTGAGCTGCCTTCTTGAACCACTGCAGTCCACGTAGTGTAGGTACACCCACAGTGCTGTGGGGAGGGAGTTCCAGGATTTTGACCCAGAGACAGTGTAGGAACAGAGATATATTTCTAAGTCAGGATGATGAGTGGCTTGGAGGGGGACTTCTAGGTGGTGCTGTTCCCATCTATCTGCTGCCCTTGTCCTTCTAGGTAGTGGTTGTAGGTTTGCAAGGTGCTGTGGAAGGAGCCTTGGTGAATTCCTGCAGAGCATCTTGTAGATGGTACACACTGCTACTACTGCGCATCAGTGGTGGAGGGAGTGAATGTTTATGGATGTGGTGCTGATCAAGCAAGCTGCTTTGTCCTGGATGGTGTCAAGCTTCTTGAGTGTTGTGGGCGCTGCACTCATCCAGACAAGTGGGGAGTATTCCATCACACTCCTGACATGCGACTTGTAGGTGGTGGACAGACTTGGGGGAGCCAGGAGGTGGGTGAGTCGTTGCTAACTATTCCTAGTGTCTGACCTGCTCTTGTAGCCACAGTATTTATATGGCTAGTCCAGTACAGTTTCTGGTCAATGGTAACCTGCAGGGTGTTGATTGTGGGGGTTTCAGTATGGTAATGCCATTGAACATCAAGGGGTGCCGGTTAGATTCTCGCTTGTTGAAGATGGTCGTAGCCTGACACTTTGTGGTACGAATGTTACAGAGAGACACATGCGCAGACACAGACACACACACACGCGCAATCACAGGCACGCAGAGACACAGTCACATGTACAATCACAGGCGCGCAGACACACAGACACACGGGCAGTCACAGGCACGCAGACACACAGACACACACACACACACACACACACACACACACACACACACACACACACACACACACACACACACACACACACACACACACACACACACACACACACACACACACACACACACACACAGTGATCCTGCCTAGGAATGGCCACGGTGGATTCTCCGTTTCAGAAAAAAAGGCTCTGCTTCTAAAAGCTGCAGAGCCAAGGCAGCAGACAGACTGACTGGCTGGTAGACAGGCTGGCAGTAGACAGACTGGTGACAGGCTGGCAGCAGACAGACTGGCAGCAGCTGATCTGGGATTGCTGCATGCTGGTACAAACACGACAGAGGGGGTGAGGGTTTCTTCTCTCCCTGATGTTTGTGTGGATCCTATGTGAAGCTCGTTTGAGGGCTTTATTGATTCAGTTCTCAGTTGGTGTCAGCCTTTAGCACTAAAGACTGCTCTGAATTTGGCCTTAAATTGGCAGTCCTGGTTATCCTGGTTAATGGAAAGCCTCTGTGAGAAATGGAGATGTATGTCCCATTGGTGCAATAGGTGTTGTTCTTCTGAGGTTATTGGTGGATTGGAACAAGGCAGAGTATAAGGTGCCAAATGTCTCTCAGTGACCCTGGGCAGAGGAAGCGGGACTGTTCCAATCCCCAGCAATGATCTAGATGAAGGAACACAATTGCCCAAATTTACCCAGTTCAAATCCCAGTCATTTCTCCTCATTCACCCTGTTGAGAGTGCACTCACACTCAATCACTCCACACCACACACACATACAATTCACCATCACTCCCCCTCTTATTCACAGACAAAGTAATTCTTTATAAGGAGGTTTCAACCAGGCTTCTCTACTATCTTTGCATCTCAGCATTTCCTGCCCTATATTAGTGACTCATGGTGAATTCATGCACCATTCACACTCCTTCTGTTGTTTATGGTGCCACATTGGTCAGGTCATAGTATATTAACTAGACGGCAAATGAGCACTCAGTGTACAGAAAATGACTGAGTGATGAGTATGGCTGAAATGGAGCCACATAGCAGCTGAATTCCATTCACCTTACTGTACCTTTTTGAAGATAATCTGATGGGCATTAAAAATGGCCTTTCCAGTAAAGCAGCATTTACCAGCTCTCCGCCAGTGCGAGGATGTAGGATGTGTTGGTCTGGTTTGGTAACGAGCCACAAATTTGATCCCTGAGGTTGCTGATTTCCATTGGCCTAAGCATCACTGAGCTAACAGCATAAGTAAAAATCAGCAGGACTTCTCCCCTGATCACCCTTTAGTGACATGTGTGTAAATATTCTTTAAAGATAGGACAGAGCTCTGACAGAGTTCCCCCTGCCCACCTCCACAGCTTGCCAATATTCAATGTCCAAACTCACACATTGAGAAATCCCAAACCTGCTAACCTCCAGAGACACCAGCATGGCTGACTGCCTCCATCAACAAAACTTGAATTGAATATAGTACCTTTAACATAGCAAGAAGTCCAAAGGCGCTTCATGGGAGCAATTATCAAACAAAATTTGATGCCAAGACATACTAGGAGATATTAGGACAGGTAGCCAAAAGTCTGGTCGAGGAGGTGGATTTTAAGAAGCGGCTCAAAAGGAGGAGAGAGAGAGAGAGAGAGAGAGATAGTACGGTTGAAGTTGGGAACTGCAGAGCTTAAGTCCCAGGCAGCTAAAGGCATGGTAGGAGGAGAGGTACCAGTCATTTCACAGAGAGAAAAGAGCAGAATTTCTCAAATGTGATACCTAACCCCATCACCCAAGCCTCATCTTCAACATCAATTAAGAAAATACCAAAATTGTCACAAACTGGCCATTACCAATAACAGGCAGAATACAAGCACTGTCAGGATTAACACTCATATCCATGGTTACAGATGGCTAGTGCATTCCACTTGCCAAATTACCTTGGGTATTTTGAGGGAGGGGAACAGCTTTCTAGGAATTCAAGCCTTCGTGCAGGTGGAAATCAGCATAGTTTTGCTGTTCTGTACGTTATTGTATTGGATCCCTTCCCCACCCAAACATTCCCTATTCTGGTTTTCCACAACAATTGGTTGTTCTCTCTCCCTCTAAACTCCTGTCTCTCACCTCCCACTTTTTGCTGATGCTGCAGCATTTCTCCCCAGTTCAAATTCAGTCCCAATCATTCTTCCTTCTTCCCTCCCAGTGTTAATATCAGGATTCCCTGCATCATCACACACTTGAAATCAATCTTTCCCAGCCTTTCAAAGGAGCAGGACTCTTCATCTTGTTCAACTACCCTGTCTCTCCCACTGTCTTAAATTCCACACATTTTGTCATTTAACCACTACTTCTTGATTTATTCTGTCTTCTGCCATATTCTACTTTCCACCCCCTCTTCTCCACGCGTGGTAACTTGCAGCAATAGGGAGAGATTAAGCACCGCAAGACATGTCAACTGACGCCACATCTACCCTCTCAGCTAAAAGGTTTACTGGCATCAAAAACATTATCACATTACTGTTTGTGGGAGCTTGCTGTGTGTAAATTCGCTGATGCGCTTCCTACAATCCAACAGTGACTATACTTCAAAAGTAATTCATTGGTTAAAGTGCTTTGGGACATCTTGAGGTCCTAAAAAGATGCTATACAACTGAAAGTCTTTTTTTTGTCTCTGGAGGGGGAAATATAATGACCATACAAGAAAGGAATGGAAACAGAGCCTGTGATTATTCAAGAAGCAAGTCAATATGTTTCCGGAAATGGAACAGTAGACTAGGATGAGAGCCTGGAGTTGGGATCTGTCAGAAAGGTTAAGTTCTGATGGTGGTTCTGATGGTGGGAGGTCACAGACCTGAAATGTTAGCTCTATTTCTCTCTCCACAGAAGCTGACTCACCTGCTGAGCATTTCCAGCATTTTCTGTTTTTATCTGCAGGCAGTTATGGTCTTATAACTCAGTTTGGCCATAATGGCTACACAGTTTGAAAGACTGAAATGTTACGGTACAGATCCAGTGACATGAGCTTTGGTGGTCCATGGCCTCTCCCTGTCTAAGCAACTGCTGGGAAATGCCTCACTCCAGGGCTTCAAATCAGCGACTTCTCCAAACCCATTGACGGGTGGTTCTCTGTCACTGTCACTACCTAATGGTTTCATTTTCCCAACATTCTCAGTCTCCCTTAAATTTGGCTTGGGTGGGATACTGTGACTCATCTGTTTGGAAATAACGTTAAAAGGGATTAGATGGGAAATAGTTGATGGGAACAGAGGGGATGGATTGGGTTAGGGAAGATGGGAAGGATAAATTGGAGGATCATTGAATCTTCCAGCACAGTAGGAAGCCATTCAGCCCATCTTGTCTGCGCTGACTCTTTGAAAGAATTATCCCACTCGCCCAGCTCTTTTCCCGCATCCCTTTAATTTTTGCTTTTCAAGTATTTATCCAATTCTCTTTTAGAAATTATGATTGAAGTCACTTCCACCACTCTGTCAGGCGGAGTATTCCAGATCCTAACGACTCACTGCATTGAAAAAAATTCCCACATCTCTCCCCGGTTCTTTTGCCAATTGTTTTAAATGTGTGTCCTTTGGTTACTGATCAGAAGGTAGGGGATGAGACAGGATAGGAGGGATTGGCTGGACAGGAAGGGTTTGGATCTCACTGCACAGTGGAAGGTGGATAAGTTGGTGGATAAGAATGTCTTGAGCCATGGAAAGAGAAATGCAGAGAACAGAAACATCAGTCACATGAAAAATGTGATTAACCATAAGTTGTCATGCCTGGAATACTGAAAAATGGCTTTTTAACAACTGAAAAATAATCCATATTTTTCAAAACAGTTATAGAAAAAAGAGAAAAATATTTGCATTTATAGAGCATGCTTTATGACCATAGGATATCCTAAAGTGCTTTACAGGTAATAAAGTAATTTTTTGAAGTGTACTCACTCTTGTAATGCAGGAAATGTGGCAACCAATTTATGCACAGCAAGGTTCCATAAATATCAATGTGATAATGACCAGCTAATCTGTTTAATGTGATGTTGACTTAGGGATACATAATGGCCAGGGCAACGGGGATAATTCCCCTGTTCTTTTTCAAAATAGTACCATGGAATCTTCTGCGTCCACCTCAGAGGGTTAAACCAAGCTTCTCATCCACAAATGGCACCTCCGACAGTGTAGCACTCCCTCAGTACTGCACCAAAATGATTGCACTCAATATGAAAACCAATAATCCTTTAACATTTCGCCATATAGTTTGTTTACTTGCAATTCCAAGTGCTACTGTAGAATCTCCTGTTAGCTTCAGTTTAGAACAATCTGCTGTGTCTTCTCCTCCGAAGCTCACTGAGTACCACTGAAACATCTTTAGTAGCTCATTCTATGGAGAGTGAAATAAAAACAGAAAATGCTGGAAAAACTCAGCAAGTCTGGCAGCATTTGTGTAGAGAGATTTTGAGTCCATATAGCTCGTGTTCAGAGCTCTACTGAGTTTTCCCAGCATTTTCTGTTTTTATTTCAGATTTCCAGCATCCGCAGTATTTTGATTTTATTCTATGAAGAATGGGTCTGCCTGAAAACATCAGCCTTTGAAAGCCTTGAACAATCTGTCATTGCTGAAAATATAGGTAAGGCAGCACATCCATAAGCTAACCCTGGTTTTAGGGTCTTGTTTCCCTGAAGCTAAGATTTTGAACATTTGTTCTCTTCTGCCATTACCCCGCTAAAATAAAACTTCATAAGTCAATAGATAGGCCCCGGCTTTAGTGTGGTATCCAATTATGGGCACCATATTTTAGGAAGGATCTCAAAGCTTTGGAGAGAGTGCAGAGGAGATTTACTGGAATGGTACCAGAGATAAGGAACTTCAGTTATATGGAGAGACTGGAGAAGCTGGGATTGGCCTCCTTAGAACAGAACAAGTTAAGAGGATATTTGATAGAGGTGTACAAAAGCATGATAAAGTGAATAAGGAGAAACTGTTCCCAGTGATGGAAGGCTTGGTAATCAGAGCACACAGATTGGCAAAAGAACCAGAGATGACATGAGGAAAATATTTGTTACTCGGTGAGATGCTATGATTTGGAAATGCATGGCAGCAGATTCAATAGTAATTTTGAAAAAGGAATTGGATAAAGCTTGAAGGGGAATAATTTGCAGGGAGTCGGGGAAAAAGAAGGGAAGTGGGACTAATTGGATAGTTTTTCAAAGAGCCAGCACAGATATGATGGACAGAATGGTCTCCTTCTGTATGATTCAATGATTCTAACCTTTCTTTTGTGAAGATGATGATTTATGCAGGGGTCAGTATCAAGGGTCACCAAGGAGGGGAAGGGGGACGGTGGGGCTTGTCACAAACAACAATAGTAACTTGCATTTAAAACTGTAATAATATCTAAAGGCACTTCACAGGAGTGTTAGCAAACAAAGCCGCCGAGTCATGTTTGCAGATATAGTGTTTAGGGCAGATGACCAAAAGCTTCATCAAAGAGGTAGGCTTTAAGGAGCATCTTGAAAGAGGAAAGAAAGGTAGGAAAGCGGAGAGGTTTATCAAGGGAATTCGAGAGCTTTGAGGCTTACGAGCTGAAGGCACGGCTGCCAATGGTGGGTCAATTAAAATCAGGGATGCATAAGAGATCAAAATTGGAGAAGTTCAGAAATCTAAGGAGATCGTAGGGCTGGGAGAGGTTATGGAGATAAAGTGGGTCAATATTGTCCTCATCTGATACCCACTATCACCTTCTAACAAATGTTGCTGAATAGTGATCAAGAATTAGGATCTTGGTTTATTTTGCCCCTTGATAGCTCAGGAATAGAGGCCAGTTGAGGCGCCACCCAGCTGAGCTCAGCTAAATCAGCACAGATCAGGGATTAGAGACTAGTTGTTGAATAAACCAACTTAGTCTCATAATCCAAAATGCGGATATATAGACATTAAGGTGTTAACCCAAATCCGCTGTCTGGCACACTTCAAACACTGGCGGAGAGCCACCTGCTCTTCGATTAGGAACAGAGTGCATTGCCCAAAAAGAGTGCACAAATCCTGTTCCAATTCCCCTACACCCATTATTGGAACTCAAATAAATTCTACAATGCTTTAATTGGCTAATTACAGGCTTGCAAAACCCAGTTTGGAAACAGATCAACAGAAATACAAAAGCTCCAACAATGCTGAGTTTGATAAACTGAGCTCATGGGGTTGAGACAGTTTAGAATCAACCCTGAAATTCTGTTCTCTCACTCACTAACCCCACAGGGGCTGGAGCTTCATTTACAAGGGACTCATGTTGCAGATGACTCAGAGATGACTAAAAGGTTCACGTCATCCTTCCTCAAACAACAGCCAAGCTGAAGAATTTATTTCATTTTTTTTCTTTCCAATGCCTCAGTCTGTTAAATTTAACTGAATATTATTCTGCTGCCAAATATCCATTAAATATTCCCTTCCCAGTCAAAACCCTGTGAAGGACAGGCTGAATGAGCTGTTCCATAACACCAGCTCCAGCAAGGCAGAAACCATTCAGACGTGCAGCCCCAGATCCCCTTGTGAGCACAGTTGGAATGATCCTGCGCCATAATGTTTTCAACAAGTAGAGCAAATAAATTATACATTTAAGCGAACCTGGATTCTGATAGAGGGGTTCGGAGGTTTAGGGAATAATGGATACCCAGGAATTATAGGTTGGAATCTAAGCAAGGGGTTTGGGATGGATTAGATATAAAATAACAAATACCCGGAGTGACTTACAGTCTGGAATTTAATCGAAAGGATTACACGTAAATAACAGAAACCCGGGAAATTATCATGGGGAAAGAGAAGTGGCAGAGGCATTGAACAAGTATTTTGTGTCTGCCTTCACAGTAGAAGATACAAGTTTCACACCAGAAATAGACGGTAACCTAGGGGCTAAAAAAGTGAGGAAATTAAAGAAATTAATATCAACAGAGAAGAAGTATTGGAGAAACATAAGGCACTAATTTCTGACAAATCCCTGGGACCTTATGGCCTACATCCTAGGGTTCTAAATAAGATAGCTAAAGAGATACTGGATGTGCTAGCTATGATTTTCAAAAATTCCTTAGATTTGGGAATGGTCCCATCAGATTGGAAGTTGAGAAATGTTCCATCACTTTTCAAGAAAGGAGGGAGAGAGAAAACAGTGAACAACAGGCCAGTTAGCCTAACATCAGTCATTGGGAAAATGCTGAAATCTATTATTAAGGAAGTCTTAACAATGCACTTAGAAAAATCATAGAATGATTAGAACAAGTCAACATGATTTTACTAAAGGGAAATCCTCTTTATTAGAGTTTTTTGAGGATGTAACTAGTAGTGTAAATAAAGAGGAACTAGTAGATGTAATATATCTGGATTTCTAAAAGCCATTTGACAACGTGCCATACAAAACGTCAATAGGCAAGATAAGGGGTCATGGAGTTGGGGGTAATATATGGATAGAAGTGTGGATAGAGGATTGGTTAACAGACAGGAAGCAGACAGTGGGCATATATGGGACTTTTTCACTTTGGCAGGCAGTGAATTGTGAAGCTATTTACAATCCAGATTAATGACAGAGAGTAATGTATCTAAGTTTGCTGATGACACAAAGCTAGGTGGAAAGGTAAGCTGTGGGGAGGATACAGAGGCTGCAAAGAGATATAAACAGGCTAACTGAGTGGGAAATAAGATGGCAGATGGAGTATAATGCAGGGAAGTGCAAAGATATTCACTTTGGCTGTAAGAATAAAAAAGCAAAATATTTTTTAAAAGGTGAGAAACTTGTAGGTGTTGATGTTCAGAGACATGGGTGTGCTTGTACAAGGAATGCAGAAAGTTAGTATGCAGGTGCAGCAAGCAATTAGGAAGGCAAACGGCATATTGACCTTTATTGCAAGGGGTTGGAGTACAGGAATAAAGAATTTCTGTTACGGGGCTTTGGTGAGACCACACCTGGAATACTATGTGCAGTTTTGGTTTCCATATTTAAGAAAGGATATACTTGCATTGCAGGTGGTTCAGTGAAGGTTCACTCAATTGGTCCCTGGGATGAAGGGGTTGTCCTGTGATGAGAAGCTGAGTAAATTGGGTCTGTATTCTCTGGAGTTTAGAAGAATGAGAGGCAATCTCATTAAAACCTACAAGATTCTGAAGCTCCTTCGTAGAGTGAAGGACTGAGAGATTGTTTCCATTGGCTGGGGAATCTAAAACATGGGGGTACAGTCTCAGGATAAGGGGTCGATCATTTAGGACTGAGATGAGGGGAAATTATTCTACTCAAAGGGTTGTAAATCTTTAGAATTCTCTAGCCCAGAGGGTTGTGGATGCTCCACTGTTTAATATATTTAAGGCTGGGATAGACAGATTTTTGGTCTCTCAGGGAATTAAGGGATATGGGGAGCAGGTGGGAAAATGGAGTTGAAGCCCAAGGTCAGCTATGATAGTATTGAATGGCAGAGCCATGGGGTCTACTCCTGTTCCTATTTCTTGAGTTCTTGTGGGGTGAGATATAGGCTGGAATCTAATCGAGGGGTTCAAGATAGATTAGATATAGATTAACAGAAAGCCGGAATGAGTTGCATTGGAGGGTATTCTGATCAGTGATGAACCCAGGATGTTGATGATAGAGGATTCAGAAATGGTAATGCCTTTATAGTTCAACAGGGGATGTTTAGATTTGCTCTTGTTGGAGCTGGTCATTGCCTAGTAGTTGGGCTGCACGAATGTTACTTACCACTTATCAGACCAAACATGGATGTTGTCCAGGTCTTGCTGCATATGGGAGGAATTCCAGATCTTAGTCCATTGCAGCTGAAGGCACGGCTGCCAATGGTGGACTGAAAGGAGTGGGGGATGAACAAAAGGTCAGAGTTGGAGAAATGAGAGTTCACACTCTAAGATATAAAGCACATGATTGATAATCATCAGACTGTTGTCATCTTGGATTAGCTTGTAGTTACACATTGCCTTACCCTGATTTGTCAGGTTTATTATATATCAACCCTGCAAAATGACTATTACCTCATATTCCCCTATTATTCCCAACATAACCATAAAAACAGGGCTCCCCCAATGACTCACTGGTACAGTCAGTGCTCCTCGTGTTCTAAACCTCACCCACCAGAAAGACCCAAATTCAATTCCTGTGCCTCCAGCTCGTGCTGTTAGCTGATGTCTGCTGGAGCTGCAATCGGGTGAATTGCTCCAGTGCCTTTATGTTGGGAGCAGTGTAGCTCAGTTCCTGCACCTGATTGTCGTCCAGTGACTTCTCACATTCACTGAATAGCTTCACACACACAATAGTTTCTTGTGGGATTACAGGAGTTCAGGACATACAAAACTGTACTCCAGTGACAGTCAATGCCTTCAGGAACTGTGACCCAGAGACAGTCAGTGTTTTTAGGTGGCTGGGGGTAGGGGAAAGGAACTGAAAGGAAACAAGAATATTTTAAAAGTTAAAACAACACAAATCTGGGACAGATCTGCAAGGCGCTGTAATGACCCATTGCTGTGTAGGTGGAGGCTGACATTAACCAGTGTGAGTCACTCCTATACAAACACATTCCCTTTATAAAATAGTTGCCTGCCACCACCATCTTCCTCTTCCTTTTCCTCTTTAAGGAGAATTCAATCATTTCTAGGCCCTGAATCACTTCCTGCCTCGCCTGCATAAGGGATGTTTATTAAAGGGATATCACCATTACTTCATCATAAGTTTGGCTAAAGCACAATTTAAGTCAGGGAGCATCAATGTATCTTATTTTGCGCTCTGCCTTCTGGTGATATTATGGTATTGGCCTGTCCTCCCTTCCTCAACGATCTCCAGCTTAAAAGGTTTGCATATTACTGAAGTGTCTGCTCGCAGGTGTCCCAGCAGGTTAATACAGTGAGCGGTTGAGACATAAGAAATCCAGATTAAGTCTCGGAGTTGGCGAATCTTAGCTGAAGTGGTTTTCAGGGTCCTCCAACTGGTCTCAGTGCCCCGACTTAGGGGTGCAAGAACTGGCCAGGGTTCCTGTTTCCTCAAATCCCACTTCAGGGACTTGAGCACAATATCCAGGCCGACACCCCCCGTGTAGCACTGAGGGAATTCCAAACTATCAGAAATGCCATCTTTCAGTTGAGCTGTTAAAGCAGTTTAAATCTTGTTATTTTATACAATGTGGAAAGAGCTTGGATACAACATTTCTTCCTTACTTCTTGCTTTCTTGTTAAACTGAATTGAGACATTAAACCTGCCCTCTCAGGTGGATGCAAAATATTCCAAGGCACTATTCCAAAGAAGAACAAGAGAGTTCCCCTAGTACCCTGTGCCAATGTCAATCCCTCAATCTACAGCACAAAAGCAGATTATCTGGTCATTTACCTCATTGTTGTTTGTGGGAACTAGCAGTTTGCAAACTGGCTGTGTGTTTTCAATAGTGAGCACAGTTTGAAAAGTACTTCATCGATTGTAAAGCACTTTGGGATGTCCTGAAAGGTTGTGAAAGAGGCTATTTAAATCCTTTCATGATTATTATCTACCCACTTGGGCTAGAAGTGCACACGCTGAAAGACAGACCTGAATTTTTCAGGTGGTGAGTGGGCTGGGCCCGCGATCGGCTCCACGCCGCCATTTTATGCGGGCCGGCCAATTAAGGCCCTCCCAGCGTAATACATGAGCCTGTGCGGGCAGGGGGAGGAGAGAGAGTCGGGGCCAGCGCTCTTTCTTGCATGCACATGAAAGAACGCTTCAATCTCCCTGAGGCACGGAGCTGCCTCGGGAAGATTGAATCAATATTCAAAAAATTAAATAAAAGGTTTAAAAATGTATTTAAACATGTCCGGTCTCATGTGACTGTGTCACATGAGATGGGACATGTTTTATATTTAGGAAATTTATTTCATAAAAGCTTTAGGAAACCTCATCCCGCTCGTGGATGAGGTTTCCTAAAAACGTGAAGGCCACTTGGCCTTTTCGCCTGCCTGCCAGCCTTAAGGTTGGACGGGCAGCATTAATAATGACATCAATTACTTTCTTAATGGTCTTAATAAGCCGTTTACATCTCGGCGGGCGTGCAGCTGAGTCTGGCGCGAATGAAATATCGCGGGGCTGCATGATGACGTTGGCACACACGCCCGTGTTGGGCCCACTTCTGCACGCCGACTGAAAAATCCTGCCCGTAGAAACATAGAGAATAGGAGCAGGAGTACATCATTCGGCCTTTCGAGGCTGCTCTGCCTTTCAATATGATCATGGCTGATTCTCTATCTCAATATCATACCCCATGCTCTCCCCATACCTCTTGACGCCTTTGGAGTGCAGAACGAGAAAAGGACTGACACTCAGGGATGAATTTACAGGGTCCCATCTGGGGGTGGGGTTGGGGGTGGGATTGGAAGCATAGAGCATCTGAAAATACCAGTGCCAGCTGGTGTGCTGGTTTCCTGGCACCAGCCATTTTAGCAGAGGTGGGATCGGGGTCAGTGGTGCTACCAGTTCTCATGGGGCAGGTAGCCGATTAAGCTTGTAAGAGCCTTGTTAAGTCCAACTGAGGGTGGCGACTGGAATTTTCCAATTGGCCTTCAGTTTCCTTCACTTGCATGGGCTAATTTATGTGGCAGGAACACAGTAGCAGGTCAGGGAGCTTCGGGCAGCCCTCGAGGGCTTCCCTCCGTTCCTGGGTGCGAAAGCAGCCACATGCCACCCTGTCGAGGGATTCTGGTCTACACCCTCCTGCTCCCCCTCCACCCACACTCCCACAGCAGCGGCCTGACTGCAACACCAACTTTTAATTAACATTTTAAAAAGTTGCTGAGAGGGTGCCACCATGTTGAAGCACCCTCTCTGTTACTTACCTGCCATCACAGCCTGCTGTTGCTCTCAAGATGGAATCAAATCAGATTGGCCCTCCAGTTTTGAGGGCCCATCCTTAACTGGGGGCGGAGAACCTCGTTCCATGTTAATTAAGAAGGCGGCCCCTGTAAAAATCCCAATGAGTGACTGCTTCCTGCCGGGAGCAGGTTCGGAAACAGTTCCGATTTCGGTTTCCCACCCCCAGAGGGAAAATCCAACCCACAGTGTCGAAAATGACACATGCAGAATGGCCATTGGCTCCAGATACTAATGGATCCTCTGTCCCAGTTGGTGTTTTGTTTTAGCGGTGAGCCCAGGTCTTCAAGTGGACAGGGGAAAGAGAATATTGACAGAGAATAGGAGGGTGAAAGAATCATGACTATTTCCACACCACTTGGAGCAAGAAATGTTGTATTCAAGCCCTTTTTCCACATTGTATAAAATAACAAGATTAAACTGGGTGTAAAGGGTTAATTCTTCTTTTAACCATCTCCTTCCAAGTCATGCCCTAGCAGGACTTAATTTTTGTCAAAAGAAGTTAAATGGGCTCAGCTGAAGAAACTGGAACTCTGTTAACTTCAAGGAAACCAAGTTCACCAAACATCAATACCCAAGACAGCCCCGGCTTCAGTGCAGTCAGTATGAGCTCCCAGTGACCTGGACCCAAACCACCGGAGATCCAAGTGACTCCCACCAGTGGCTGTTGCTTCAGTGAAGATGGGGCTGCAGGATGCTCATCAAGACTGTCTGCATTAACATTTTTTTTAAAAAAAGGGTTGCTCTCTTTTCGAAGTGGGTGGGTGAGCTTCAGCATTCTTTTGAAAAGGAAAATCAGGATTCCTCCTCCAGAGAAAAATTAAACTGTCCAAACAAACAACAACAAATAAACATCTTTCATCGTGAATTCGAAATGCTGTGATGAATTAACAATTAGACATCTTTACCTTTTAAACTCCAAGTTAAACATTTTAAGTAAGCAAATTGCTTTAAGGAGAATTTGGACCGCTTTAAATGGAACATGTCTTTGTGAGGGACCATCCCTAAATACCAGAATTTTCAAGAAAAATTGCAGAGATGTGATGGGGTTGGGGTGGTGAGAAAGGAACATGTTTATATACAAAACAAGTGGGTGTTCTGCGGTTTTGGTCATAGTCAGTTGGATGGTACTTTATTTTAAAGGGAAAGGAATGCAAACACAATGATTATCCTCTGCTAAGGTATGCTTTCCCTTTCAGGTCCCAGAGTTTAATCGCTATGTAAATAAACACAGGTTGTGGTCAGTCAGAGTTTAATTGCAGTGGTATGGGGAAAGTCTGTGCAATGGTAGATGTTTGTAAATTACTGGCGCCAGGTCAGTAAAAACCAGCACAAATTGACGCACTTTCTGGTTTGTGTCCCTTTGGCACTTTGGAAGGTGATTTTTAAAGTGTGATGAAATCTGTCAAAATTTTGTAAATAGATATTGATGCAAACATTTTTTTATAAATGAGCCTTTGAACAGATGAGATGGCTGGCTGGCAAGTGAGGTATTTGAAAACCAGGCTACAATTTTGAGCTGGATTGCATGCGCATTGAGGTAGTACATTTACCCACATGCGCAGCCTTAGCTATGTCCTTTTGTCACCTCCAGACTCAAATATTCCAATGTTCTCCTGGCCGGCATACACCTGCTATCCTGTATAAACTTGAGCTCATCCAAAACTCTGGTGCCCATATCCTAACATACAGCAAGTCCTATTCACCCAATACCCCTGCGCTTGCTGCCTCCATGGGCTCCCGGTCTGCCATTGCCTCAATTTTAAAATTGTTTTCAGATTCCTTGCTTCTCCCTATCTCTGTAATTTCCTCCAAACCCAAAAACCTCTGAGATCTCTACACTCCTCCAACTCTGGCGACTTGTACATCATTTAATCGTCCCATCATTGGTGGCTATGCCTTCAGCTGCCAGAGCCCAAAGCTCTGGAATTCCCTGCCTAAACCCTTCTGCCTCCTTTACAATGCTCCTTAAAACCTACTTCTTTGCTGGAGCCTTTGGTCATCTGCTCTAATATGTGGCTCATTGTCAAATTTTATATGCTAATGTCTCCTGTGAAGTACTGTGTGACACTTGGGTCCCATATAAATGCATGTTGTTGTGTTTTATTTGAATGCACAGTCTGCTTTCTAACTGGTTAGCACAGCTCTTGAGTGTGGAACTATACAGAATAGGACCACGTTGTCCTGTCAAGATTTAAGGGTGGTCCCTAACACAGCAATGCAAACAAGTTTAATAGATTTTTAAACTAAACGTACCTGCCGGGATCAATCCAGCTTTTGACTTGCTGGTGCCCACACTGCTACTTCCAGTCACTGGGTATTCGACAAAACCAGCGTGGAACAGTATTCTTGCTAATGCTGGATCAGAGCAAGAGAGCCCAGTTTGAAATGCACCAAGCTCCACATGTTTATTCTACTCAACCTTTAACAGAGAGAAAAGGAATATCGTGTAACAGATGTCGGTGATTGCATTCAGCATTGATTTAGGAGCATGGGAACAGAAGGGGCCGTTCAGCCCCTCAAGGCTGTTCTACTATTCAGTTAGATTGTGGCTAATCTTTATCGTAACTCCATTTAACACCCTGGTTCCATAACCCTTAATACTCGTGCCTAATAAAAAACGATCAATCTCAGTTTTACAATGTTCTTTCTATTTTATAGTAATGATGATGGGTAGACCCACTAATACAATGAGTTTAGGCACATCCCATTGAGCAACTGTTAGCTGATTGCAAATGGAAATATCAGGAGACATGCTACCATTGTTTTCACTCTCAGTTGATTAAAAAGAGGACCCAAATGTAGCCAGTATTTCCCTCCTAATCACTATCCAGTAAGGTGAAGCCCAACACAAGCTGGAGGAACAGCACCTCATCTTCCGATTAGGCACTTCACAGCCTTCTGGACTCAACACTGACATCAACAACTTCAGGCCATGAACTCTGTCCTCCATTTTGATTTCCCCCCTACCAAGTGCCAGTCTGTATCTTGTTCTCATGTTTTTGCTTTCAGACAGGGCTGTCCTTTATTCTGTTAATAACACATTCTGCTATTTTAATTTCAGACAGTGCTGACCTTTATTCTGTTATTAACACTTACTCTGACCAAGCTTTGGGTCTTTAATACTATCATTACCTCTCCCTTTGCCTGTGTTCTATGACATAATTCTCTTTTTGCTCTACCTGACCGTCTCCCTTTATCAACAGCATAAAACTCATCACATTCCTACCTCTCTTCAGTTCTGAAGAAGAGTCATATTGGACTCAAAACGTTAACTTTGTTTCTCTCTCCACAGATGCTGTCAGACTTGCTGAGTTTTTCCAGCATATTCTGTTATCATTTCATTATCCAGTAAGCCCAGTCCTATGTGTGTGTACATAGATAGGGTTTGGGAACACCTGGAACATTTTTCCGCTGTGGAATTTCCTGCTAGAACCCATTGCCTAGGCTTAACCGTGACCAGTTGGGTGAAGTATATTAGGGGAATGTTTGAGGTGGGAGGAGGACCCCAAGCAAAGGAAGGCATTTCTCTACCAACTAGGGGAGTGGTTGAGGGGGGCTGGAAAATAATGAATCAATCAGCCCCAATGGACATCTTACATCTCCTGGTGGTCAGCATCTGAAATGAGATGATTTACCGAGCAATTCTGTGGAATAGTTGGGACAAGTATAGTTCTGGTCATTGTCACATTGCTGTTTGTGGGAGCTTGCTATGTATAAATTTGCTGTTGTGTTTCTTACATTACAACAGTGGCTAAACTTCAGAAAGGTACTTCACAAACTGTAATGCACTTCGGGACATCCTGAAGATGCCGAAGGCTCTATATAAATGCAAATTATTTATTTTAGAAGTAGACTTGTTATAGTGCCATGCCCAGTTAATTCAGCTCAATGTTGTAAATTCACCTTGTTCTCCTGGATATTTCTTTTCTCCCCAATAACTCAAAATTTGCCGATGACATCAAATCGGGGGTGAGTCACTCACGCAAGTCATCACCAATAAATCCAATAGGGAATTCAGGAGAAACTTTTTTTTAATCAAACAGAGTGGTTAGAATGTAGAACTTACCACCATAAGAAGTGGCCGAAGCAAAAAAGATGTATTTAATCAGGAGAGGGAGATATGTTGATGAGATTAGATGAAGATGGGAGGACGCTCAGAAAAAGCATAAACACCAGCATGGACCAGCTGGGCTGAATGGTCTGTTTCTGGGCTTTAACTACTTTGTAATACTCTACCCTCCTCTTTTCCTGTGGGCACTGACTCATGTTATGTTTTACAGCGTGTCAGCTGCCCTATGTTCCAAATGACTCTGCATCATTTGTGTGTATAGCTGGTATGTGTTATTTGCCTGCATAGTTTGGAGGGTGTGGGAGGGGTGTGGTGAGCAGGGGTGGGTGGGGAGCGCTTGAGGGTATCACAGACCAGCCTAATCCAGGCTACCTACAAGGCACAGGTCAGGAGTGTGATTGAATACTTCCTAATTACCTGGATGAGTGCAGCTCCAACAACACTCATGAAGCTTGATACTACCCAAGACACAGCAGCCCACTTGATTGGCACCCCACTCACCACCTTAAAAATCATTTACTCCCTCCACCACCGATGCATAGCAGCAGCAGTGTGTACCATCTACAAGATGCACTGCAGGAACTCACCAAGGCTCCTTCAACAACCTTCCCAATACATAACCTCTGTGACAAGGACAAGAGTAGTAGGTGCATGAGAACAACATCATAAGAGCATAAAAAATAGGAGCAGGAGGAGGCCATTCAACCCTTCAGGGAAATCATGGCTGATCCTCTACCTCAAACATCATTTTCCTGCACCATCCCCATATCCTTTGATGTTTTTAATATGCTGAATCTATTGATCTCAGTCTTGAACTTACTCAAAGCCTGGGTCCCCAAGTTCCCCGCCAAGTCACACACCAGTCTGTCTTGGAAATATACTGCTGTTCCTTCATCGTTGCTGTCAAAATCCTGGAACTCTCTCACTGACAGTACTGTGGCAGCACCTTTAACCCACAGGCTGCAGTGGTTCAAGAAGTCGGCTCACCACCATCTCAAGGGGTAATTAGGAATGGGTAATAAATGCCCACTTAGCAATTCCCACATCTCATGAATAAATAAACAAAAAAAATACTGCCCTGTTTCAAAGCTCATTTAACCCAAACCATCTTACTGCAGTTTGTCTTAAGTTGTGGCTTATGGATCCAAGAGCGGAGAAGTATAATGGATGTATGTCCATTTGTAGATTTAAAATGGTTACAGCGGCATTGATTGGCTGAGGTTCATGGTCATGTGGATATTGCATGCTGTTGGGTCACTGTACACTTCCCCCTTAAGGGTGAAGGGCAGAACAGGAGAAAAGGAAAAATACCAGCTCTCCAAAAGACTGAGGTGAAAATCCACCTATTGTACATGACCGAGTACAACCAGTTGCACTTTATCATTAAAACAACTGATGCCACTGTTTTGGTTGTTTCATGGAACTGATCTATATCCATATAGAAATCTCTTCTGATAGCGGGATTAGTGCTCACTAGTTATTCATCTGGGAGCTTGACTTGTTGCCTATTATGAAAGTCATGATGAATTTTTATAAAACACTGGAGTAGCGTATAGGAAACACAATTTAGGAAGGAGGTGAAGGCTTTAGGGAGAGTACAGAAAAGATTTACGAGAATGGTTTCAGAGTTGAGAGACTTAGATTTGACAAGAGAAGGTTGAAAGGAAATTTGATAGAAGTGTTAAAATCTTGAAGGGTCTAGACAGATTAGATACAGAGAAACTGCTTCTTGGAGTGTGAGTCGAGAGCCAGAGGACACAGATTTAAAATGACTTGCAAAAGAATCAAAGACAACATAAGGAAAAGCTTTGTTACACACTAAGTGGTTATGGCTCAGAATGCACTGCCTGAGAGTGCGATGGAAGCAGGTTCAATTGTGGCTTTCAAAATGGAATTGGATAAATACTTGAAGGGAAAAAAAACTGCAGATATAGTTGGAAAGCGCAGAGAGTGGGACAAGCTAAATTGCTTGTGCAGAGAGTTGGCATGGACATGATGGACCAAATGGCCTCCTGTGCTGTAACCATTCTTTGATTCTATTTCATGATTTCATGACATGATCCCCTGCCTCTAACAGACTTGCCCAGTCAAACCTACACATTTAAGGCGAAGTCAGATAAACACATTAAGGAGAAAGGAATAGGAGGATAAGGTAAGATGAAGAGGGGGGGGAGGAGGTTCATGTGGAGCATAAACACTGGCATAGACCAGATGGGCTGAAAGGCCTGTTTCTATTCTGTAGACTCGATCTAATTCTATATAACACACCCTTAAAAAGAAGGGACCATTATTTTACTCAGGATGAGACACAGATTGGCTTCATATAGAAACCATGAGTCACCCTTGGAACAGCCTACCCAAACTGCTACTGACTAACACAACACATCAAGAAACTATTTGCACTTTTCCTTTTTTAATTTGTTCCCACTTCCAATATTTCTGTAACTAATAAATGAAAGTGTTGAAAAATATGAACAAAAACCATAGTGTTTTATTTCCATGCCCTATAATTTTCTCCCCAGTTTTGCCTGGGGCAGGGTCCTGGAAATTAATTATCAATTCCTGAAGACTCCAGGGCAATCCTGGAGGGTTGGCAACCCCTGTGCTTTGAGGTCAATTGAAACACCACCAACTAACTAATTATAGGCCAACATATGCCTCTTAAATGTAATATTAGCTCTCTGAGTAACAGCAGCCAAAATCCGGAGTGGCTGGATACAGGAAGTGGGGCAGAATTCCTTCCACTCTGTCGAGCTCCTTTGATACATCCTCTGAACTCTACAGTGTCAAACATTAGTCAGGCCCACCAGCACCTACAATCACAAATGTGTCAGCTGACTTCTAAGAATGCCTCAAGACTTAGAGCAATTTTTAACTCGTTTGCGATTTCAATAGACAAGGAAGGAAGTGACAATTCTGCTTTTCTCTCTGATTAATTACTGTACTTTGTATTTCTTTTGCACGAGAACTTGGCGTGGGAGTAGAGGCCTACTTAGTGGTGGTGACGTTTTTCCCCAAATGGCCCCTCCCCCAACCCACTGAGAATGATGGGCAAATGATGCAATTCATAGTTTCTGTTCCAAAACTAGGCCTCAATTATAAGATGGCCAGTGAAATATCCAATAGGGAATTCAGGAGAATCATCTCTACCCAGAGAGTGGTTACAATGTGAAGCTTGCTACCACAAGGAGTGTTTGAGATGAATAGCATAGCTACACTTAAGGGGAAGCTCGATAAACACATGAGAGAGAAAGTAAAAGAAAGGGTGAGGTGAAGAGGTGTGGGAGGAGACTTGTGTAGAGCATAACATCAGCATAGACCAATTAGACCGCATGAACTGTTGCAGACTCGATGTAGTTCTTGAGGAGACCAAATTTTACTGGGCTGGCTTTACATAGAAACTGTGAGTCACCTCAGAACTGCCTAACCTAAATTCTACTGACTAATACGACACATGAAGAATCTATTTGCACTTTCCCTTTTTTAATTTGTTTTTTTATATAAAGAAATGGTCATCCTGTAACCTCCGCGCACTTAGCCGACAATGCAGCCAATATGAGCAGCAGAGTTGTCCTTTCATCAGAGAGAAACCACCAACAAAGCAGCTAAAAGCCCACGTGGTCACCAGAAACAGGCTCAGTTAAGATGTTTCGGCCTTTGAAGTGGGTCCCTGCACTGTGGCCAAGACATCAGTTCAAAGGGAGCCAGAGAGGCTGCACTCACCATCTTTACTAAACCACAGGCATTCAATGACCCTCTGCTTCCGTTCTCAGTTGGCAATGGACAATCGGGCAGTTTTTTTAAAAAAAAAAATCTTTGTTCTTAAGATTTGGGGAAAGCTGATCAGGCAGCATTTATTGCCTATCCCTTGTTACCTGTGAAGGTGGTCTTTCTTGAACTGTGTCAGTTGCCCTGGCTCAGTTGTTCAAGTCCAACTCCAGGCCTTGAACACATAAATCAAGGCTGACACTCCAGTGCAGTACTGAGGGAGTGCTGCACTGGTAGAGATTTTGCCTTTCAGATAAGATGTAAAACTGAGGCCCCACCTACCTATCCAGGTGGATATAAAAGATGCCAGGGCACCATTCTGAAGAGGAGCAGGGAAGTTTGCACCAGTGTCCTGCCCAATTTTTAGCTCTCAATCAACATCACAGAAACAGATTATCTGGTCATTATCACATTGCTGCTTTTGGGAGCTTGCTATGTGCAAATTGGCTACTGTGTTTCCTGCATTATAACAGTGACTACACTTCAAAAAGCACTTTTGGCTGTAAAGTGCTTTGGGATGTCCAATGGTTGTGGAAAGCACTAAATGAATGCAAATCTTTCTTTCTCTTCCTTCATAGCATTGGCTTCACAATGGAATGCTTATTTCGTTCAGTGGTTTGTTCATTCAAAACTCTGCTGCCTCACTGAGTATCCTAACTTGCATCAAGTCTTACTCACCATCACCTCCTGTGTTCGCTAATCCACTTTGGTCCCCAGTCCAGCAATGCTTCGATTTTAAAATTTTCTCCGTTGTTTTCAAATCCCTCCGTGTCTCACCACCCCGACCCCCGCACCACCCCCCCTACCCCCGCCCGACCCCCCCACCCCCCGCGCCCCCCCGCCCCACCCCCCACCCACCCCCCCACCCCCCCCCCCCCCCCCCCCCCCCCCGTGCCCCCCCAACCCCACCCCTGTTTCTGTAACCTCCTCCAGCTCCATATCCCTCAGGGATCTCTGCACTTTTCCAATACTGGCCTCTTGTGCATCACTTGATTTCCATTGCTGTACCATTGGCAGCCATGTCTGCGGCTACCTGGGCCCCAAACTCTGGTAAATCAGCCCATCTACCAATCTCCAAAAGTTGAGATCTTTTGCTGTTTGCAGTTCCCTATACCACCACACCTAACTGGTCAATCATGTGAGAGCGCAGATGGTGAGTGTGGATGGGCCATTCGACTAGGGAGGGCATTACAGCTAAGCCTAAACCAAGCCTCACCCAACAAGCGTGCATGCATAAATATCAGGCACCTGCTTGCTGATAATAATGTGAGATAAGTTGTTGCCAGGTGCATAAAAGATTTTGCTGGGTGCTGGAACCCTGGTTGGTTTTCTCTTCCTCAACCCAAAGGTTCTGAGGACAATCTACAGAGATTCTACCAGTGCCCCGAACCCTGAATCAAATCAGGAGCATCCCTGGAATCAGATGGCTCTGTCTGTTGCTGGGTAAATTCAGGGTGGGAGGAGCTCCACCATAATTCTGCTAATATAAGGCCCTCTGGGTTTTGATGGGAGTATAACATCTTCATTCTTGGAAACAAAACAGAAAGGAAGGCTGTGTCTTTAAACTCCATTTGTTCCAGCTGTGCTTATTTTTTTCCTCTTTGGTTTCTCTTCCTTTCACGTTCCATTCTCTGTCAGCGGGCTGCTCTCCATCAAGTACACACCTCGCCCAATCATGCTTAAATGTCACCAGCACTGGGCAGCCAATAGCAGAGAATCACTGTACTGCTCTAATTGGCAAAAGCACTGGCTGATGGCCACTCTTACAACTAGTCAATTAAAACAAGCAGGGGGAAGGAATCAAAATGGTTCAGTCTCATATTTCCTGCTGTGTTTTGCATTCAGCCATGGAAATTAGGCAGGCTCCATTTATTATTGTGGACTGTTGTACTTCACAAACAGAAGCAGGGGGAAATAAAATGAGCCAAACCATTATCACTAAGCACACACACACACACAAAACATTACTCTAAAATGCTGAAGATACACAAGGTGAATTTTACCCCCTCCCACACTCTGGGAACAGTTATAGTGGAGCTGTCACTGAGGGATAAATATTGTCTAGGACACTAGACATAACCCTTCTACTCTTCTTCAAATTATGTCATGGTGTTTTTTATATCCAACCGGGAGGGCAGATAGGGCTTTAGTTTAACATCTCAGCTGAAAATTGGCACCTCTGACAGTACAGCACTCCCTTGGTACTGGCACTGGGAGTGTCAATGTGGATTTTGCAATCGAGTCTCTATAGTGCATTTAACCACAAAACCTTCTGACTCAGAGACAAGAGTGCTACTCACTGAGTCGTGGCTGACGTCTAACATGACACACAGCACAGAAGGAGGCCATTAGGCTCATCGTGCCTGTGTCAGTTCTTTTAAAGGGCTATCCAATTAGTTTCACTCTCACCTGCTCTTTCCCTGTAGCCCTATCAATGTTTCCTTTCCAAGTATTTATCCAATTCCCTTTTGAAAGTTACTAATGAATCTGCTTCCACTGGCCTTTCAGGCAGAGCAAAAAAAAGATTCTCCTCATCTCACCCCTGATTCTTTGGCCTGGTTGACTGCACACACTCAAGCTCAGTGGGCCCCATTTATTTTCTTATATAAACAGAGATAAGCATGAAAGTTGCCTTCATGATGTGTAGTTGGCTGCAATACAGAATGTTAGTGGCTCTCCCACCCTCCCTGTGGATTCACATCATTTTCCACACAAACTGACTCTTTGATCTCCATCCAGGCAGATGCTTGGCTCCATCCCAGTTGGAAAAATTAATCTTTTCACAATAATCAAGAACTCTTATGGTAAGAGGTGCCTCTACCCCCAGGTCAGGTGCAAGTTTTTAGATTGATCGATCATTATTTCTTTAAACCTTGGTTGAAAGGTCTTTTGGCCTGTGAAATGGACATATGTGACTGTAAATAACAATTTGAGTGAGAAAGGAAGAAGGAATAAGACAGAAAGATGGACTGGAGGAGAGGCAGTGTAAGACAGAAAGAGGAAGTGAAGGATAGAGTGAGACCCACACACACACAGCCAGAAGAGGTGAAAGATAATGAAACAGGCAAAGAAAAGAGGAAGAGTAAACAGACCAGGAGGAGACAGGCAAATGCATAATAATTGAAAATGGAGAGGGGGACATGGGCTGAAACAGACTGAGGAGGAGGAGAGAGAAACAGATTCAGAAAGGTTTCAGAACACAGCTCTCTAGTTACCCATTTAGCTGCATTCCGCTCTTTCTTTCAAAACGTTTATCCACAACTTTTTAAACTATTATGGATTCTGCCTCCATTACTCCTTCTGCTGGAGCAGTCCCAACAGCCTTAGCCTATACCGAAAAAAATAAAGAGACAGAGAGAATGAAAGGAAAGAAAGCAATTAAGAAAGAAAGAAAACACAAGAGACAGAAGGTGAGACACACATAAGAACAAAGAAACAGAGAGGCAGTCATGGACAAAGAGAGAAACAGAGGACCAAGTTGGAAATCTTGGCCTCTCTTGAGGTTTGTTAACTTCAAACCCCAGCTTTGTTCGCTAATTCTGTGTTCACAGTCTAAGAATTAAAAAGACCACTGCCACCATGTTGTAAGGTTATTTGGTGTCTCACTAAGAGATCTGGAGGCTTGTGTGGTTGAACGTAAACTGTTTATTATTAACATACAACTATAAAGAAGGTGGTGGAGGTGGGGTCATTGATTATTTTTAAGGCAGTGGTAGACAGATTCTTGTTAGGCAAGGGGACCAAAGGTTAGCGAGGTTAGATGGGAATGTGAAAATCAAAACACAAGAAGATCAGCCATGATTTTGTTGAATAGTAGAGCAGGCTCAAGGGGCCAAATGGTTTACTCCTGTTCCTTTTTCTTATGTTCTTGTAAACATATCTCCAGAGTATAGTCCCATCTGGGTGCTATCTTCATGCTGACCTCTCAGACTCTCTCTACACACAGTCTACTGTTATGTGCCTCTCTACATCACACTGTAAGTGGTACTGTTCTCCAGTCCCACATTAACCCTTGCTATGCTGAACACTCTTATACTACACAATACACCTGTAACATGTCGGTCTCCACAGTACAAAGAGAGTTCTTCGATATCCTTTGCCTTGAACTCCTAAATCTTCTCAATCAGAATATTTTGCCTCTGGTGAGAAACCTGGCGGAGCATCAGGCACCAATTTAAAACCTAAAATGTAGCCCTGTCCTGATGACAGAATCATGCTTGGAGCTGGCTTTTATGAAAGTCACACCTGGGGGCAGAAACCAAGGGAGGGAAAGTGATCAGATCAGGCCTGGATGGACAGGTCCATCAATGGACTCGTAAGCATTGGCTCATCCCCTAATGCTGAGCTTGATGGTAGCTCCCAGCGACCATGCTGTTAGTGATCCCCTTGTCCTTCAACAACCTCCATTGAAGAGCTCAATTCCATTTATATAATCCCCAAAAAAACAGGGCAGCATGCATTTTTTTATTGTATGTGCTTTCTGAATAAAGCAGAATTGCCACTGGGAATGAGGAGCACTCCACATGATTTCCAAAGTATGAGCCAGAGAATACAGGAAGAATGGGTAAACCAAACTGTATTAACAGCAGCCATTGCACTCTCAGTTGAATTTTTGCACTTTTAATGTTTCTGATGTATTTCTTTCCCTTTTTGGACTTGCATAAAGTCCTGTCAGCCAAATCCCAGCAATTCTTTGTTTTTGATTCAGGTTTCAATATCAAAAGATTGGCCGGATGGTTAACAGTGAGGTTGAGTGTCTTGGGCTACAAGAAGATATAGACAGGATGATCAAATGGGCAGATGGAATTTAACCCTGAAAAGTGTGAGGTGATACACTTCGGAAGGAGTAATTTGACAAGGAAGTATTCAATGAACGGCATGACACTAGGAAGTTCTGAGGAACAAAGGGACCTTGGTGTGTGTGTCCATAGATCTCTGAAGGCAGAGGGGCATGTTAATGGGGTGGTGAAAAAGGCATATGGGACACTTGCCTTTATCAATCGAGGCATAGATTACAAAAGTAGGGAGGTCATGTTGGAGTTGTATAGAACCTTGGTGAGGCCACAGCTGGAGCACTGTGTGCAGTTCTGGTCACCACATTATAAGGAAGGATGTGATTGCACTGGAAGGGGTACAGAGGAGATTCACCAGGATGTGCCTGGGATCAAACATTTAAGTTTGAGAGGTTGGATAGACATGGGTTGTTTTCACTGGAGCAGAGAAGATTGAGGGGCGATCCGATCGAGGTGTACAAAATTATGAGGGGCATGGACAGGGCAGATAGGGAGCAGCTGTTCCCCTTAGTTGAAGGGTCAGTCACGAGGGGACATAAATTCAAGATGAGGGGCAGGAGGTTCGGGGGGATATGAGGAAAAACTTTTTTACCCAGAGGATGGTGACTGTCTGGAAGGCTGGAGGAGACTGGTTGCCTCACATCCTTTAAAAAGTAGCTGGATGAGCACTTGGCACGTCATAACATTCAAGGCTATGGGCCAAGTGCTGGTAAGTGGGATTGGGTAGGTCAGGTGTTTCTCACATGTCGGTGCAGGCTCGATGGGCCGAAGGGCCTCTTCTGCACTGTGTGATTCTGTGATTCTGTGATCTGCATAGATTATTTGCTCGGTTTCTCATTGTTTCCTGAATAATCCTACCTCCACCATCACATCATTTTTCCCCATTTCCCCACTGTCTCTTTTCACCTTCCCTCCTCAGGCCACTGTCAATGTTATTCCCCACCAGGGATTATTGGAGGCCACTTGACTCTGCTCCTGATTCCTTCTCTTCCCACCTGCCAAGGCCAGCCCAGGTTAGGATCCAAACAAGCAGCATGAATCTGTTGGGGTGAATGGGTTGTTTCTGTGTGTCTCTGAACAGCTCCTAAGTAAATGACAGTCTCAGAATTGGACAAAAATTGACAATCTCATGTTAAGGATGACTCATACGGAAAGTGTTATTGTCTCACCGGTGGATTCTTTTCTGAGACTTGGATTAGGATTTTTTTTATTTTGTACTTTTCAACATTCTTGGGATGTGATGTCCTTGAGGAGGTGCTGGTGAGTCACCTTCTTGAACCACTGTTGTCTGTGTGCTGTGGGTATACCGACAGTGCTTGTCTCTGTCGCAGTTCAACACAACTGAAAGGTTTATTAGGCCATTACATAGGGCAGTTAAGGGACAGCCACATTGCTGTGGGTCTGGAGTCACATATAAGGCATACCAGTTAAAACAACAGATTTCCTCTGCTGAAGGTCATTAGTGAATCAAATGGGTTCTTATGACAATTCTGTAGTTTCATGATCATTATTAATGAGATTATTCTATGTTTAGTAATTAATTGAATTTAAATTCCCCCAGTTGGCCTGCTGGGATTTAGATTCATGTCTCTGGAGGATCAGCCTTGGCGTTTGGATTATTCACCCAGTAACATTACCACTATGCTACCAACTCCCTACAACCCACACCTTAGTGCAGAATAGAGCAAGTTTGGCTTTCACCTGCCCTTTGGACACACTCAAGGTCAGATAAATTGGAAAATATCCCCTTTCCAACCCATTAAAACAAAAAAAAACACAAAAAAATGTAAATTTACGTAGTATTTACAGCAGATGGCAAACCATTAAGCCCAACTGGTGCATGCTGGTGTTTCTCCTCCCCATTTTCATCTAACTTTATCAGCATATCCTTCTATTCCTTTCTCCTTCATTTAAAGAAGCATTAAATATACTCACCCATCAACTATTAAACGTAGATCAATGTACATGTAGCTTTGGCAAAAGAACCAGAGGGGAGATGAGAATTTTCTTTACACAGCGAGTTGTTATATTTTTGGAAGAGTGGTGGAAGTAACTTTCAAAAAGGAATTGGGGAAAATACCCTTCACTTGAAGGGGAAAAAATTGAAGCGATATGGCAATGGGCAGTGGGAGGAGTGGGAGAATTGCCTCGCTCTTTCATAAGGCTGTCATTGGCGTGATGGGCTACATGGACTCCTCTTGTGCTGTACCATTCTATGCTGCTCCAATTCCTCCTCCAGGAATTGCTTATTACAAACCTGTACATCAGTAAGTATACAGGCAAATTTATTTATTTTGGTGGTTTCTTGGTAGTGGCCGAAAGATCGTTTAGATGGGTTCAGGCTTGTTTTTCACAATGATGTCATTTCTACATTGCTTCAGAGTTTAGCGGTGACATTTAAGCAATCTTTGCAATTCTGTCCAAGACAGGCAGAGTAGTGATTGTGCACCCAAACCACAAATTAATAGCACGGTTGCTTGTTCCCGACTTGGACTTAAAAATCCAATTCTTAGCAATTTAACAAAGTGAACATAGAAACAGGAGGAGGCCATTCAGCCCCTCGAACCTGTTCCTTAATTCAATGAGATCATGGAGGATCTATGTGACCTAACTCCATGTATCCCCCTAACTCCATATACCTGCCTTTTCTCCATATCCCTTGGTTAGCAGAAATCTACAAATCTCCATTTTTAAAATTAACAATTGATCTGGATTCAATTGCCATTTGTAAAAGAGAGTTCCAAACTTCTACTGCCCTTTTTGTGTATATCCTAATTTCCCTCCTGGAAGATCTGTCTCTAATTTTTAGGCTCTGTTCCCTAGCGGAAATAGTTTCACCCAATCCAATCTAATGTTCTCCTTAATATCTTGAAAACTCCAATCAAGTCACCCTTAAATCTGCTAAATCCCCGAGAATACAGTCCTACATTATTTAAAAATAAGCAGGAAATACTAACAAAAAAAACTCTGCAGGCCAGGCAGCATCTGTGGAGAGAGAAACAGAATTAACGTTCCAGATCGATGACCTTCTATCAGAGCAGAGAAAAACTAGAAAAGTTTTAAGCAATTGAAAGGGGGCAGGTGGGAAAATGAACAAAAAGAGAAAGTCTGTGATAGGGTGGAAGGCAAGAGAGATTAAATAACAAAAGAGTTGGTGGTGCAAAGCCAAAGGCAGTGCTAATGGGTCAAGGAAAGAAAAAGATGGGCTGGATTTTACGTGCCCCTGTTGGGCATGCTTTCGGCAGGATGGAATATAGAATAGAGCGGGTGCCCAGCCCACCAACACCCCCCCACCCCCGAGCTCAACCCCATAACACAGGTGGGTGGGCGGCGAAATCAGCACCCGCCTGCCAGGTTTAAAAACAATAATTAAGGGTCAATTGAGCTCATTAACAAGCCAATGGACCCTGATAATATGCTGCCCAGACCATAATAGGGTTGATGTGGGCAGGTGGGTGGGAGTGGGCTGGCCTTTTTTTTAAAAAGACGTTTTAAAAGGGCAGGCAGGCAGGGGGTATACTATCTGTGGGGTTGGCCTTTGTGCATTGCAGCCACCCAACCCCCCACCGCTAAAGAAAATACCCTCCTGCTCTCCAAAACCCACATTCCCAGCCCCCCTGCCTCCTCCCTAAGCTGGCAAAACTCTCCCCACCTAATACCCCAGAATTAACTCACTCCGGGATTCATGGGCCTTCTTCCTGGGACCTGGCTGGGCGCTGCCAGAACTGCTGGACCTGCCGGTCAATCAGATTGGCTGGCAGCTTCCGAGGGTGGGGCTTCTTCCCCAATGAGGGGCAGAAGTCTCACTGTTAGCTAATTTGCAGCATGTTACGGTGGTGGGGCGGGGCGGAGGGTGGGGGGGTTGTATGGCGTGAGTTGGCTTCCAGCAACTTTCCTTCTGGGGGGTGGAGGGCTGGTATGTGGGGTGGCAGGGCATCTGACCGCCACAGTAAAATGCAGCCTGATGAATCTAGAGGAGGTGGGGAATGGCAGAATCATGAACAGATGAACAGCCACAATCTAAAACCAAAACCTGCAAAGAAAAAGGAAACAAAGTGGGGACAGAAGTTATGCTCTCAAATTGTTGAACTAATGTGTGCTGAAGGCTGTAAAATACCTAACTGAATGATAAGGTGCTGTTCCTTGAGTTTGCACTGCTCCGAAGAAGCTCAAATGTAAAGAGCTAAGGACAGAGAGGTCAGTGTGAGAGCAAGGTGGAGAAATCAAGGACAAATAATTGGGAACTTAGGGTCAAACTTGCCAACTGAACTGAAAGCATTCACCCAATTTGTGTTTGGTCTCCTCGATGTACAGCAAGCTGCGTTGTGAAAAGCGAATACAGTATATTCAACTAGTTTGTTTAATCTCAACTCGGAATTTAACCCTTTAGCCCAGGTATCGTTCTGATAAATCTACAGTGCACTCCTTCCAAGGCCAAAATATTCTTGTTAAAGTGTGGTGCCCAGAATTGCTCACAGTAGCTCCAAGTGTGATCTATATATGTAGCATGACTATCTAAAGCATGACTTCTACCCCCTGGTACTCCAGTCCTTTAGAGAAAACAGCCAGTATTTCGTTAACCTTTTTAAAATTATTTTCTGTACCTGTTTATGGCATTGTAATGATCCATGTACAAGGGCCCCTAAGTCTCTTTGGACCTCCACTGTCTCTAGCTTTTCACCATTTTCAAAGTACTCTGATCTATCCTTTTTAGGTTCTAAGTTAACGATCTCATATTCACCTACATTGAATAAACCATGTTGTATCAAACAGAATGAACACATTGAGTTTAGAAGATTGAGCGGTGATCCGATCAAGGTTTTTAAAATAATAATGGAATTTGATAGAAGGAAAGAAATTATTTCTTCTGGTGGGATAATCTAAAAATTACAGATAGATTGTTCAGGATTGTACAAGACTGTGATCAATAGAATGTTGCTGGGTAAGGGTCTTAAGGAATACGAAGCAAAGGCATTGGAGTTGATATACAGATCAGCCATGATCTAATCGAATCAAGGTGCAGAATGATGTAGTCCTGTTCCTTTGCAGCAAGACTGATTACCTGTGAAAGGAACATTTCCCCAGTTTAGTGGGTGAGACTATGTTAAGGTGTTACTCTCCAGTGCTACCTTCACAAAATCCATCATTCAATGGAATGAGGCTCATTCTGTGTGAAGCACTATGTCTCAAAGTCACATTTAGCAAACTTTCCCACAACAGTGAACTCTAGCAAGCCTGCGGCCCTAGGTTAACTTGTTGGATGAGCTGTTCGGCATCAAAATCACTCATGAAAAAGGAGAATGTAGAGAGTACAGATCCTTCCTTAGCAGTAATTACTGTGTGGAATCACCTCCAGAATTGATCAAGTATATGGAGGCATCACCAACTAGTGAATAAATACAAGGGCACTGCCACAAGCAGCTAGGTGAACTGGATAGGACAACTGTCTAGCAGAAACAACTATTATCAACAAACCCAATTCACAGGCAGAATCATCTGCTCCGGGCCTAAGTTCCATGGCAGGGGTGGGAAGCGGGAGTGTTTTCCGCTGCAGAGCCTAGTGGGAAAACACGCTAAATTGCGCAACACTGGCATCATAAATCGTGCAGCCGGAGGTTTCCCAATGAGTCGCGCAGAGGGGCGAGTAGGAAGTCGTGCGCTGTCATATCCAGCACCACGTTTAAAAGGCGCCTGGACAACAATTCATTCATCATGCGGTGGACTTTGGAGCAGGACAGGGCAAGCAGGAGCCAACCAGCAGCGGCCCCAAGGCTCAGCGATGAATCCCTGCACACACTTTTGAACATAGTGGAGGACACGAGGGAGGTCCTTTGCCTGAGGGATAGGAGGAGGGGGCCGACAAGTCTCACCAATCCTGCATGGGAGGCAATCACCAGGCTGGTGAGTGCCAACTCTACACACAGGATGGCCACCCAGGAAAAGGATGAATGACCTCATCCGCACCACCAGGGTAAGTGAACCCTCTTCTCCCCATACTCAGCTCTCTGAATGGGAACTGGGACATGTGTTTCAATGGAAAGACCACCATCTGTGCTGCCCATGCATTAAAGCCCTTCACAATGTGCTGGGGTGCTCCATCATAGCCTCACTACAGTCCATGTAGTCTGCAGGTAGGGAGGTGACTGCGGGTCTCTGACCCAGCCACATCAAGGGCTCAAATTTTTTGGGGAATGGGGGATGGCATAGAGGGCAACTGCAGACGCTGCTGCTGCTGTACCTCTATTGTCCTTGTTCTCCTAGTTGCTGGAGCTCATGGCTCTGGAGGGTGCTACTAAAGTTCCCTTGGGGACTTGCAGCAGTGCAGCTTTCATATGACATACAGTTGCCAATGGGTTGGTGGTGAAGATTGGCAGCATGCAAACGTCACCTGCATCGCAAGTGCTCACGGACCATTTTCTTTTCCTTAGCAAGACAAGTTAGCGTTCAACACGGGCGAGAAAGAGAAGACAAGAAGCAGAATGCCCAATCTCCACCCCCTCTCAGAGTACAGAGAGGGGCTGTCGGGCTGGCAGGGGAGGAGCGTGACTGCTCCTGTGGTGACAGTGAGGCCAGCCTCCCCCAGCCATCTCGTGAGGAAGCTTAATCTCGGCACATAGAAACCTAAGCGGGATGCTCGGTGCAATGTAGGAGGCAGCCCATCCAGTCACTCATTCTTTCCATTACATGTGCCAGCAGGAAGGAGGTGAGGCCAGATCCCGAACCTGAGTCCAGCCCCAGCTTCATCCCACAGAGGAGTGAGTAGGATGACAACGACGATGAATTCTTACCTGTAGAGCTGTCACATCAGTCACCCGCACCATCCACCAGGTCAGGGACACACGCCTTGGTGGGCACTAGATCTAGTTTAGGCTGGACCTCACCATCTGGTGGTCACCGCATAGACAAGTGTCCTTAGCAGGAGAAGACAGGGAGAGCCCAGGTCATGGCGCTTAGAGGACTGCTGGGGAAGAGGCCTCTGTTAAGTCAGGGTCAGATGACAAGCCTCTGGGAGCAGTCCTGGACTAGATGTTGGAGATGCAGCGAGAGGTGGAGGGACATCAGGCAGAGGTGTCAGAGGCCCTCAACAAAATGGATGTGAGGAGGAGGAGTCCATCAGCCTTCTCTCTTATGTAGTGGTACCGACATGTGTACACATTGAGGTCTGCATGGAGAAGATGGCAGACGCCATGGAGATGCGCACAGATCTGCAGCCCATCGCTGTAGCCATGAGCAAGCTTTTGCAGGAGCTACACGAGGGGAGGACGGGGCACTTTGACTTCCACCCAGGTGCCCTGTCCCCTCAGGGAGTCAGAGAGAGACCCTCAGGCACCCAAAGGGAGGAGGAGCAACAGACGGACACCCCTGGCAGCTCCACTGAAGACTCTCCAAGGGTGTCCAGGAGTTCCAAGTCCCCTCTGTCTATGACCCCATCAGCTCCAGTCTCTGGGACCACTGAGGGTGCATGTGCCCTGGAATGGGAGAGCCAAAGAAAGCCGGGGTCATCCAGGCTCGAGCCTCATCAGAGCCAAGAGGTCATAGTGATCAGCATCGCTGCTGCAGATGTCAGGGAACCAACTAGACTACTACTAGTGATAGGCAAAGAAATTAAGTAATTCTGAGTTCACTCTGGTGGTACGGGTGCACTATTACTGCCCATTGTTGCTGCACACTTGTCAATATATGTATAGTTGCACTTTATGGAAGTTTCCTCAGTTTTTATTCCTTCTGTTAGTGCTAATGCCTGTGTACACCCCAAATTCAAACGGCCAATCCAGGCTGAGTCTATGTCCCCCTGAATCATCCTGCGCATGGAGGCATTGGTCTTTGCCTGGGTCCTGGTGAGCCATGTGCGAGAGGCCTCTCACACTGTTCCCTTGCCCTCCACAGCCTATTCCATTTAAACACATTTCCCTTGTCAGAAATAAATTTTGCAGTTCCCCTTCAGTTTGTCCAGTTGAGCTGACTTGCAGCTTCACCCACCCAATGACCCTCATTCCCATCCAGCATTTAGTGAGCTGGACTTCGAGGTAGTAGTCAGTGCTTCAGCAGCAAAATGTGCGTTCCGTTCCAAGCTTGCCCAAAGACCTTCTACCCTCTACCCGTGACACACACCCTCCCACCCAACACCATTGACCTCCCCCGGTCACATTTCCCCTTTGAACCATCACTGTGAACATGGATGTGCCCTCCCCCACTCCCCGATGAGCCCATCCCAGTCACGGTCAAGATTCCTGTTCTTGTCTTGCCCATTCCTAAGATCCACCGCCACTTCACAGTCCCTCCAACAACCTCCCTGGTCCTTCACATGTCATTGACAGACCTACCACATCCCTCTGCCCCATTTAACTGTGAATGTTCCCTCCCATCACCAATACCCTCAGTTTGACCCCAGGATTCCAGTATTGGTACCAACAACCCCTCCCTCTGAAACCTTCTCCCCCACTCATGGCCCCTTCTCTAACTCCCCAAATCATGGCCCCATTCTCCAACCCCCCACCCCCCAAGTCATCGTTCCTTTCTCCAACCCCCACTCACGGGTCCCTGCTGCCTCCACAGCCCTTGCAATGCTCCCCAGTCCACTCCCCCACTGCACCCAACCAAGACCACAGCAAGGCTTCATTTTTTCCCACCCCTCCATGTTTTGGCTGCCTCACCTGCCCCATCTCTTTGGGCCTTTCCTTCCCTCCATGTGCTCCATGACACCCTCCCCACCCTAAAAACAGTCACAACATACATCTGCTCTAGACGTCCACCTGCCTCGCTACAGCCGGGCAGCCACTGCTCCAGCCATTGGCACGTTGGTCCAGTCATATTTTGGACCAGAGTGAAAAGCCACTGGCGGGGCAGTGGGTTTTGGTCAGGTGTTAATTTGAATCCCGACAATGAGATGCAAAACAGCTTCCTGACAGCCTTTGACAGGAATGGCAACCTGCCATTATTCTGCCATGACAGTTGGGACCAGAAGTCCTTGCCATCATCGCCCAGTGTCTGGAAACCGATTTTTCACTGCCCGCCCTATTGCACACCCCCTACCTGCCACAAACCCTGCCGATAGTGGGAGGAGATGATTCCAACCCTCATTAGCAACTGATTGAGCAGTCGGATCTTCTGCCAGTTTTGGTCAAATCCTTGAACTGGGCCGTAACCAATGGGCTACATTTTAACCTAACCCATGATGTGGAAAATGGCACATGAGAGTCACATGCCCAGTGCTGCATTCAGCCTTTTTTACTCTCTCCTGATTCAGGCCTCCACATCCGCTCCCTCCCACCTCCCCATCCCCGAATCGTATTGTCCACTGAGGTAAAAGTGGGTTAAAATGAACGCTCTTTGAAACAGCTGGACCAGCTCACTTTTTTCATTAATGAATCAATGTGTAATTGGCTGGAATGATGGGTGTGAGCAGACTGGTAATTACGGAACTGTTTAACTGTTCTGCTTGTTCGGTACACACAATGCATTCTGGAAAATGGTACATTGTCAACATATCATTTTTGCTTCATGAAAATCTGTGATGAAAGCCCGTAGATTTTGGGTATGTGTAACTTCCCAGTATACTCTCCTCTTATACACTCTGAATGGTGATACAAAATCTCTCCTAGTATAACCACATAGTGCCAATGGGCAAATAGAAATCCATTCCATGACCCTATAACACAAAGTGTACTAGAGCCTTGACAAATTCAGAATCTTTTATTTATTTCTTCTTGGGCTGCAGACACCACCACCAACACTGACATTTACCAAGTAGTGGGAAGATCCAAATCATTGTCTTCAGTCCTTGCCACAAACTCTAGCCACCAACTCCATCCCTTTCCCTAGCAACAGTGTGAGGTTGAACCAGACTGCTTGTAAATTGAGATGAACTTATGTTCACACATATTCACAATAAGACCACCTACTCCTCCCTCTGTAACATTGCCCAAATCCTCCGATTTCAGCTCATCTGCCATGCCTTTGCTACCTCGTGACCTGGGACTCCAGGCCTGCCTCTTGCTGCTCTACACACTTGGCATCATCTAAAACTCTGTTTTCTGTGTCCTGACTCGCATCAAATCCTGTCCCCCTATCACCCCATGTTTTCAGACCTACATTAGCTCCAGCTTTGCGAGGCCTTGATTTTAAAATTCTCATCATTGTTTTCAAATCCCTTCATGTCTCTGTCACCTCCTCTAACCCCCATTCCTTTGAGATATCTGTAATCCTTTAATTCTGTACTCTTGTATATCCCAAATTTTAATTGTTCCACCATTGGTGGTTGAGGCTTCAGTTGCCAAAGCCCAAGTTCTGGGATTCCCTGCCTAAACCTCTCTACCTTGCTTCCCTTCTTTAAGACACTCCTTAAAACCAACCTCTTTGGTCAAACTTTTGGTCATCTGTCCTAATATCCCCTTAAGTGGTTTGGTTTCATATTTTATTTGATAACACTCCTGTGTCATGCCCTGGGGTAATTAAAAGTGTTATATAATTAAAGTTTTTGCTGCCCATTCCAAGCTGTGGTTGAGGAGGTGGTGGTGAGCCTAACTCTTGAATTACTGCAGTCCATGTGGTGTAGGTACATCCACAGTGATGTTAGGGAGGGAGTCCCAGTGATAGTGAAACAACGGTGATATATTTCCAAGTCAGAATGGTGTGTGAATTTGGAGGGGAACTTGGAGGTGGTGGTGTTCCCTTACGTCTGCTGCGCTTGTCCTTTTAGGTGGTAGAGGTCACAGGTTTGAAGAAGCCTTGGTGAGTCGCTGCAGTGTGTCTTCAGATGGTTCACACTGCTGCCACTGTGCATCGGTGATGGTGGGACTGAATGTTGAACCTTGTGGGGCCATAGGGAGAAGTATGCAACAGGGTTTCCCCCCCACCAAGCGACATTATTAGGACCATTGCTGGTCTTGGAAGTATAAATATGGATTTGGGTACTTAGGGGACACTTTGAAGTTTGAAGATGATGTAAAACTTGGCAACATGGCAAATAGTGAATAGGATACTAGAAGACTTCAGTAGGACATAGGCAGGTTAGTGAAATGGGCAGACACATGGCAGATGTTACTGAATGCTGATACGTGTGAAGTGATGCACTTTGGGAGAAACAACATGGAGAAGCGATGGGATCAAAAGGTAGATATTCTGACAAAGATGAAGGAGCAGAAGGACCTGGAAATACACATTCACTAATGCTCAAGAATGTGGCAGGGCAGGTTGATTTGGCCGTTAAGAAAGCATTTGGGATGCCTGATTTTGTAAAAAAAAAAGGGCACTGAATACAAAAACAAGGAACTCATGCAAAACCTTTACAAGTTACTGGTTAGGCCCCAGTTTCCCAATTCTGGGCACCACACATTAGAAAGGATGACAAACCCTGGGGAGGGTGCAGTGGGAGGCTTACCAGGATGGTACCAGAAATGAAGCAGTTCAGTTATGTGGAGAGATTGGAGGAACCGGGATTGTTCTCCTCAAAGCAAATAAAGTTAAGGGAAGAGCTTATAGAGGCACCTTGATAGATAAAGAATGAAGAAACTGTTTCTTCTGGTAAGTGGGCCAACAGGCAGAGGTCATAGATTTAAAATAATTGACAAAAGAGCTAGAGGGTAATGAGGAGAAATTTCTTCAGAGGGTTGATAAGATCTGGAATTCATCACTTGAAAGTATGGCAAAATCAGGCTCCATAGGAACCTTCAAAAGGACATGTAATGAAGAGGACTAATTTACATGAAATTAAATTGAACAGACATGAAGGACTGAATGACCTCCTCCTGTGTTGCAAGATTCTATGGGGAGAATTTTCTCCCCGTCGGGCGGGCCTGTCGGGAGCGGCTGTGGAGCTGATCTCCGCCCGCAGTCGGCTGCGCGCCGCCATTTTACGTGGGCAGGCCAATTAAGGCCCGCCCAGCGTGATGTGCACCTGGCAGCACTCAGCACTACCCGTGCAGGCGGGGGGGGTAGGGAGGAGGGAGAGCCGGGCACGGAGCTGCCTCAGGGAGATCAAGTTCAGTTCTGAAGCTGGAATAAATATTAAAAAAAAAATTATTCAGGCATGTCCCCTCATGTGACAGTGTCGCATGAGCTGGGACATGTTTATGAATTTTCACAAATTTTTAAAATATGATTAATGAAACCTTGATGAAATCTCATCCCGCCCGTGGATGAGGTTTCATGAAAAACGCGAAGGCCGCCTGGGCTCTTCACCTGCCCCCCAACAACCTTAAGGTTGGACGGGCAGCTCTGACAATTTGTTTAATTGGTTGATTAATGGCCTTAAAAGGCCTTTGACAGTTCGGTGAGCGTGCAGCCGACTCTGGTGCGCACCCACTGAAAGGAAGATCGGAATGACCCACGGTCATGGCGGGATGCACGCCTATGATTGGCCTATGATTCTGTGAATCAGGTGAATCCTGGGGTTATATTAACCCTCAGTGCAACCTCACACATTTCTGGGTAAACTACAGTCCGTGGGTGTCTACTAGTTGCGTCCTTTGTAATGTTTTCACGTTACGGACAGTGCACTTCCAAACATGCCTCTCGTTCACCCGAGCTATTGACAGAAAGAGTGTGGCTTCTGCCTGGCCCCTTGCCCCCGTGATAGTACTTAGGTAAAGGACTTTATCCTGTGAGCACGGAGTATGTTGCCAGCTCTCCTTTGAAACTGTGCATTGGTTTTCCAACAGACTGTCTGACATTGAAGAGAACAACCCCCTCTCCTGAACTCATGCTCAACAACAATTTGAATTTTATAGCACTTTTACTAGGAAAAGTGCCAAGGTGATTCACAAGAGCATAATTAGACAACAGTTGACACTAAGTTACATAAGGAGGTATTAGGGAAGGTGGTCAAAGAGGTAGGCTTTAAGGAGCTGCTTAAAAGAGAAAGAGAGGCAGAGAGGTGGACAGGTTTAGAGGGAGAATCGCAGAGCTTTGTGCCCAGGCAGTTGAAGGCACAGCTATTAATTGTGGAAGAAAAGTAAATAGGGATGTGTAAGAGACAGATTGTAGATATCTTGGAGGGCTGTGGGGCTGAAGGACGTTACAGAGATTGCGAGGAGCAAAGCCATGAAGGGTATGAAAACAAGGATGAGAATTTTAAAATCGGACTAGGAGCCAATGTCGGTGAGTGAGCACAAAGTGGTGGGGGGGAGGGGTGTTGCGCGGAGGTGATGGGTAAATAGGACTTAGTGTGAATTAGGATATGGGCAGCAGAGTTTTGGGTGAGCTTGTTTATTTAGTGTGGAAGATGGAAGGCTGGCCTGGAGAGCATTAGAATCTTCGAAGCTGCAAGTAACAAAGGCACGGATGAGAATTTCAGCAGCGGATTAGCTTAGACAAGGGCGGAGACAGGCAATGCTATGGAGGCGGCAGTAGGCAGTTTAGGTGTTGGAGTGGATACGTGGTCGAAAACTCTAGGGTCAAACACAATGCCAAAGCTGTGAATGGTTTGGCTCAGTCTCAGACAGTGAGCAGGGAGCGGGGGTGAAATCAGTGGTTCAGGAACCCAACTAAATATTATCCCAGCAGCAACTCCTCTTGAGAGTCCCAATTCAATTTAGAAACTTTTTATTTTGATTGGGAGTTTTAAATTTGCAGCACCAGATTTTCACAAAGCCACAGACAATAAGCGTGCAATAAGACACAAGTAGTTGAAAATAGGCTTTATGTATAAATGTGAATGCAGACTTATCGTGCACCAGCTCACTCGCTCTCTGCCCAGTCTCAATGTGATTTCGCAGATGATTTCATTCATTCCTTGAATTCCTGCCACGAAACAGCACTGCAAAAAGTTTCAGCATGTTGAGAAATGGAAAATCAGGACTTCCACCAACAACAAAAAAGGAAAGAATTTTCTTTATTTTTCCACCTGCCTACTCTCTTCCCTGGCAGCTTTTAATTGTTAAGGGGCTACATTTCTTTGGGCACTGAGAGTCACCTAGTCTCTAACCAACAGTCTTTAATGAATTACATTTTTTTTTACAGCACAGAAATAGGCCATTCGGCCCAACAAGTCTATGCTGGTGTTTATGCTCCACACAAGCCTCCTCCTACCCTACTTCATCCAACCCTATCCACATATTCCCTATTCCTTTCTTTCTTATATGTGTCTAGTTTCCTCTTAAGTGTATCTATCCTATTCACCTCAACTGTTCCTTGCAGTAGAGTTCCATGTTCTCCCCATTGTCTGGGTAAAGCAGTTCCTCATGAATTCCTTATTAGGTTTATTAGTGACTATCTTATATTTATGACCTCTAGTTTTGAACTTCATAACTAGAAACATTCTACTGATCTGAGTTTGCTCACAATCACATGGTCACAAGCGTGCAATTTTCCATGAGGTGCAATTGGGTGGAGATTGCCAACAGGGAGCTAGGCAGTTCACCCCCCACCCAAACCTCGAACCTCGTCACAAATCCAAAGGTGCTGAGATCAGTTGTAGAGACTTCCATGGCCATCTGTGACTAGGCCTAGGCCAGGAATATAACGCATGGTTTCTGTTTAATCTTTGCATCTGTCCATAGCTGCTCCTTGTTGAGGTAGAATCAAAATATCCTTTCAGCTGATTGTGTACTAGTCCCAGGTTTAGGGACATTAAGAGGCTGTCAGTTGCAGACAGTGTGCAGTGTGTTCTGGGAAACCAGGATTTGTTACAAGTGTGTTAAAGGCCAATGAGAAAATAAAAGGTATTTAAAAATGTGAGTAGTTAGATATTTTCAGGTTGGGTCAGTGCAGTGAAGAATGAAACAGGTAAAGAAAGACTTAAATTTCTATATCACCTTTTACAACCTCAACACTCTGCAGCTAATTAAATACTTTCCGCAGTGTAATGTTGTGTCGCAAGTTCCCACAAACAGGAATGTGGTAATGACCAGATCATCTGTTTTTGTGATGTTGGTTGAGGGATAAATATTGGCCAGGACACCAGGAATACATCTACCTAACAGCGATGAATGGGGCCTCAGTTAACGTCCCATCTGAAGGATGGCATCAGTGCAACATTCCCTCCGACAGTGCAGGACTCCTTCAGTACTGACCTTCTGACAGTGTGGGACTCCCTCGGTACTGATCCTCTGACAGTGTGGGACTCCCTCAGTACTGACCCTCTGACAGTGCGAGACTCCCTCAGTATTGACCCTCTGACAGTGTGGGACTCCCTCAGTACTGACCCTCCGACAGTGTGGGACTCCCTCAGTATTGACCCTCTGACAGTGTGGGACTCCCTCAGTACTGACCCTCTGACAGTGTGGGATTCCCTCAGTACTGACCCTCCGACAGTGCGGGACTCCCTCAGTACTGCACCAAGAGTGTTAGCCTAGATTTTCTGCTCAAGTTCTTGAAGTGGGACTTGAAGCCACAACCTTCTGACTCAGAGCTGAGACAGCTACCCACTGACCATAGGTTACTCATGTGACTACTGGAGAGTCCACTGTCTTACCTAATTATGTTCAAGACCATCTTTGGTGATAGTTACATCTGTCCCTTATATTTAACTGCAAAGAGTAAGGTGCAAGGCTCCTGCTTCTGAATATTATCACCTGCTTAAAAAAGGCCTGGGAACAAGGGGAATGTGGGACAAACTGTCAGTCAGAAGTTTATGAAAACTCTACTACGGAGTGTCTGTCGTGAACATGTGAACACTGTGAGGGTTGTGAACCTTTGGAATTCTCTACCCCAGAGGGCTGAGAATGCTCAGGTATCAGGTATATTAAGGACTGAGATCATTAGATTTTTGGATACTAAGGGGATCAAGGGAAATGACGATAATGCAGGAGAGTCGAGTTATGGTGGAAGATCATAACCTTGCTGAATGGCAGAGCAGGCTCAAGGGGCCGAATGGCTTACTCCTGTTCTCATTTCTCATGTTCTTGTGCTGCATCTCTTCTTCCGCATATTTCTGCCAACACCCCCAGGCTCAGAATAAAAAATAAACACTAGACAGATACAGACAAGAAAGGGTCATCCATTCAGAAAACTCAACTGTGCCATCACCTGACTGCTTCTCAAGTTATCCCAGAACTATCCCACCACATGAAACAGCTTCTATCATCATCCCTAAGTGCACCTTTGCCAGTTGACCCTACCCCTCCTTGTCCACCTGCCCGTTTAATTTGACTTGGTCTGCAAGATTTCCCTTCCCTGGGTATTATGGATCTTACCTACATCAGGGAGGTCCTTCTTTCATTTTGTTCCTCCTCTCCTTATTCCTTTCTCTTCTCTCTTCTCCTCGGTCTTCCTCCCGAGCTGTCTATATAATGGGATTATTCGAAACAATATCAGTGGTTGCCTCTACTTTTCTCTAAAATATACACAAGGTCTGCAATTATACTGTAGAATTAGGATCAGGAGTGACGCCATTTAGCCCCTCAAACCTGTTACCACTTAATTAGATCATGGTTGATCTGTACTTCAACTCCATTTACCTTTGAACCTAATCACTATTAGAAAGGGTCTTTTGTTTCACTATAATAAATACAGTGTCCCCTATTATTTTTTATAACATAATCTGTAGGATCTGTTGTTCCAACATAATGTACACTTGGCAGCCTTCCATCTCGTGAGATGATGGTATGTGCCTTGGAGGTCAACTCTGTTGTAAACTACATCTGGTGTAGCTCGAGCCCCACTCTGGCATGGTAGTCTCTGAGGCTTTTGCCACAGATGAAGACAGTATAATGTGATGTAAAATTAAATGTACAGTGTTTTCCATTGTTATATATAGGGGCTGCATCATATTATGACATATATAGGATCTATAGGGTCTGCTTTCATATGACAAGAGATACAGTTTCTGCTATTATATCAGTTCAAGGTGGGAGCTATAACTAGAATCTAGCACCCACTATAACTATTCCTCTCCTCCCCTGCACCGCCTCCCCTTTACCCCATGCTATGGCTGGACTAAAAACCCCTGAATGTTGGAAGACTCAATCAATGACTGGAAAATGTTGACTTTGTTCAAGGAACAGCTTTGATGATGTTACCAAAAATATTGATCCAAGGAAAGTTCCTATATTTACTGATGATTTTGAGGTGGGTGGTGAATATCAGAATCCCCACTGGTCCCTTCACTCGGAGTTAACCTGTGAGATTGATCCACAGTGAAGGCTGGGAGAGGAGTGGAAATCTAACCTACGGTCTTGTTTCAGACTTACTCATGCTGGCCGGCCCTGTTTTAGTCTATAACTGGGTCGCAGCTTTTTAGAGGAAAGCTAAGAAAAAACTACATTGATGTGGGACTGGAGTCACATATAAGCCTAATAAGAATGGCAGGCTGCCTTCCCTGAAGATGCATTAGTGAACTCATTGGGATTTTGCTAACAGTTCATTATCAGTTTTACTGATACCAGCTTTATTTAATTCTAGATTGATTCAATTTTTGTTAAACTGAATTCAAATTCACAAACTGCCAGGGTGAGATTTAAAGTTACCTTCTCTAGATTACTAGTTCAGTATCATAACCATGCAACTACCACACCTGAGCCTGTTATAAATTTGTAGCCTTTTTACCAATTTTATCCAATTAAAAGCAAAAAACAATTCTACCACTCCACCTTCATAGCTTTAAGGAGCCTTATGACCTTGTTGTGAATCCTCTCCAAAATGTTCATCTTCACTTGAAGATAAATTGATCAGAAAATCCTCAATCAAAATCCTGGCACTCCCTCCCTAACAGCACTGTGGGTGTACCTACACCACATGGACTGCAACAGTTCAAGAAGGCAGCTCACCAACACCTTCTGAAGGGCAACTAGGGATGGGCACTAAATGCTGGCTTTGCCAGCGACGCAAATATCCCATGAAGCAATAACTTAAAAAAACTGCTCATCAAAATGAGACATACCAATGATTTATAAAAGGGTTAAAATAACCTACTTCAAATTGTAATCAGATCCAGGGCTGGAGATCCAGGTTTATGTCTGAGTCCCTGGGAGTGGCTCAGGTACGAGTTCTTAGGGTAAGGGGAGGTGGTGTTGGTCAAATGAAGAACATTTGGCCATAACTCTACAGATTATGTTCTTCTAACATCTGAGTGTCTTTCTGGACCATTTCATAGGGCAGTTAAGAGTCAACCATGTTGACAATGGGACCGGAGTCACATGTTAACCAGACTAGGTAAGGACGATAAGTTTTCTTCACTGAAGGATATTAATGAATCAGGTGGGTTTTTAACAACAATCTGAAAGCTTCGTGGTCACTTTTACTGAGACCCACTTTTTATTTCCAGATCTTTAAAAAAAAAATAACAAATTTAAATTCTCAAACTAGCACGTTGTGATTTAGACGTGCATTCTAGACAGAATATTAGTCCAGGCCTATGGATAATTAGTCCAGTTACCTAACCGCTATATGGCCATGTCCTAAGCTACCATCTGTCTTTAACGGACTGATGGTGCTTCAGCCTTTGTGAGATCTACTGGTTGGTATCTGTTTGAATCCTGACTTTCGAAGACAACTGGGGTGGGGGGGGGGGGGGGGGGGGGGGGGGGGGTAGTAGGGGGAGGGGGGGGTGGTTGCTGGGGAGGGGCAGTGGGTGTGGGGGGGGGAAATAGATTCAGAGGGCTCGTGTAGGACACAGATTAGTCCTTCTTTTGGGAATCATCGAAATCTCTGCCAGTCTACTGTAGAGCATGCGCCTGAGCATCAGATCGTAGCTCGATACAAAGGGGGATTAACAATGAGCAAACCCTTAACCTTCCCTCCAACCCCTTCCTATCTCCGGGATGCTGGGGGAAAAAAAAATCAGAGGATAAACCAGCCAGTGTCGCTCTGACTCATCTTCCGCCAGACGTTACACAGAGGACCTGGCGGAGACTGACTGCCCGCGTTGTCGGAAGGGACACAGACCCTGGCACAGTGCAGGCAGGAGGAAGAGGCAGAAAAACACATCAAAAATAAATTTGAAAAAGATACACTCTCTGTTGCCTGAATATAGAGAATTTCAGTAGCAATCTGATAATCGGTAAGGGTCGGGCACAAGACAGAACCTGCACTCAGAAGCCAAATGACTTCAAGCCGAAGAAACACAAAATGAAACCCATCCTCAGATTTATTAATGGATCATTTAAGCATTTGGCTACATTTTCACTTTTCAAAAAAACATTTATTTTAGCTTCTCCTAGACTGATACTGACATAACCTTCGACAGAAATTCTCCCGATAATAAACACACTAACTATGAAAAAAAAATCCAGATCACAAACCTCCTCTTTTCTCTCTCCCCTTTTCTGTGTCCTCGGTGGTGGATTCAAGACGAACGATTTCCCAACAATGAGCTCTTGTTCAGCAGGATGGCAGCAGCTGGGAAATGACTGCATCTGACCTAAGTGCCAACGCTAGTGGTGCCAACTGCATGACATCACCAGGCTTCCCCCCCACCAACCCCCACCCCCACTAACCCCCCACCCCCCTCTCCCCTCCCCGCCCCCCCCACCCCCCCCCACCCCCTCAGACAGTGGTCTGTGCACATTGAGAATCACGGGAAGGATGGCTGCTCGCTGGGCAACTGCAATAACCCAAGAGGATAAAGGAAGCCTTTCTTTAGAATTTAAATAGTATTTATTCTCGTTTTTCTTTCTTTTTAATCTAATGGTGAATTCTTGATTTCTATGAGAAACAATTTTAAATTATAAAGGAGTATCCAGCACAGAAACAGGCCATTTGGCCCAGTTGGTTTGCTCTGCTATTTCTGCTTTATATAATTATTTTACACACACTCTGGAAAATACTCGTCTTAAAGACACACGACGTTTTGGAAAAATTGTCCAACAAAACTATTTACTTTTGTACATGCCATAAGGCAGCCTCTTATACAGTGAAACCTGTGGGAAATGGACTTCCCCACTCCATCCCACCACCCCAAGATCCTGGTGTAAATTTAAAAAAGCTTATCCCTGTATAAAAAATGGAATACCTTTCGTATCAGCATTAGTGACCTCTAATATTACTTTCCTGCCTCTGTTTCTTTAAATTCATTCTCATGGTGTGGGTGTTACTGGTAAGGCCAGCATTTACTGTCTATCCCTAGCTGCCATGAGAAGGTGGTGGTGAGCTGCCTTCTTAGAATCATACAGCACAGAAAAAGGCCATTTGGCCCATCATGCCTGTGTCAGCTCTTTAAAAGAGCTATCCAATTAGTCCCATTTTGCCTGCCATTTTCTCCAAAAATATGCACATTTTTCTCTACTGCAGTCGATGCTGCCAGGCAACCAGACCAAAAAGGAACCACCAATGACAATTGAGGTTGCAAATGGTTGGCACTTGCCAGGACAAAGGTGGCTGTTACATGCTTGCCACCTTAATCAATCACTCCCTCCACCACTAGAGTACAGCAGCAGCAGTGCATACCATCTACAAGATGCAATGCAGCAACTTGCCAAGGCTCTTTCGATAGCGCCTTCTAAACCCGCGACCTCTACCACCTAGAAGGACAAGGGCAACTGGCACATGGGAACACCACCACCTCCAGGAATTTTATCACCATCCTTCACCATCGCTAGGTCGAAACCCTGGAACACCCTCCCTAACAGCATTGTGGTTGTAACTATATCACATGGACTGCAGCAGTTCAAGAAGGCAGCTCACCACCACCTACTCAAGGGTAATGATGGACAGGTAGTTCAAGTCACTGATGAGGGGAAACTGGGCATGTTCTTCTCCAGGAACACACCTGATGGGCCAAATGATTTTTCTCACTATCATGTATTGGATTTGCAGATAAGCTTTGCAAGGCTCCACTGATACATAATTCTACTATAGAACATTAATCAAGGCCAGGGTGATCTCATGAGCTAGTTTCAATCACCTAACGGGGATCAGAGGGGAATTTCTCAGATTTTCTTTTCTAATAAATCTGGGTTTTTCTGATCTGGTTTTCTTGAGTGGGATGGGGAGTGTGTCTGTATTGTGATGCTCAATTGTCAGTGATCATATGGGGCAAGCTGTCTGCCATTTTTCTTAACGCTTGTTTGTCTAGCTTTCAATTGCTTTCTGACTGTGTTTTGCTCTCCCTCACATTGCATTCAATTCATTAGCTGGTCAGGGCAAAATTCGTCAGCAGATTCAGTTAGTTCAGTTATGATTACCAAACCCAAGTCAGCCCATCCTTTGTGAGCTGAGATGGCAGTGGACTATTTGACCACAGAGGCATCATTGTCGAGCCTCTTCCTGACGCACATTTTTAAAGAGGGGGATCGGGGGGCAGGGAATCTAGTCGATTCCTCCCTAATCTGAGGCTTTCTCTGATGTGTGACTGGGATCAACTAAGCCTGAAACAGAACTAGAACCTGTACTAATTCAAAAAAAAACTACACGTAATGGCACATCCACACCTCAGAACTATGGAAGTGTCACTAACATGTATAGGATCTGACATGTATATATTAGTGTTAACTGATGCTACTATTTAATTAAGTGATCCATTTTCATTTAATTGAAGAACTGGAACGATTACCACTGCCCAGACATCAGATTACTGAATCAACAGAAAATATTAAAGGATTACACTGCAAAACATTAAAAAAAATTAAATCTACTTACCCTGCGTCAGCTGAAGATGAGTTAATTTATTTTTCATAAACTTCTTTTAAAATGAAATGCATAAAAATAAAAAAAGATGGCACTGTGTAAAGCCACCATAAACAAAACCTCTCACAGGCTCTGATCTCCTGCTGTCACTGAGGGTTAGCTGGGGTCAGGTAAAGTATCAAAGATGATAGTGAGCCGCCAGTGTTTGACGCAGAATCGAGATTGTTTGGAAACTGGGTCAGGCTAACAGTAGGATGATGGGAATGCAGTGTCATAGGGCCGATCCCCTCCCTCCCTCCTCTCTCCTCCTCCAGCTCTGATTGAAAAGATGATCGAGAGAAGCTCTCCCTCTGCTACACAGTAACAGAATTGCTCGACTGCTTTAATGGACGGCAGTCTTACAGAGAGTATGCCAAGGTGACAATCCTTCACATGAATTTTCTACAATCTGTGATGAGTCATATGTTCAGTGCCTGTTTTAACCAGTGTTACTCTGCATCTGTTTCACAATATTTCAAACAAGCTTCTCCCCTCCTGAAGGTGATGGTTTATGCCAGGATTACATAAATATACAGGACAGAAACAGGCCCTTCAGCCCAACCTGGTCACTCTGGATATGGATCCAGCCTTCTCACATTCTTGCCCAAATGTCCTTTCTTCATAAGTCATATGCTGGACAATGAATAGGCTGTCAAACCATGGAGACCATCACAACCATACTCCACACTGTCCCTCACTCATTGTCTGGCTCTGCACACTTGTTAATGGGAAATGAACACCAGTGATTGTGTCAAAACCCCCAACAAGGAACACAAAACAAATTATGTTTTAAATCCATACAGGACTGGAATCAAAACTTTTGGGACCTCCTGGGTCTGTGGGACTCGTTATAGCACTGGATAATGGAATTATTCATTCAGCCACCAAGAGGTATTGTTTCAAATCAGATGGAATATGCAGCAGTTTGGAAGTCTCATGCATTACTTTTGTGTGGTCGCTGGTCCTACACACTGTATGTGGCTCTCTGCATGTGACATACCTGTGTAAAATAGACTTGTACATGTTTTCAATGTGGAGAGCACGTCTGAAAAGGCTCAACAAGAGCCTGGAACTCGAAAAGGCTGTTCAACCTAACAATCCTTTCACAGCTCATCCAATACTCTGCTATCGATATCCTGAATCGCACCAACACCCGTTAACCCATCACACCCTGTGCTCACTGATCCTCCACCAGCCTCCATCCAACATCACCTTGATCTTAAAATTCTCAGCCTCATTTTCAAATCTCTCTGGGCTTCCTCCCTCTCTATCTCTGTCACCTCTTCCAGCCCCACAACCATCTGAGATCTCTGTACTCCTCTAATCCTGAGCAACCCCCATTTTCTTTACACCATTCTTGGCAGCTGTACCTTCAGCGGCCTGAGTCTGAAGTTCTGAAATTTCCACACTAAGCCCCTCCATCTCACTCTTCTCCTTTAACAACCTACCCCTTTGACAAGCTATGGTCACCTGTCCTAGTATCTCCTTATTGGCTCAATGTCAAATTTTATTTCATAATGCTCCTGCCAAACTCCTTGAGACATTTTACCACTTTAAAGGCACTATATAGATGCAAGTTGTTGTTATTCTGTACAATCAACCCTATCAGAAGATTCTACGCGGCTACTTAATCTCCTGAGGGAAAATTCTGTAGAAATATTCCCTGAATATCAAATGTTCTCAGGGAAAGTTGCAGATTATTCAATCTCATCATAACAGATTGTTATGATCTGAAGCCCACTCAGTAAAACATCAAATTTCGCACCCAAGGTTCATACTCTCAAAAAAAAGAAACAGGGACTCACAATATATCACTAGACTTAAGTAACTAATTTGCTTTGCATGAAAGCTTCCAGAAAGCACTGAACATTTAATGGTGCTAGAGAGAAAGTGTGAGGCACAAGGAAAAAGAGCAAGAGAGTGAAGAAGAGAGCTGGAGAGAGGCAGTCAGAAAAAGATGAAGAAAGAGTGAGACTGGAAAATAGAGACATGCATGGCCAGAGATAGACAGAAAAAGGTTCAGAGAGAGTGAGATGGACAAGAAAGTACTCTGACGTATACATTGCCAAAATTTTAAGGGCCAAGATCATATATCACTGAAATATTCTTCAATAAAACAAATTCAGGTCTGCCATCCTATCTTTGTACCTTAAAGCTTAAGTCATGAGATCATCAAACTCCTTCTGAAGGTTGAAGGCCCAAAATACGCCATATAGGCCAGCAAATGGAAGAAGTCCAGCTACAACCAATGGCAGAAGACGGTTCGTGAAATGAATGCAGTTTCACTTTAAAGTCATGGAAACAAATGCCAGGGATCAATGCCTATGCAAATAATATGTTGTGCGTGGTCATAATTCAAACCAGTGGGTCATGTTCACCTCTAAAACAATGGGACCAGCAATGGAGGTTGTTCAAATCAAAAGGTCTGGCCATTAAAGATGAGGAAACAGAATAAATTATTTAATTTCCAATTCAGAAAAATGTACTAAAATTCACTACTGGATGGATTTAGAGGTTTTTCCTCAACTTCCTCTGTGACCTTACAAAGCAAATTAACACTTTTCTGGGTGTAGTATCCTTTCAAGAGGTCATAGTGATTAATGTCAGCGGGTGAAAGGGAGCAGCAGTCAGTCTGCCTTGTGTTCAGGTACCACACCATGGTCCAAAGGGAAGGAAGGAGAAGGAGTGGAATGGAGGCAGATGAGAGGGAGGAAAAGGGACGGGAGGGAAATTAAGTGGAGGTGAGGGTAGGAGGGAATGGGGAGGGGAGGAAAGAGGAGGGAAAGGCAGGAGATGGGAAGAAGGGAGGGAGGAAGGGGAGGCAGGAAGGGGAGGGAGGGAGGGAAAGGGAGGAGAGAGAATGGGGAGGGTAGGAAAAGAAGGAAAGGGAGGGGAGGGGAGAGGGAAAGGGAAGGGGAGAAGGAAGGGAGTGGAAAGGGATGAGAGGGAATGGGGAGGGGAGGAAAGAGGACGGAAAGGAAGAAGAGGGGAGGACAGGAGAGGGGAGGAGGAGAGGGGGGAAGAGAGGGGAGGAGAGGGATGGGAGGGAAGAGGGAGAGGAAAGGGAGGGGAGGGAAAGGGAGTAGAGGGGAAGGAAGGGGATGGAAGGAGAGGGAGGGGAGGGGAGGGGAGGAGAGGGGAGAGGGATTAGGAGGAGAAAAGGTGAGGGGAAGAGAGGGGAGGTGAAGGGAACAAGGTGAGTCCACAAGGGGACTTTTAACTATGACATAGTGGTCTGATTGGATATTTAACAAGGCTTCCATTATTTATCTTGAAGCCAGTCAGCCTACTGAGCCCCAAGAATGAAGTATGTGTGTTTATAGACACACAGAATGTTAGAACAGAGAAAAAGGCCATTCAGCCCATTAGATCTTTCCCTGATAGTTTTCTCCATGACCCAACCTATCTAATCCCACTCTTCTTCTTCTTCAGTTATCTGTCCAAAGGCAGGTCCAACTCACAGCGCCATGACCTCTATCATGGGTAAGGCAAGGAAGCTAGTCCCAAATCCACCCCAGTGGAATGGGGATTGAACCCTATGCTGGTGGCACCAATCTGATCCACACCGGTCATCAACCCAACTGAGCCAACCAGTCCCCCAAGGACACAGAGTTGCTGTGGAAACATACATTTTTACATGCATGTTGCAATCCAGAGCTAAGAATAGTGATGGTAGAGGCTCCAATTTCTTTCTATCACATGGCCAACCAGGAATCTCTCCTGCTCTTATCGCCTGCCGTTGGCGTATATTGGAAGGATTTACAAGTTGATACTCAACCTGTTTTGGCCACGTTATGAACTCACCTTCCTTGGACATCAAGTGGGACTTGAGCCCAGAGCTCAGAGGCAGGGCTGCTACCACTGCACCACAAGAGCTCCCCCATTGCCCAATACCCCTCCCAGAATTGGGAACACAGAACAGTTCACAATCTTCCAACCGCAACACTACAAAGGTCTTGTACAAATTCAACATTAACTCTTCGCTTTTTGTATTCAACCCACCTGGACACAAAACCAAGGAGCCCATTTTCCCTTTTGATGATATTCACTGTCACCTTTAATGACAATGTACCCTATACACCACAGCAACATTCCTCTTTACCTTTCCAGCTCCAAGGAAGGTGCATTCATAACATGGCCAAAACAAGTTGAGCTCTTGTGCTGGTGGCTCTCATTTTGGGAAAAAAACCTCACCCATAGAATCACATAGCACAGAAGGAGGCCATTCAGCCCATCATGTCTGTGCCAGCTCTTTGAAAGGGATATCCAATTATTCCCACACCCCCTGCTCTCTCCCCATAGCCCTGCAAATATTTTCCTTCTTAAGTGTATATTCAAATTCCTTTTGAAAGCTACTGTTGAATCTGCTCCATTGCCAGCGTGAGTTGTCCAGAAAACCACAAAACCAGCTAACATCTTTTGCAACTGAATGAGCCCACTCCTCACACAGAGACCTGTGCATGAGGTTCCTGTATCAGGCTCTTCAAATGCACTCAGAACGCAACAATCGGTCATCCTTACTACAAGGGACAACCATCTATATATATTTTTTTTAATGTATATATAGATACATATAAGTTTGACCTTGGAGTTCACAAGGGTTCTGGGCTGGAGGTACATTAGCAATGGGCTCCTATTTTAACGTGATGACAGATCACTGAATTCCCTGACTCTGCATCCACAGTTGGTCAGACTGAGATGCTCTTGGACACAGTCCTGCTGCCAGCATTAGATCCCTGTAGTGTTTCTATTCTTGAGCACTGTCTCGCCAGCCTCAGCAACAGAACACAGCCTATTATTAGAATGCAGATTAACAGATAATATGAAAGAAGATGGCTGTTTCTCAATAAATGGGGTAAAGCGTTCTTTCACAAACACACAAAAGTCCATTTACTCAATTTTATAGTTTTGATGTGCAACTTCAGCAGGATTATTTGTTTCGAAAGATAAGATCATTTAATTAAACAGAGAATAACAGGTACCCCAGAGTGAGTTACAGACTGGAATCTAATCGAAGAGTTTGGCTGGTTTATATATAGGATAACAGGTATCCAGAAGTGAATTTTCATGTAAATTAAGGCAGGGGATGTCTGCATTCGTGAATTAAAGGTTTTCCATTATAGATGTTCAGTGTCTGTTTCAAGCAGTTACACTTAACAAAATAAGAGCAGGATGCACAGTAAAGAACATTCCACTCAAACCCAGTGTCCCTTAATCTCAACCGCAAAACAGCTCCCTCTACTGCAGATCTCTGACATTTTTCCATACCCAACACCAGACATAAGGCCCTCTTGAGCCTCTATACTGCACTCCAGGTGTGGTCTACAGGTATCTTATGCTGGCAAAGAGCTGAAATCCAAAACTGAAAACACTTTGGTGGATTTTGAGCAAGCAATGAGCAGCCTTTGTTGGTTCTGTGGTGTGGAGAGCTGAAACTTACTTATTCACCCTTTGGGGAGAGGGATGATGATTGGAAATGAGAACAGAAGCCTTTCACCGTTGGCATTTGGAGCCTTCCATTGCAGCCTAAACAATTCAGCTCCTGGAGTTATACAGTGCAGAAGGAGCCCATTCAACCCATCATGTCTGCGCCGGCCCTTTGAAAGATCTATTTAATTAATCTCCCTCTTCTTCGCTTTCCCCATAGCCCTGTAAATGTTTCCTTTACAAGTCTTTGCCCAATACCCTTTTGGATGTTACAATTGAATCTACTTCCACTGTCCTTTCAGGCAGCACATTCCATGTCTCCTCTCAACCCAATTCTAATGGATAAGCCTTTCTTTGACAACTGTAAGGTTTCAATTTGAAATGATTCTGGATAGTGTCCATCCAACTCAAATTAGGCACAGACTTCTAGATAGATTTTTAGGGAAATGATCATCACACACCGGTGGGGTAGTGGCATTGCCACTGGACTGGTAATCTAGAGACCAAGGGTAATGCTCTGGGGACCTGGGTTCAGGAATTTGAATTCAATAAAAATCTGGAATTAAAAGTCTAATGATGACCATGAAACCATTGCCGATTGTTGTAAAAACCCATCTGGTTCACTAAATCTGCCATCCTTACCTGATCTGGCTGGCCTACTTGTGACTCCAGACCCACAGACCTACAACAATATGGGGTGACTCTTAAATGCCCTCTAAAGAAGGGCAATTAGGGATGGGCAATAAACGCTAGCCAGCAACACCCACATCCCATGAGCAAATTAAACATTCAGAGAGGCTATATCAGATTGGCTGGCATGGGAAATGGTAAGGCCACACCTGTGTGGTTAAGGCATTGATTGTTCTGCCAGAGGGACCTTTAATCATAATGTTGTCCCCGTGGCTTGTTACTGACAATGTTTTGTGTATTCAAAGAAAGCCATGCATTTCTACGAGTCTTTCATGACTTCACAATGTCCCAAAGCAATGAACAGCTAATAATATAATGTAGGAAACACGGCAACCAATTTGCAAATAGCAGGATCCCAAAATCAGCAATGCGATAACAGTCAGATAATGTGTTTTTCTCAGTGATGAGGCATAAATATTTGTGTGTCATTTCACCCAGGACAGGCAATTGGGGTTCATATAATTGATCTCCAATCTCTTGCCTAGGAAGTAGGAAATCCTCTTCCTTTTAACAATGACCATGCCTGCCCGTCCTCACCCCTGGAAAAAGTGAGGCCATATGAGGACAAAAATCAGGCTGTGCTGTGATGCCCCATGCAGTTAAATAGCTGCTGTTGAATTACCTCCTAATGTAACACACATAAGGTCACAGGTGCTAGGCTGAGGTTCGGGGTGTGGTATTGAGGTGGGGAGGGGGAGTGGGGAAAGAGGGAGTTGCTGCCCACACCCTTAGAATGGTACATTCAGGAGCAGATGGGAGAAATCCCCCAGAGGATGGAAACATAACGACAATGTTACTGGACTAGTAATCCAAAGGCCTGGACTAATGACGTGGAGACATGAATTCAAACCCCAACAGGCCAGCCAATGAATTTAAATTCAATTAATTAATAAAACTGGAATAAAATGCTACCTAATTATTAATAATAATGAAACTACCAGATTGTAATAAAAACCCATCTGGTTCAATAATGTGCTTCACGGAAGGAAATCCTTATGCGGTCCAGCCCACATGTGACTCCAGACCCATGGCAATGTGGTTGACTCTTAACTAACCTCTGAAATGGCCCAGAGGGACACTCAATTGTAGGTGACTCACTGTCACCTGCTCAAGGGCAGTGATGGCAATTGTTGGTCTTCCTGTGCAAAGAGCTGTTCACGACTGAATGTTGCAGGCTAACACATTCCAAAGTCCAGGACTACGTGCTGAGGAATGTACTAAAGCTTGGAGCAAAGGCACAGTGGGGAAAGGCCACAGTCCAAGGCCTTTCAGCCTTGGTACACCGAGCGACTGGAAACTGGAAAACCCCTCGGGCTACATGTTTAACATGTAATGGACATTGAATATATCGAAAAATAAATGAAGATGGAGCGAGTAAAAATAGTATTGGGAGAAACTGATTTGTTTTGCTCTCTATATAATGTCAACTTTGAACCATCATGAAATGTTCATTTATAAAATGAATAAAGTATATTTTTTGAAAAAAAAAATTAGGGATGGACAATATATGCTGGCCCTGCCAGCAAAGCTCACTTCCCAAGAACGAATAAAAAATAAGTAAAATGAATTATGGAGACCAGCTGCTTACATAAAGGGGTATTCATTTCACTTTTGGAGTGAACGTAATTACCCCTACTACCAGAAGGGGTCACAATCTGAGAGAATATACCCAGCAATGAACAAATCAGGAATTATATAATATAATAAATATTATATAATTACTGTTGGCTTACAATGAACATGGGCTGTAATGTTTTGGAAGGAAGGGCTGTGGCAGGGTCTGAATGCAGATCAAAATTCTATAGACAAACACTACTTTCCAACAAGTCACTGAATATAACATTAAATAGTACTCCAGATAATAAGATAATTGAGATGAATAGCGATTTGGTTTAATTTTGTTTTCACACTGGATCATGAGCACGTAAAAACACGCCTGTTCAATAATTATTATTTTTGTTTTTAATAATAATCTCCAAACTCAAACAGTTTAAAGGATTGTGGATGGCAAAAACGCATGTTAACTGCATAATCACTTGTAAGTGCTTGGAGGAAGTAATAATATTTGATGCTTACCTAAACTTCATGCAGATTTATATCTTTTATGATTGCCACCTTTTTTTAATGACTATCTATGTTTTGCTGTTGAATGGAAAAACAGATTAATTCTCAGGGTGTGGGCATCAATGGCAAAGCCAGCATTTATTGCCCATCCCTAATTAACCTGAGAAGCGGGGAGGGTTGTCTTCTTGAACCATTGAAAACAGTTTGACAAGAAAGGGCAATTAAGAGTCAACCATGTTGGTGAAGGGCTAGAGTCACATATTGGGTAAGATTTGGTAAGATGGCAGATTTCCCTAGCTAAAGGGGCATCGGTGAACCCCATTGGGTTTTTACAACAATCTGGCACTGAGAGGAGTGCTGCACTGTCAGAGGTGCTGTTTTCAGATCAGACATTAACCCAAGGCCCCATTGGCTCTCTCAGGTGGATGCAAAAGATCCTATGGCACTATTTTGAAGAAGAATAGTGGAGTTCTCCTCAGTGTCCTAACTAATCTTTATCCTTCAACCAACAGCACTAAAAGTTATCTGGTCATTGTTATACTGTTTTCTGGGAGCTTGCTGTGCACAAATTGGTCACCACGTTTCCCTGCATTGAAAGCGACAGCTACACTTCAAAGATATTTCATTATTTTTAAAGCAAGTTGGGATGTCATCAGATCATGAAAGATCTGATAGAAATACAAGACTTTCTGCTTTCCTTTAGGATCTGTCTTTGGTATGGTGCCTTCCTTAGTTGAAAGTTAATTCAAGCTCATGTGTAAAGAATGGCAGATTTGGTGAGCTACTAGTGGCAAAATTAGTCTTTCAAGGCAGGAGTCATTCAAGGTGGGGAGGACACCAAAAGGGGGTTTAGAAAAGAACACAATTGCATGGCTTTTTAATAATGGTTACAATATTCACTGTCTGACACAGGTGAACAGCATCCATTCTTTGTCCGACGTCTGTCTGTACTTATACACACACACACACACACACAACTGCCCCAGATATTGCTGATTCATCTCTTAGTCCCTGGGTATCTAAGGGAGAGTGATTTTTTTTTTATTCGTTCATGGGATTCAAATCCAGGTCCCCAGAGTATGACCCTGGGTCTCTGGATTACTAGTCCAGTGACAATACCACTATGCCACCACCTCCCCCTAATTATAGGCTGCTAATTAGCTGTCTGATCTTCATTAATGTTGGGAGGGTAAGAAGGAGGGGGCAAACAGAATACCTCATTCCAAACCCAGTGACCTCCTCTACTATGGGCTAGAAACTGATACAGTGTAATACATCACAAGGTCAAAAATGCCTGTACAGGTAAGGCAGCATTATAATTAGTGTAAATGAATACAAAAATTACAGAGATATTAATACAACAATAACTAGACAAAACTGTGGCAAATAAATTTCAATGTGGGCAAGCATATGGTCATCACCTTGGAATTAAAAAGAAAGACTTGCATTTATATAGTGCTATTTACAACCACGAGACGTCTCAAAGCCTTTTCACAGCCAATGAAGTACTTTTGAAGTGGAGACTGGAGTACTTTCTAAAAGGTGAGATGTTAAGAACATTAGAGATCCAAAGAGACCTAGGGGTTCTTGTACATGGATCAAATTCCCAACCTGCATCACACAGACTGCAGCAGCTCAAGAAGGCAGCTCATCAGCACGTTCTCAAGTGCAATTAGGGATGGGCAAAAATTCTGGCCCACTGCATCCCATGAAAGAATAAATTAAAAAATGAACAGAAAATAATCACAAAGGCTAATGTTATGCTGGTCTTTATATTTAGAAGATTAGAGTGCAAGGGGGTAGAAGTCATGCTTCAGAGCTAGTCATACCATACCTGGAATACTGTGGCAGTTCTGGTCACCACACCTTAAGAAGGATACATTGTCCTTGGAGGAAGTGCAGCGCAGATTTACCAGAATCCATACGAACATACAAATTAGGAGCAGGAGTAGGACATTCGGTCCCTTGAGCCTGCTCCAGCATTTGATAAGATCATGGCTGATCTGATTGTGGCCTGGGAGTTACCATTGATGAAAGGCTGAACTGGACCGGCCATATAAATACTGTGGTTATAAGAGCAGGTCAGAGGCTAGGAATCCTGTGGTGAGTAACTCACCTCCTGACTCCCCAAAGCTTGTCCACCATCAATGGAATACTCCCCACTTGCCTGGATGAGTGCAGCTCCCACAACACTCAAGAAGCTTGACACCATCTAGGACAAAGCAGCCCAATTAAATGGCACCCCATCCGCAAACATTCACTCCCTCCACCACCGACACACAGTAGCAGCAGTGAGTACCATCTACAAGATGCACTGCAGCAACTCACCAAGGCTCCTTCGACAGCATCTTCCAAATCCACAACCATTACAACCTAGAAGGACAAGGGCAGCAGACACATAGGAACACCAGCACTTGGACGTTCCCCTCCAAGCCACTCACCGTCCTGACTTGGGAATATATCGCCGTTCCTTCACTGTCACTGGGTCAAAATCCTGGAACTCCCTCCCTAATAGCACTGTGGGTGCACCTACACCACATGGACTGCAGCGGTTCAAGAAGGCAGCTCACCATCACCACCTTCTCAAGGGCAATAAATGCTGGCCTAGCCATACCTCACGAGTGAATAAAAAAACCTTCACTTTCCTGTCTACCCCCTATACCCTTTGATTCCCTTGTCAATCAAGGACTTATTTAACTCATCCTTAAAAATATTCAGTGACCCAGCCTTCACTGCCTTCTGGGAAAGAGCATTCCACATGCTAACAATTCTCTGAGAGAAAAAAATTCTCCTCATCTCTGTCTTAAATGGGGGACCCCTTATTTTTAAATTATGTTCCTAGTTCTAGTCTGTCCAACAAGGGAAAACATCCTTTCAGCATCCACCCTGTCAAGTCCCCTCAGGATCTTATATGTTTCAATAAGAATGATAACTAGACTAAGGGTTAAACTGAAAGGTAAGATTTCACAAATTAGAGTTGTAATACTTGGAGATTGGCTAGATAGAGGCAAACTATTTCTACTTGTTTGGGAGTCAAGGGCCAGGGGACATAGCTTAAAAATTAGAGCCATTTCTTTCAGGGGTGAAACTAGGAAACATTTTTACACGTGACAGATGGCGGAAAGGCTCTTCCATGGAAATGGAAGTTGGTACTAGGTTAATTGTTAATTTTAAATCTGAGAGTGATGGATTTTTGTTAACCAAGGGTATTAAAGAACATGAAACAGAGTTGGGTATATGGAGTTAAGCCAGAAATCAGCAATGATCTAGTTAAATGGCGGAACAACTCGAGGGGAATACTCCTCTTGGATTTTTTGGTTGCAGCTTAGCCTTCATCGGAGGCTGCGTGGCGTCATTCACAGCACCTCTTCCTGAAGCCAGAGACCATTCGGCTATGACTTTTGCTATGTTAAAGATGCTATATAAATGCAGTTTTTGTTGTTGATATTCCCCTCCCTCCAATGTTCTTGGAGACTCGGGCAACCCGACACACCTCAGAATGGGGGCTGAGTGGAGGGGGTACTTAGGCCCTTGGGATCCTCTGGTCTGAGAGACTCAACGCCACTTAACCTGCACCCTGATCTCGCATCGCACAATCCCTTCATTACCCTCACTCCTAGCTTGAAAGCTCAAAGCGCTACGTGGCACTCAAAGAGTTAACTGCACCCCAGGACTCGATCACTGCCTGTGAACAGTTGCTCAAGAAAGGGAAAAGCCTAGTTAACTCCCCTCAACTGAAATCTCCGTGTCTAAGAGGCTGCCCAGAACAAATTCTCATGTGTGTTCAACAAAAATATTAGAAGCCTATTTAGATTCAGACTCCTCTGTGCCAACTGAACTCTACCAGTGACATAGCTTTAACAGCACTGGGCTACATGCCAGACAGGCTGTCCATTACTAGGCAGACTGCTGATCCAGCCTCCTTTATCCTCAGGGTTTCTTTTTGTGAGAAAATGTCATCGCACAATACCTGGGCGTAGAGTCTTTTTTAAAAGATTCTTCGGGTTTAGTGCACAACAGTTACTTACATCAGTCAGTGGGGTGTCCAGTGTTCCAGACACATCTTATCAAGCAGGTAGAAAGAAAGGTTTGTCGTGTTCAGCTGGGTTCTCGCTCTCTCTCTCTCTCTCTCTCTTTCTCTCTCTGCAATCTGCTTTTTTTTTCTCTCCAACCACACTCAAGCACAAAGATTCATTGTTTTCCCTTCAGTGTGCCTCACACGGCTCTCGCTAGCAAGGTCAACCATAACAGGTATCTGGTTTTAATTAAGTAACAGACATCACCACATTACCCCAGCATATTACAGCTACAAGATTGTGCTGCGAAAGAGGTCTCTGCGTACATATTCACCCTCACACCTCTCGCCCTCGTCCCTTCACACTCACCCCTCACCCTCGCACTCAGCCCTTTGCGCACACACACCCCCCAAGCGCACACCCTCACATACTCACTCACATACCCTCATATACACTCACTCACACCCTCACATACACACTCACTCACACCTTCATACACCCTCACATACCCTCATATACACTCACTCACACCCTCATACACCCTTACACCCTCACATACTCACTCACATACACTCACTCACACCTTCATACACCCTCACACTCTCACATACTCACTCACATACCCTCATATACACTCACTCACTCCCTCACATACACACTCACACCTTCATACACCTATACACCCTCACATAATCACTCGCATACACTCACTCACACCATCATACACCCTCACATACTCATTCACACCTTTGTACACCTATACACCCTCACATACACTCACTCACACCTTCACACACCCTCACACCCTCACACACTCACTCACACCCTCGTAGACCCTTACTCACACCCTCACATACACATTCACTCACACCTTCATACACCCTTACACCTCACACACACACTCACTCACGCCTTCATACACCCCTACACCCTCACATACACGCTCACTCACACCCTCATACACCCTTACTCACACCCTCACATACACACTCACTCACACCTTCATACATCCTTACACCCTCATACACACACACTCACTCATGCCGTCATACACCCTTACACCCTCACATACACGTTCACTCACACCCTCATACACCCTTACTCATACCCTCACATACACATGTACTCACACCCTCACATACACCCTAACTCTCACCCTCACATACACAAATACATGTATTTAAGTGGTTGGATAAGGGGTGACAGATGGAGTATAATATGGGGAAATGTGAAATCATTCGATAGGAAGAATGGAAATGCTACAGTTTTTTTAAATGTTAGTTTTCAGAGGGAGTTGGGGTCCTAGCACACAAGTCACAGCAAATTATCTTGCAGGTGCATCAAGCCAAAGTAAAAGGTACGGTAGTCTTCATTGCAAGAGAGTTTGCGTTTAAGAGTAAGGAAGTCTTACTGAAATTATATAGGGCTTGAGACCACACCTGGAGTACTGAGTACAATTTTGGTCTCCTTACCTAGGAAGGATCTACTTGCCTTAGAGTGCAACTGAGGGTCACTAGACTGATTCTTGTGAAGAGAGAGTTGTCCTGTGAGCAGAGATTGTGTAGAATGGGCCTACACTCACTGGAAATTAGAAAATTGAGAGATCATCTCAGTGAAATGTATAAAATTCTCAGAGGACTTGACAGAATGGATGTTGAGAGGTTGTTTCCCTTGGCTGGAGAGCCTAGAACTAGAGACACAGGGGGCCGGCCATTTAGGAATTTAGGAGAAATTTCTTCACACAGCGTTGTAAATCTTTGAAGCTCTCTAACTCAGAAGGCTGTGAATGCTCAGTCATTGATAACATTTAAGAGATCGATAGATTTTTAGGTATCAAGGGAATCAATGGATAAGGGGATTGCGTGGGAAAGTAGAATTGAGGTCAAAAATCTGCCAAAATCCTCTTGAATGATGGAACAGGCTCGAGGGGCTGAATAGCCGTATTGCTGACTTCAGCTGCTTATGTCATTATGTATATTTAAACAGCAAAACTTACTGCAATTTGGGAAGCAGGGAAATATAGTTGGTTGTAGCACAGGAGTTTCAATGAGGAGCTGGGAGATGAAAGATTGTGGCCCTGCAGGGTCAATACCAGTTCGTTGGGGGCAGGTTGCAAGGGTGGGGCAGTGTGGTAACTGCGGTGTGACGTGGTAGCATAGGCAATTACCATAATAAATGTTGATGTAGGAGCTATAATAATGGAAGCACTTTCTAAATAAGACAAGCAATTTAGGAAAGAAATGAAGATAAGTCTTGCACTGACATCTCAAAGTGTTTCACAGCCAAGGAAGTAGTTTTGAAATGCGGTCACTGTTGTGGAGAAATACCACAGCCCATTTCTGCACAGCAAGATCCCACAAACAGCATGAGATAAATGACCAGATAAACTGTTCTGAAGAATAAACATTGGCCAGGCCATTGGAGAATTCCCCTGCTCTTCTTCAAAGAGTGTCGGGGAGTTTGTTTTACATTTTCTCGAGGGGGCTGATGGGGCCTTATTTTGACATCTCATCCCAAGGATGGCACCTCTGACAGGGCAGCACTCTTTAGCACTGCATTGTGAATGTCAACCCGTTTTATGTGCTCAAGGATGGGACTTCAAACTATGACCATCTGACTGAAAGGTGATGGCGTTATCCACTGGGCCAAGGCTGATACCTCAGAGGCAAGAAGTATGCTGATATCAACAGCAAGGGTGTTCATGTGAAATTCCTTTGTCCAATGCTTTAAGATGTTAAAACGAAAGAATTTGATACAAACCTATCAATGCGATCATATATCTTCAACCCAACTGTATCAATAAATGTAAATTAAGGACAATTTTGCACCATGAACTTTCTCCTATGCTCAGACTGCCCCAGCCTCATTTAGCCTGATATCCAAGGAACTTGTCAGACTGCTTAAGAATGAAGGCAAGTTCCACAGACAAAGATAAAGATAAATCACACCCAGAGATACTAACTTTATACTGGACATCAACGTAGATGACAAGAGGGAAATGTAAAAACCAGAAAAGATGACCTGGCTGATGTCACAAATGGAAATGTCACTTCATTAAATAATCTGAGCTAAGCAGCCTCACTGAACTAAGATAAAAGCAAAATACTTGTGGATGCTGGAAATCTGAAACAAAAACAGAAAATGCTGGAAAAACTCAGCAGGTCTAACAGCATCCGTGAAGAGAGAAACAGAGTTAACATTTCAAGTCAGCACGGCTTAGTCATATGGACTTGAAACATTAATTATGTTTTCCTCTGCACAGATGCCGTTAGACCTGCTGAGTTTTTCCAGCATTTTCTGTTTTTGTTGTAGCCTCACTGAACTGATGTCTCTTATCAAGAAACTCAGGGAATGGAGGGAGAAGGCTCTATGGAAGACCTAAAAAAAAGTTTATCATCATAAGAATGGGGGTATTCTCATTGAAATGCATACTATTCTGAGAGAGCTTGATAGGGTAGATGCTGAGAGACTATAGGGATTGAGTGGGAAAGTGGATTTAAGATAGAAGTTCAGCCATGATCATATTAAATAGTAGAGCTGGCTTGAGGGGTTGGATACCTCCTCCTGCTCCTATTTCTTATGTTCTGCCCCTCCCCTTGTCTGCTTTCTCTCCCCTCTAATGATGGTTTGGACTCCTGCTGGGATATGGTTCCAAGAGTGCTCACAGTTTTCTGTTACATTACCGCTTTTTAAAATGAATTTTATTGGGATGTGGGCTTTGCTGGCCTGGTCAGCATATATTGCCCATCCCTAATTGCCCTTGAGTAGAATGGCTTGCTAGGCCATTTCAGAGGCAGTTAAGACCACATTGCTGGGGATCTGGAGTCAAATTTAGGTCAGAAGGTCAAGGATAGGTTTCCTCCCCTAAAGAGACATTAGTGAACCATATGGGTTTTTACAACAATTGATGATAGTTTCATGGCACCATTAAGGAGAATAGCTTTCAATTAATGAATTGAACTTAAATTCCACCAGCTACCAGGATGAAATGTGAACCCATTCCTTAGGACTTTAGCCTGGGCCTCTGGATTACTAGTCCAATGACATTACCACTACACCACCATTTCCCCACTTAGATCAGCTGACAGTATTAAGGATACAGAGCTAAGGCTGGTAAATGGAATTGAGGTACAGCCGTAACCGAAATGAACATCAGAACAGGCTCGAGGGGCTGAATGGTCTCCTCCTGTTCACATGTTGCTAATAAATGCTCTTCATGTGTGAAGCTAGGCAATGATACTGACAGCACCTGACATGTACACCCATCTGCACCCTCAAGCGGCATCCTTGGCATGGCAAGGTCCATTGGCTGATTTTCCCCTGATTAACTCAGGGATGCTGAGAGCAACAGATTCTGCACAGACCAGGAGCCTGAACTGCGAGCTGCTGATCTGTACGGCTCACTCAGTTTAACTCCCTGCAATGAATGTGAATGTACCCTCTGAGCCATTGGGTTTTATTAGCACTTGCTCAATTTTTGTTTGCAACATGAAGTGAAATTCAGCCACCCGTTGACAATACATATGCTTGGACAGCTCGACCTTAGTCAGATCACATTAGCAGAACCTCTGATCCCCCAGAACATACAGAACCCTTAGTAAATAAATTGGGGAAAATCTCCAGTATATTTCTCACTGACCTCACACCATTAAATTGCCCCATTCTGGTTCAATTCCACGAAAAGTCAATTCTGGATTTCAGAAGATTGTTCTCTGAGTTCCCCAACAGTTTGAGACTGAATGACGGGAGTGATGGGGTTGAGGAGTGAGGGGGGAATGAATCTTAGATCAGAGAGATGAGGTAGAAGACAAGAGGCAGCCAGTTAGCTCAAAGAATTGGATGAGAGTGGTGACTATTCCATTGATCTCTTGGCCGGCCTTTCTCATTCTATCCTCCATAAACTTGAGCTCATCCAAAACTCTCCTGCCCTTATCTTAACTCACACAAAATCCTGTTCACCCATCACCCCCTGTGCTCATTGACCAACATTGGTTCCTGGTCAGGCAACACCTCTATTTTAAAATATGACATTCCAGTAGTTTCGTGGTCACTATTACTGATACCAACGTTTTATTCCAGGTTTACTTAATTAACTGAATTTAAATTCCCAGATGCATGGTGGGACGTAAAGTCATGTCTCCAGATTATTAATCCAATAAAATAACCATTACTGAACCCCCACCCAATACCTTGGGCAATATGGTAAGAAGATGGGTAATTGGGATTGAGGTGAAAGGATAGGTGGGTGATATTAGGGATGGTCTTGTTGGGGCTAAAAGGTCCTTTTCCTGTTCTTAAATATTCTTCTGTTGATACGATATGAAAATCACATCATTACACAGTTCAAATGCTGCTAAATTCATTGCCTTGTGCACAAGAAACTCACCCAATTCACAAGGCACCATGGTCACTATGAAGTCCTTTGGTTGGCTGGACTATTCCAGTGTTCGTCATTTAAAATAAGACTTTCTATTAAGGAAAAAAAAGAGCAAGCTTTATTAATGAAGGCTTATTATAGGGTGAGCTGCATTAATATGCGCACAATGCCAGGGTGAGATAGTAGGCAAAGACAGGGATTGGCATTATTCAATATGATCGTTACCCCAGAGCCATTTGAGTCACTTCCTACTGTCTTGTATCAGAGCAACCCTTGAATAAATCCTCCCACCACAGCGTATGGCTCAGGGATGGTGAAGTTAGAATCATGGAAACTTACAGCACAGAAGGAGGCCATGTGGCCTATCATGCCTGTACTAGCTCTTTGAAAGGCCAGTTGTGCTTGGGCCCACACCCGCACTAACCCATTGAATTCATAGTCTCATTAACTAAGTGACCTTGGAGAAAAAGGGACAAGGACATGAAAAAATAATAAAAAAAGAAACAATTGTAAAGGTTACACATGAGGCAAATTTGCTTGTGTTTCCAGCATGCAGTGTGTGATGTGTCTCAACTGAAGAGAATCAGCTCCAAAATCAAACAGGGCAGGGAGCTGGGATTGCACCCACAGCAACAACCCACAAACGAAGCTGGTAAAAACTGCACTGTGCAGAGAAGAATCATCAAACAGCCTGTGGACATAGAGGCACTAGAGAAGGTGCAAACAGATAATAGCAGAACGGAGAGGTTAGAACTATCAGGAAAGATTAAACAGGCTGGGGTTCTTTTCTATGGAAAAGAGAAGCTTGTATATAGAGCATAAGCACCACCATGGACAAGTTGGAGCGAATGGCTAGGGTTGGGGGGAAGAATGAACCTAGTCATATCTGGTGTTCCCTACTGTCTCCAGATGGACTGCAGCAGCAGTAGCAGTCTTCGAACAGACCACTTGTATTGCATCCAATTTGCAACAAACAGGTCATTTGGCCAACTGGTCCATGTTGGTGTTTATGCTCTACACAAGCCTCCTCCCACCTCCTCTTCAACTCATCCTATCAACATATTTCAGAATTGCAAGGGGGGTGGATTAGTGCTCCTGAGACAGAGAAGAGCAACAAGAATAAAAGTTATATAAAAATATAATCTTTGAAAAGAAAGAAAGGGAAATGTCACAGAAAGTGTAAATTGAGAGAAATTATTTCCTCTGATAAAGGGAGTCCAGAATAAGGAGGTGTAATTTTAAAATTAGAGCTAGGTCATTCAGGGGAATGAAGGAAATGGGAGCAGGAGTAGGCCATTCGGCTTCTCGAGTTATTTTGCCATTCAACTACATCATGGTTGATCGTCTACTTCAATGCCATTTTCACACACTATCCCCATAATCCCTTGATGTCTTTACTATCTAGAAATCTATTGATTTCTGTCTTGAACATGCTCGATGACGGAGTCTCCACAGCCCTCTGAGCTAGAGAATTCCAAAGATTCACCAATCTTTGAGTGAAGACATTCCTCCTCATCTCAGTCCTAAATAGCATACCCTTATTCTGAGGCTGTGTCCTCTGGTTCTAAACCCCATTGGCCCTGCCCCTCATTCAATCCTTCCTGCATCTGCCCTGTCGAGCCCTGTAAGAATTGGTATGCTTACAAACATATGAACATATGAAATAGGAGAAGTAGGCCATTCAGCCCCTCAAGCCTGCTCCGCCGTTCAATAAGACCAATGCTGATCTATTTGTGTTTCAAGTTCCATATTCCCATCTACCTTTGATCCCCTTGCCTAACACGAATCTCTGCCTTAAAAACAATCAATGACCCCGCTTCCACCACCTTCTGAGGCAGAGAGTTCCAAAATTGTAGGACCTTCTGAGAGAAAGCATTTCTGTTCATCGCTGTCCTAAAAGGGCAACACCTAAATTTAAAACATCCCTAGTCTGGAGTCATCCACAAGAGCAAACATCCTTTCCATGTCCACCTTGTCAAGACCATACAGGATCTTAGGTACTTCAATCCCTCAAGTTACTCCTCACTCTTCTAAACTCCAGTGGAAACAAGCCCAGTCTGTCTAACCTTTCCTCGAAAGACAACCCACTCATTCCCAGTATCAATCTAGTGAACCTCCTCTGAACCACCTCCAATGTATCTACATCCTTCCTTAAATAAGGAGACCAAAACTGCACATAGTATTTGAGATGCGGTCCCACCATTGCTTCAATGAAGCTAATCTTCTAAACTTTAGAGAATAAAGACCCAGTTTCCTCAATCTCTCCTTATAGGACATTTCCACCATTCTGTGGATTGGTTTGGTGAACCTTTGTTGCAAATCCTCGATGGCAAGTATATCCTTCCTTAAGTGAGGAGGCCAAAACTGTACACAATACTCCAGGTGTAGCCTCACCAAAGCTCTACGCAATTGCAGCAAGACTTCTTTGCTTCTGTACTCAAACTCCCTTGCAATAAAGGCCAGCAACATACAATTTGATTTCCTAAACTGCTTGCTGCACCTGCATGTTAGTTTTCACTGGCTTATGAACAAAGACATCCAGGGCCCTTTGGACATCAATGCTTCCCAATCTCGCACTATTTAAAATATACTCTGCATTTGTTTTTCCTACCAAAGAGGATAAATTCACATTTTTCCATGTTATATTCCATCTGCCATGCACTTGCCCACTCACTTAGCCCGTCTAAATCCCCTTGAAGCCTCTTTGCACCCTCCTCACAACCCACATTTTTGTGCCATCAGCAAACTTGACAATATTATATTTGGTCCCCACATCCAAATCATTGATATAGATTGTGAATAACAGGGGCCCAAGCACTGATCCTTCTGGTAGCCCCCTAGTAACAGCCTTCCAGCCTGAGAATGACCCTTTTTTATTCATTCATTGGATGTGAGCATCGCTGGCTAGGCCAGCATTTATTGCCCATCTCTAAATGCCCTTGAGGAGGTGGTGCTGAGCTGCCTTCTTGAACCACTGCAGTCCATGTGGTGTAGGCACACCCACAGTGCTGTTAGGGAGGGAATTCCAAGACTTTGACAGTGAAGGAATGGCAGTGATTGGCTTGGAGGGGAACTTCCAAGTGCTGCTGTTCTCATGTGTCTGCTGCTCTTGTCCTTCTAGATGGCAATGTTTGTAGGTTTGGAAGGTGCTGTTGAAGGAACCTTAGTAAATTCTTGCTGTACATCATGTAGATGGTACACACTGCTGCCACTGTGTGTCAATGGTGGAGAGAGTGAATGCTTGTGGATGTGGTGCCAATCAAGCAAACTGCTTTGTCCTGGATGGTACCAAACTTCTTGGTGTTGTTGGAGCTGCACTCATCCAGGCAAGTGGACAGTATTCCATCACACTCCTGACTTGTGCCTTGTAGATGGTAGAGAGGCTTTGAGGAAGTGAGTTACTTGATGCAGGTTTCTTAGCCCCTGACCTGCTCTTGTAGCCACAGTATTTATATGGCTAGTCCAGCTCAGTTTCTGGACAATGGTAACCTCCAGGATGTTGACAGTGAGGGATTCAGCGATGTTAATTCCATTGAATGTCAAGGGGCAATGGGTAGATTCTCTCTCTTGTTGGGAATGGTCATTGCCTGGCACTTGTGTGTCGATAATGTTACTTGCCCACTTGTTAGCCCCCCTTCCAACACTTTTCTGATGATTAAGAGTAGGCTGATGGGGTGGTTATTGGCCGGGTTGAATTTGACATACTTTTTGTGTACAGGGCATACCTGGGCTACAGTCATGGAAGGACTTCACATTGTAGCCTGTAAATCCTTATTCTTCATGGGAATATTTGAAAATATCACAGATCTTTAGATGTGACACTAGAGTGTGACTAACCATCCAAATAACGCAGTGTAGAGTGAAGGTGTATATTCCAGTGCAGGAGCAGCAGAAGGTGCTCAACTAAAGCAAGGTATGAAGGCGTAGCTGGAGAGTCTATTATCAAACCAGGCCATAATTTAAAGAAATAGGAGCAGGAATAGGCCATTCGACCCCTCAAGCCTACTCTGCCATTTTATAAGATCACAGCTGATCTTCTAACTCAACTCCATTTTTGTGCCTTCTCCCCATAATGGGTACAACAAGGTGAAAAACAAAGCAAACAATCTGTATGAAATAATTTCTTTAAAGTTATTCTCTTAAGCTGGTGGTTTCAGAGTTATATACTTTTTCATTTTATTTACAAACAGTTTATAATATTTTCAGTATAGAAACAAGCCATTCAGCCTAACTGGTCTATGCTGGTGTTATTATTCCACACAAACCTCCTCCCAATATAATCACTGCTTCTTCCCCTCCTCAAATCCCTTTATTCTCTTCTCCCTCATGTGCAGGTCAAACTTCCCCTTAAATGCGTTAATGTTGCTTGCTTCATCTACTCCGTGTGGCAGCAAGTTCCACATTCTGACCACTCTCGTGGAAATTCCTGCCTAATTTCTTCATTTGACTACTAGTGACCCACCCACAACATTCTCAAAATGGAAACATGCTTTTACATAGCGCCTTTAATGTAATAAACTATAATAAAATATAAAGGCACCTCCCAGGGCAACATTATCAAACAAAGTTTGACACCGAGCCGCCTAAGGAGAAATAAAGGCCAGGTGTGTGGCCAAACAGTTGATCAATGAGGTAGGTTTGAAGGAGCTATTTAAAGGAGAAGAGAGACGTAGAGAAGCAGAGAGGTTTAGGGAGGAAATTAGTCTGGTTCAGTCTCAGGCAGTTGCCATGGGGAGAGGGATGGAATCAGTGGCTAGAAAACAGACACAACATAGATCAACAAACTGCAAACGGCTGAGGCAAAAAGTGCAGGCTTCGAACCCTGCTCCAGATAGACTCAGCAAGTGAAGATGAACTCTAAACTATGGCTATAAATCCAGTGAGAGATGATGGACTTGGGTGACCTCCTCATTGTACAGGAGCCCATAAGACCCTTCTGCCATATAGGGTCAGTCACCCCAGGTGTAAAGATGGTGATGGACATGAAAGGAGCTTTCATTTCGTGACCTGTGTCAGACTGTCAATCTTTCTTGCCAATCTCTGAGGGGAGAGCGTGAAGATACAGAAAACAAAAAAAACTCACCAACAAAACCGTGTTTCAAAGTTGTACGTTAGTGCGCTAATTACATAGGAATATTTGTTAAAAAGCATCAATTTCACCCCCTTCATGAGTCAAATCATATTTGTACCAGTGATTTCTAGCATGACTGCTCTCCCAGGCATGAAGTCCTCGGGATTGTGATGTTTCAGGTGAAGCCTTGTCCAATTATGTACAGGTGGGGCTTTGGCCAATATTGACAAGTGAGTCAGCCGGAGAGTCTGCCATTTTAACTCCCAGTGGCTGTTTGCAGTACTGCCATGGAAAAAAGCCCCTTTCTCTGGGCCTCAGGACATAGGCAAAAAGAACAAGAGTGGGGATGGGGAAAAGATCAACATCACTACAATTTAAACATAAAACAGATCATAACAGCAAGCCAGGAGTTAGGGACTAAACTGTTTTCTGCCAGTTGACTACAGATCGGTGTTGCCCAATACACTCGCCACTCTCTACACGTGAACCATTTTAATCGGACGGATATTAGGAAACTGCAGCAGCCCATTCAACTGAGAACGCAGTTCCAGATTCTGTCTGACACAATTGACCATGTCAAAAGTAAATAGAAAATTCACCAGAAAAATAATCCTCAACTTTAAAAAAACTGTAGCCTCGCTCCATTAAGGTATGTGGTAAAGAAAATAGCATTGAAGGAAGTGAAAGCATTTTGAAATATTTTAGTTGCTGCACCATAACTGGATGCTGTGGGAGGTGGAGTAGCTCAGTGGTTAGCTCTCCCAGCCGTCTCTGAGCTCGAAGGCCCTTGGTTCAAGATCACCACCACCACCACCACTGCCCCCCCCACCTCCCAAGGACTTGGTGGTTACAGAAGAACCCAGCTACTGGTGCAGGCAAGCTAGCCTTTACTGGTGCTGGTCCCCAAGCCGGGTAAATGGGGAGGGGTGGTGGCAGGAAGGGCATCCGGCTGTAAAACCACTCGCTGATTCCAAAAATGATGGTTGGTATGAAGGCGAACAACCAGCATTGCGGAAACTCCATGTAATATGGGAAATGCCGAAAGAGGAACCAACCAACCATAACTGGACGCAGTGCAGTGCCTTAGCTGCTTTATTGAAAATATTCTTTGATAGAGCTGCTGCCACAGTTCAGGACACTAATATTTACTTTTACTCCTGTCCCTCAATTCCAGGTCGCCTCCGGGAGATTGCTACAGGATTCAATCGATCTTTGGATACGGTTTGTATCACTTGGGCAAATAGGGTGACCTGATCACCACAAGTTTGGCAAGCGTCGAATCCAATTGGACAGCTCTGATATAGATCACCAATTTTTAAAGTAAATTAAACCTGAGGGTTTAGTTTCAAATAGAGAAATTAAACAGGTAATGCGGAGTCAGATCATAAGAATGCCAGTGAGAGTGGAAGAGAAGACGCCAGGGAAAAGAGGTTAGTTTGGAAAGAGGAGCTGGATTTTCGATCCTTCAACTCAATGTGTCTCCTTGTTCTGCGATTTCTATGGGTGGAGGAGGAGATGAGTCAAAAGGAGGTTGCATTTTCCCCCCCCGACAGTGGTATCGCACTTCACTGAGATTTATGGCATTGTGAACAAAGCCAAAACAAATGTTTTGTAAACGGTACAAGCAAAGAATGAAATAAAATGAACAGCATAAAGTCTGAAGGAAAAACAGGAAATGCTGCAAAGCAACAGTAGGTCTTTAAGTAGAATCACATCAGGTTTATAGCACAGAAACAAACCATTCAGCCCAACTCATCGAGGTTGGTGCTAATACTCCACATAAATGCCTTCCCTCTCTAATATCCAAACTTGACACCCACTCCTTATCACTCATTTAATTATTGAGCCTGTACTAAATGCATGAGTACTCTCTGCCTTAACCATTCCATGTGGCAGCAAATTCCACATTCTACACCCTCTGTGTAAAGAAACTGCCCCTAAATTTTTTATTTGATCTGTTACTGGCTATCTTATATTTATATCCCTTTGTTCTGGACTCACCGAAAAGTGAAAATAGTTTCTCCACATCCATCCTATCAAACTCCTGCCTCATTTAAAAAATCTCTATCAAGTCTCCTCTTTGCTGGAATAGAGCAAAGTCTTCAGTCTTTCTTGATAATTGTATCCTCTCGATACTGATAACATCCTTGTAAATGATTCCTACACTTTCCCAATACCTTTATATCCTTGCTATATAATGTAGATCAGAACTGCACGTGCCACTCTAGGTATTGTCCAACTGAGGTTCTATATAAATTTACCTCCTGGTGTTGTAAACCATTTTTCTATAAATATGCTTTGTTTGCTGTCTTTATGTCTTAACAATTTGTGTTGCTACTTGTGGTGATTTATGTATCTGCATTCCCAGATTTTTTTTGTTCCTTTATCCAATTTTAGTTTCTTACCTTCTAAGGGATAAATGGCCTTCTTTATTCCTCTTACAAAAATGAGCCACCGCATATTCTGCAAGATTGAATTTCATTTATTATTGATCCACCGCCCTCTCTGTAAGCCTGTTCATGTCTTCCTATATCTTAGTGCAGTCTGCCAGATTATTAGCCATTCCCCCCAATTTGGTGCAATCCGCAAATTTCAACATCATTCCCCCAATCTCTAATGTCCACCAGTATCTTTAAAAATAACAAATGGGTTAAAATTTCACGTGTGATCTCTTCATCTAAACAGATGCTGGGGCAGACTCTCACACAGGCCTGTCGTCTCTCCTTACGACAACAAAAATAATTTGCATTTATAGAGCACTTTTCATAGTGAAACATCCTAAGATCAGGGGAGTGTTATTGGAAAAGATTTAACACTGAACCACAGAAGGAGATAAAAACAAAAACAAAAAACTGTGGATGCTGGAAATCCAAAACAAAAACAGAATTACCTGGAAAAACTCAGCAGGTCTGGCAGCATCAGCGGAGAAGAAAAGAGTTGACGTTTCGAGTCCTCATGACCTTGAGTTCTGTCGAAGGGTCATGAGGACTCGAAACGTCAAGTCTTTTCTTCTCCGCCGATGCTGCCAGACCTGCTGAGTTTTTCCAGGTAATTCTGTTTTTGCACAGAAGGAGATAGTCAGACAGATGATCAAAAGCTTGGTCAAAAAGGTTTAAGGAGCGTTCTATAGAAGGAAAGAAGGGTAGAGATGCGAAGAGGTTTAGGGAGGGAATTCCAGAGTTTGGGGCTCAGACAGCTGAAGGCACAGCCAATGGTGGAGCGACTAAATTGGGGATGTGCAAGGGGTCAGAATTGAAGAGCTCAGAGATCTGAGAGGGTTGCGGGACTAGAAGAGGTTACAGAGATAGGGACGGGCGAGGCCAAGGAGAAATTTGAAAACGAGGAAGCAAATTTTAAAATCAGGGCTTTGCAAACTGGGAGCCAAGTCAGTGGTCTGTGATCAAAGGGGTAATGGGTGATGTTGACATACATCTGTGGTATTCTTTTCCGTGAAGAGGCGGCCCTTTAGGTTTTTTTTTGGATCAAGGTATCTTCAACAAAAGTTGTGGTGAGAGGGAAGGTTACAGATACAGTGCACAGGGCTAAGTATTGTCCATGGATGTGCGTTACTCGGCTTTGCAAGATCATTGCTGAACCTCGACAGTGGCACCATTGTCTTCCCATCCCTCCCCCACCCCACAGTCGTATACATCATACAGAGGGACACACGTACAATTGTGAAAAATCACTTATAGCAGGAATGCCCTGTGTGAATGCATGAGATAATGATTTAATGTTTTTCTGGGAATTGGGCAGCTTGCTCTCCTGCTTGCAATAGTTTAGTAGATGAAAGATGATTTTGTACTCAAGTGTTGGGGGGTGTGTGGTGTCATGCCCTGAGGGGGTACAGGTTGAAAGCTGCATAGCCTCCTGTCTCTTAAAGTGGTTAAAACCATCTATTAGTTTGAACTTTTCCAATAATCTGTGCTTTTTTTATTCTTCTCAGCTATAGTAAAAAAGTTAATTAGAAACATAAATCCCAACCAATTACAGAGCAAAAATAAATAAAATTAGTGAGACCATCCAGGAGGAATCATGAGTCTGCTTTCTCCCCATCTCAACACCTCCCCCACCTGCCCCCTCCCCTTCCCTTCCCCAACACCTCCCTCCCTCCCTCTCCTTACCCCACCCCCGACACCCCACCCCACGCACCCACCATCTGTGGAGCTTTCAGATTAATCTATTAAACACTGTGCCAGATCCCTGGTGAGACCAGGAGCACAGCAAAACACTTTATATCACGCAATGGGAAAACAGCCAGGGCATAGCATAGAATGGGCTGAATGCAGAAGGATGATTTTGATTGTTTAGCCAGTAAATGCACTACTCACTGTGGATTAGGCAGTTTTTTTTATATAAATGAGGATTACAGAGAAAGAACTTGCATTTCTATAGCACCTTTCACCACCTTGGGCCACCCCAAAGTGCTTTATGCAGCCAGTGAAGTCGTTTTGAAGTGTAGTCACTGATGTAATGCAGGAAACCCATAGGCTAATTTGCACAAAGCAAAAGCTGCCACAAACAGCAATGTGATAATGATCAGATAATCTGTTTTCAGTGATGTTGGTTGACACTTAGCTGCAGAGAGAAACTAGGCACAAAATGGAGAGCGCTGAATGTAACCATGCATTTACAGATTGAGCACTTAAACATCAGTTCCCAATAAATGTTTGATCGCAGTAGACATTTCAGTCACCCTCTGCTGTAATCATCCCTACATTTTATCACGCAGTTACTCTCTGATCTCTCGTTGTCCAGCATTTTCAGTTGGCACACCCACCAATCTGTTTTAGTTGGCAGGTGAATATCTACTTTCAGTCACTGTTGACTGCCAGGCTTCCAGTCCCAGTGCATGTGGGTTGGTTTTAATTTTTGCTTTAAAGAAGGACTTTGCTTTTGATTATTTATTTTCGTATGCGAGCAGTCCAAAAAGCTTCCAGGGAACGTGAGGAAATCTGAGAACCCTGCGGTTTTTAAGACTCAGGGAGGAACATTTCTGAGTCCACTTTCACCTCCTGCACACACATGCCCCGCCCCCACCCCACCCCCATTCCTTCACACCCCCTTCCTAAGGGTTGTCTTTCCCTGAACAAGCCATGGGCGTCACTCCCAGCTCCAGGAACTTTGCCTGCCCCCATATTCTGAGTGAGGTATATGGTTTACGAGGTATATAGAGCTTAATATGCAGATGAGAGAAGGTGAGATGGGTCGGGGGGTTGGTGGGGGGTGGGGGGGGGGTGTTGGTGGGTGAGTTTGGAAGGAAAGAAGGAATTTGCTTCCTGCTTCTTCTGTTTAATTTCAATTTCCCTATGACTCCCCTGAGGGCACTGACATTGTTTTTATCTGGGGTGCCATGGATCCCATGGGTGCTGAGATAGAGGAGGGGTGGGGTGGGGGAGATATTAAACTAACCCGAACCACCAGAGAACTAACAGGATCAGGTGCACTGGTGCCCAATTTTATTCTCTGCTGAAGTTAATATAGGGGTGTAAAATTGGTGACCAATCACTAATCTTGCAGAGTGTTAGAAGTCTTGCAGGCCATGGAAAGCATCACAGGTCTTGTGCACACCCATACATTTCCTCCTTCGTTCTGGGAGGAGGGGAGGGGGGGGTGGGGGTGGGTTGTGGAGGTCAATGGAATGGTAATCATGAGTGGGATCCCAGCTGACTTTATCTACTCTGTAACTTCAAGGCAGCTGATGGCACTATGGGACTAACAATGATCAGAAAATCTGGGTTTCAGTGGACTGTGGAGAGAGTGGGGAAAATGAAAGGGCATCACAAGCCCCAGCTGCACCTACCGCCACGCCCCTGCTCAAACTCAATACCCATACACAATGACTTTCCAGCAGGAGCTGAGAAATGGCAAACAGGAAAGGGGACCCAGGCTACCTTGTTTTCCTCTTTAGAACAGGAACACGGAGGCTAGTTATCACCCCAACTCAGACAACTTGCATTTAAACAGTGCCTTTAACATAGTAAAGACCCTTCAGAGGAGAGTTAGCAAACAAAGTTTGACACCAAACCACATAAGGAGATACTAGGACTGGTGACCAAAAGCTTAGGCAGGTTCTGTGGTGTGTCTTAAAGGGAGAAAGTGAAGTAGAGGTGGGGAGGTTTAGGGAGTGAAATCCAAAGGTTAGCACAAAGCAGAGAAGAATTCTGGAATAATTCTGCTCTGTGTGACTCCAAATCATACCCCATGCTGTAACACACATGGGTCTTGCATAGCTACTTTTTAAGATTCAGATTACGAAATTAAAGTCAACATATAGAATGAACTCAAATTTTCCTGGAACCATAATGTGCATTCGTGTAACAGGAAGCAGCTAGTTTCACTGTCATATTAACTCTATCACAAAAACATATTTATTAACTACATGTTTCTGCTAACTAAATACTGACTTATTTTTTGAACAAACCTGCAGTATTGAAGTCTAATAATCGGCTATTCTGTTATTCTATAATATAAACACCCCAAGCCCCTTGATGAGATTTCAACCTGCAAGTCACTTCTGACTATCTGCTATATTACATATAAGCACCCAAATCTCTCGATTAGATTCCAGAATGTAATTCACTCCCAAGTATCAATCTTTTTAAATGTAAGCCTCCCGAATCCCTCAATTAGAATCCAGTCTGTAACTTACTCCCAGGCATCTATTATTCTATATATAAACCCCCGAACAATTTGATTAGATTCCAGCCTGTAACTCACTCCCAGTTACCTGTTACAAAAACCTCCCCACCACCACACCCTCCACCATCCAGCCGACCCCTTGATAAGAAACCAGCCTGTAACTCACTCCCAGGTATCTGTTATTCTATATACTAACCACACAAACCCCTCGATTAGACTCCACAATGTAATTTACTCACAAGTATTAGTTATTCTATACATAAACCCCTGAACCCTTCAATTAGATTCAAGCCTGTAACTCAGTCTTAGCTTTTCTGTTATTCTCTACATAAAACCCTCGGACCCTTTGATTAGGTTCCAGCTTTTAACTCACTTCTGGATATCTGTTATTCTACATACAAACCCCACGAACCCCCAATTACATTACAGATATGGGGAGAATTTTCTCCCTGTTGGGGGAGGGAGGGGGGGGTGCTAAGCGAAGCGGGCGCGTGCCGCTATTTTACCTGGGTGGGCAAATTAAGGCCCACCTAGTGTGACGCGCATCTGGAAGCGCTGCGCATTCCCGGAGCGGGCAGGGGGAGTAAGCTGAGTCAAGGCCTGAGTTCTTCTGTGCATGCGCACAAAAGAGCACAGAAATCTCCCTGAGGCACAGAGCTGCCTCAGGGAGATTAGTTTGATTTTGAAAAATTTTAATAAAGAGAAAAGAAAATTTTTAACACATGTACCTTCATGTGACAGTGTCACATGAGCTGGGACATGTCAATCAATTTCATCAAAAATTTTTATTAAACTTTAAAAACCTTCATGAAACCTCATCCCACCCGTGGATGAGGTTTTTATGATAAATGCAAAGGCCACCTGGGCTCTTGGCTTGCCCACCAACCTTAAGGCTGGATGGGCAGTTCAGTTAAGACTTTAACTAGTTTTTAAATGTCCTTAATGGCCTTTGACAGTTTGGCAGGCATGCAATCACCTCCGCTGTGCGCCGGTCAAACTGAAGGTCTGAATGACGCTCGGTGACGTTGGGACGCAGGCCCGATATCACTGCGTGTCATTTTACATGTCAGCGAGCAGGGCCCACCCCCACACGCCGACCCGAAGATTGTGGCCTATAACTCACTCCCGGGTAACTGTTATCCTGGCCCAGAGTTTTATCTGCAAGTTGGCTGTGCAGAGTTGAAAGAGTTCCCGACCTTTAAAAATAGCTGCCCGGATGTCAGATTTTCAGTCTGTTGTGAGTGTACTGGATTAGAAGTCGGGGTGGATGACTCTGGAAGATCAGAGGAGGCTCTGGTGTGCAGAGGTGGGATGAGTGGAAAGCCTGTCTCAGTAACTCGGCACAGTGTGCAAAACTTTTAAAAAAGGAATAAAACGTGAAAGATCCCTCCAGCCCTCACCCACCCCCACACACTCCCCATGACCTTTCCATGCCAACTCATCCCACCTCATGCCCTGTACCCACCACATAACCCCTCATACATTCCATGCCAGCCTGTGCCACTCCACCCAGTCCAATGGCCCTTTATAGTCCCTATGCCAACTTAGTGTCAACTCATGCCAACCCATGACACCTGCCCAGCACCCTTTGCCCTTACACCTATCATGCCAACTCACTAAGTATCTACTCTGGGTAGACCTCAGGATCCACACAGAGAAGAGATAAAATTAAGTTCTATAAAATATAATTCTAAGGGCAGAAATTTCCCCCTGTCGGGGGGGTGTGTGGGGGCGGGTACAAAACTGATCGGTGCCCCCAATCAGGGCCGTGCTGCCATTTTATGTGGGCAGGCCAATTAAGGCCTGCCCAGTGTGACGCACACCTGGAAGCGTTGAGCGCTCCCTGTGCTGGCGGGGGTGGATTCCCTGAGTCGGGGCCTGCACTCTTTCGTGTGCTCCCTGAGGCAGATTACTTTCACTTATGAAACATTGAAGAAGGGTAAAAAGAAATTTAAGGACATGTCCCCCGATGTGAAGCTGTCACATGAGCTGGGAGAGTCCATTAATTTTTTCAAAATGTTTTATTTAATTAATAAACCCTTCATGAAACCTCATCCCGCCCGTGGATGAGGTTTCATGAAAAATGTGAAGGCCGCCTGGGCTCTTTGCCTGCCCAACAACCTTAAGGTTAGATGGGCAGCATTCTTAATAACTTTAATTACTTTCCTAATGGCCTTAATAAGCCTTTGACAGTTTGGCGGGTGTACAGCCGAGTCAGCTGCGCGCTGGCCGAGGTGACAATCTAAATGACGCGCGGTGATGTCGGGACACATGCCCAAGGTCACTGTGCGTCATTTTACATGTCGGCAAGCAGGCCCCGCCGCTCAACTGCATCAACCCAAAAATTCTTCCCTAAGAGTCTATTGCAGATGACACTATAATTGAAAAAAATTTCATTCAAGTGCACAATCCCTTTTAACAACAAACATTGGAATTCATAGTCCCATTTCAAAAAGTCTATAGCCATTTGTAACAGTGAAATGGCAGGCACGTTACTGTGATAATGGATGGTTGTGAAATTAGTCATGCAGCAGTAACCCAGTAATCGAAGGCCTCAGCTTATGTCAACAGTCAGAGTGAAATAGCAAGCAATGATTTTTTTTTAAACACTCCAGGCATTTTTTCCAAAGATTTAAAGGGCAGAACATTCAAATGCCTTGTCAGCTTACAGCTCCCTTTGACAGGTCCTCTTGACACTTTTGACAGGTGCTTCTGACAGTTTTGGCAGTTGAGTTTTACAGATCTGTTGACAATTTTGACAGTTATGAGTTTATGCACTTTTTATGCCTACTTTTAACAATTCTAAAGGGCAACTGACCTCTCCCAAAGATGTTCCGGGACCAGATTCAAGGGGCACCTTACCTCTCCAAAGGGGTACCCTGGCTATCCAAATGAATCCACAAAGTTCAGACCTGCCCTTACCAGGTCTAACCTGCACACTTCAGGTTTCACAATCCAAGGCTACCAAAAATCCCACTTCAGTGGAGGCGGCTGATGATTTAAATGGCCAGCTGCCTCTGTAAAATGCACCTGTGCCAAAACGTGCCCCACCCTCATTTCCATCACATGAACATGGGGATTGCTGTGGTTAGGGCGGGACTTACAATATTCGGCCGCTTCTGCCATTTTCACCATGACAGAGAGGCTCTCCATCGTGGCTAAAATCTGGGCCTCTATATAAACCACCTGAACCATTTGATTAGATTCCAGCCTGTAACTCACTCCCAGATATCTGTTAAATAAATCCACCCCCACACACCCCAGAACCCTCAATTAGATTCCAGCCTATAACTCACTCCTGGGTATTGGTATTCTGTATACAAATCCCACGAGCCCCTCGATTGATTACAGACTATAACTTACTCCCGGGTATATGCTATTCTATATATAAACCCCCTGATCCAATCGATTAATTCCAGCCTGTAACTCATTTCCAGATATCCGTTATTCCAGATATAAACCCCTCCCGATTAGATTCCACCCTGTAACTCACGCCTAGGTATCCACTATTCTAGACATTAAGCACCTGAACCCCTCAATTATATTCCAACTTGTAATTCACTCGTGGATGTTTATTATTCTATATACAAACCACCTGAACTCCTCACTTAGGTTCTAGCCTGTAACTCACTCCTGGGTATCTGTTATTCTATATACAAACCCCACTAGCTCCTTGGTCAGATGCCAGCCTGTAACTCACTCCCGGGTAACGATTATTCTATATTATTAATGTCAGATAAATCTTTGTTCCATTTATTTTCCAATCTGAAATACTAAATGCCCTCATTAGCAAAACTCGCTGCCAACACACAAACCAAATGCTACCACCAACTTCCTCGTTTGAACGAACCGGAAATCTTTCAGAAAGTTCTTCTTGATCACACTGTATCTAATTGCTTCAAATATTACAGCTGCGGAATTGTGTCGAGCTCTTTCCCCGACAGACGCTTTCTTTTCTATTTTTGTCCGCTGTTAAGAATCTTCGCTCTGCGACGTTTCTCGGAGTCAGTCATTCATAGTTTACCTTGTGCTTTGATCTGAAAAGATCTTTCATCAGACTCCATGTCATCTGCTAGAGGCTTGACAAAAGCTTCCGTGAAGGGGGGATATATAAAAAAAAAGGGCCCTTTAACAGGGCAAAGTAATCCTTCGTCTGTTGCCATGGCAGCAGACATCTTTTGCTTCCATTCAGTGAGTGGCCAAGGCCCTGCTGCTGCACTATGAACCAGATCCCGTGCGTTGATTAAATTAGTTTCCTCAGAAGTAAAAGTGTTAATTAAAGTATTAGTCTGGGCTGATTGATTCCTCAGAGCGAGGACTTTGAGACCCCCGTGTAATCTTTGACATGGTCACAAAACCCCAGGTTATTTGTTCTTTGTTATCAATTCAAATTAGTGCTAATAAATGTGTGAAAGTGGTTAAGTCAAGGCATGGTGGAACACAAATCCCTTCCCAGGTTCTTTGATATTTTTCTGCTAATATATTTGCCTAATTCCTTATCTTTCACTTCCTGGAGATCAAAATTTGTTGGAAGGCGGTTCTAGATGATTCATAAACGCAAAACATCAACACAGTATCCTAGTTCTAATTATATGGCCCCCCAGGGCATCAACTCTGCACCACCATTACCATGTTTAGCACAATCTTATAATTTAAAATGACTTCACAACATCCTGTCAGTTTTAATCATTTTCCTTTCCTTCCCTCCTCTCCTGAAGGCATTGACTCTTGGCTGAGCTATGATTCACAGGCATCAGCCATCTCTGATACCTTGAACTTGTGTATGAATCTTAGCAGGCTGTTTGACTGCTGGGGCATCACAATTAAGTTTCATCCCCAATCGCTGCCTTGGTTGGCAGGAAATGACGCGGTGGCATTAATAGCACTTTTACTTCTTTATGAAATGTGATCTAAATACACCATTTGCAACTCAAGTTGCAAATCAGCAAGACAGTTTGCGCGCATATTGACTAAAAATCCAATTAAAAAAAGAAATTCATTAAAGGAGAGCTCACATTTATATAGCACCTTTCAGGACTTCAGCACATGCAAAAATGCTTCACAGGCAGTGAAGTACTTCTGAAACCCTGCTGTAACGTAAGAAACTTGGCAGCCAATTTTTGCACATCAAGGTCCCACAAACAGATAGGATATTTTAATGATATTAGTTGAGGGATAAATATTGGTCAGGACACTGGGGAGAACACCCCTGTATTTCTCTGAACAGTGCCATATTTACATCCACCTGAAAGGGCAGAGAGAGCTTTGGTTTAACATCTCTTCCGAAAGACAGGACCTCTGACAGTACTGCGCTCCTTCAGTACTGCACTAAAGTGTCAGCCTGGATTTTGTGCTCTGGTGTAGGACATGAACCCACAAACTGCTTGCCCAGGGGTGAGAACGCTACCCAATGAGCCACAGCTAAGACCAAGGCCGGGATTTTCCGGCCCTGTCATATTGGGAACCACTGCGGGAGATGTGGTGACACAGCCAAAAGTCCATTGAGTTTCGGCAGGACCGGACAATCCCTACGGCAGGTGGGGCTGGAAAATCCCGCCCCAAATACATACACATAACATTCAATCAGCAATATTTCAGAGAACCAAATAGAAGAGCTAAAGAAGTATTTTTACAGTTAAGTAACTCTTTGTGATTAAGTTTTTCAGAACATGATTTCCATGAGTAAAGCAACATGTTATTAGTTCCTTCTGCTGAAGAATTATCTCAGAGTGTTAGGTTCGATTGGTCTATGTTGTGAATATTTAATCATTAGGCATGCAGAACCTTCACTGAAATTCTTCTAGAGTGCCACTCCTGAGAGGGAAGTTGAGCATGGCAGGACATCTGCATTTAAATAAAACCAATCAAGTATTTGTTGTTCAAAATTTGAAAAAAAAACTATTGAGGCTTTTGGGGGGGGGGGGGGGGACACCAACTGAAAATTTCAAAACAGAGAACAAAGGCTCTGAAGAAGAGTCATACAGACTCGAAATGTTAACTCTGTTTCTCTCTCCACAGATGCTGCCAGACCTGCTGAGTTTTTCCAGCATTTTTGTTTCAGATTTCCAGCATCCGCAGTATTTTGCTTTTATATTGATATATTTTTGTTAGACGAGGGGCTATGGATCCAAAGCAGGTCGATGCAGTTAAGATACAGATCAGCCATGATCTAATTGAAAGGTGGAACAAGTTTGAGGGGGGTGAAGGACGATTTCCTTTCCTCTGGTGAGCGAAAGTGACTCAACAAGGAGACAGATAGGAACAAAAAGAAAAAAACATGCCCTCTTTATAGATACAGATAATGTATAGAGAACATCTTCTTTCACCCTCTCAATTACAGTCGCCCTCAAAACAGTCTCTGACTCATGCTGATCCACAAGTGCTGTCTTGTAACATAGAGCGACATTTTCTGGCCCCTCCTGCTGGTGGGGTCTTCCAGTCTCACCGAAGTCAACGGAGATTTAAATGGCTCACCGCATCCACCACAGGGGGACCTGCCGCAGGGGGACCGGAAAATCCCAGCTGTGGTCTTTATTTATCATCCTGGATGTTCAATGTCAGGAGGTTATTTAGCAATGGGAATCCAGACCAGTCTTTGTCCAAGTACAGGGGCCATGAGAAAGTGATTGAGTCCAACTGCGGCAATGTATCATTCCCCTCTACCTGTGCAAACTAAACCACTGCCAACTCAAAACTGAAACCGGGACCTTCTAGATCTCTGCAGATCAGTACAAAACCACCTGATGCAGTTATCAACTGAGCCATTTTGTGCAAAACTTTATTTCTAAATAATAAATTTTAATGTGAGCCTTATATCTCTGCACATTTGTTTGTTTGTTCTTAGGACGTAGGCATCACTGGCAAGGCCAGCATTTATTGCCCTTGAACTGAGTGGCAGTTAAGAGTCAATTACATTACTGTGGGCCTGGAATCACATATAGGCCAGACAGGGTAAGGACAGCAGATTTCCTTCCCTAAAGGACATTAATGAACCAGATGGGTTTTTACAACAATCGGTGATAGTTTCACGATTACGATTATGGAGGCTAGCTGTTAATTCCAGATTTTATTAATTGAATTCAAATCCCACCAGTTGCCATGGTGGGATTTGAACAATCCACATAAACCTGGGTCTCTGGATTATTACTGAAGAAGAGTCATACAGACTCGGAATGTTAACTCAGTCTTTCTCTCCACTGCTGAATTTTTCCAGCATTTCCTGTTCTTGTTTCAGATTTCCAGCATCTGCAGTATTTTGCTTTTATCTCTGGATTACTAGTCCACTGACAATGCCACTATGCCACTGTTTCCCCCTATTCAAAAATAGTGAAACTTGATCTCCTACACCGTCATTGTCAGGGTATAAAAAGAATGACTTGCATTTTTACAACGCCTTTCACCACCATCAGAGCCAATAAAGTACTCTTGAATTGTAGTCACTGTTAAAATGTAGCAACCACAACAGTACAGCAAGCTCCCACAAACAGCAATGTGACAATGGCCAGGTAATCTGCTTTTGTGATGTTATTGGCCAGGTTACCAAGTTAATCCCCTGCTCTTCTTCAAAATACTGCTTTAGGATTTGTTATCTGTGAAGGCTGGCGGAGCCTTGGCTTAATGTCTCATCTGAAAGACAGCACCTCCAACATTGTAGCACTCCCTCAGAGGACTCTATTTTAGTGTCAGCCTGGATTGTTGCACTCAAATCACAACCTTGTGACTCAGAAGTGTAAGTGTTGCCAATTGAGCCACAGCTGACACATTCAAATTATCTCTAATTTACATAAGGTGCACAAATAGTAAGAAAAACGACTTGAAGGGACCCAAAAATAAGACTGTATCAAGTCCCACAATGCATGTTAAGATCATTGTTCGGGTACAAATTTGAAAAATACCTGTAAAATCATTAAATATCAAGACGAAGACAGGGGTTTCACAGACAGGGGATTCATTCTATTGACACCAATTTTGAAACTGCTATCAGTAAGAGAACAAGGATTCCCTCTGCTGGCTTCATCAGAGAACGAGCCCGAATTATCAGAACCGCCATTTATCAACACGGCTGACAAGAGGCCTCAAGAATATTCCATGGAAACCATGGCAACTGCCTCTTGCCAAGACCTATTCTAATCAGGAATCTGATCTTCTGAAGAAAGAAAAATGAATGAAACCTCAGTGGGGTCAGTTAAAAGAAAAGCAGAATGATTTTCCTCACATTTAACTAAGTGACATCACTCTGCGATCTATAATGCTCATCTAAATGCTTACAAGGGCCTTGGGTGATGCCTTAAAACCACAAAATTAAAGTTGATAGTTAGTGAATCTGACAATTTCACTTTGCCAACTGGTGATTCCCAGAAGATCGAAGTTTAATATATTTTACCCAATTTTACTTTTAAAGGCAACATCTAAAATGATTCTTGACTGCCAGTCAATCAGTGCTTAGTGGGTGTAAGATACCCATCGCTTTATCAACCAGGCCCCTTATGCACTCATGAACCAGATGGCTAAAAGGGACAGATTTTTGTTAAGAGGACAAAGGTCAGTCACTTTCACCTTTGATCTCTCACACTCCAGAGTGGTGATCCTCTTGGTCTATGTATGGTAGGAGTGGGGTTACCAACTCTCCAGGATTGTCCTGGAGTCTCCAGGAATTAAGAGATTAATCTCCAGGACACTGTGGCAAGCAAAGCGCAGGACAAAATCGTTAGGGCATTAAAAAGAAACTGAGCATTGTTTAGATTTTCTTTGAGCACTTTCATTTTTGCTTGTAAGAGTATTGGGGGCTGGGAAAAATTGGCTGTTGGACAGACAGTCGAGAATCATCCAACCAGGTAACAGAGCCTGTTGAATTTACACTTGGTGTGGGAAGGTGGTAGTATGTTGTAAGAATGGGTGGCCAATGGCAGGAATGGGGGGGGATTGGGGATGAGGGATCATGTGATAAAATTTCCAGGACAGCATCCAACCAGAGTTGCCAATCCTAGTTAGGAAGAGGCATCTAAATACTGCTCATACCAAGACACAACAATGGTCTGTTTGAAAGCAATTCACTGACACAGAATCCAGCAACAATTTATCATCCGAGTGAAACAGCTGTTTGTACCAGGCTTTCTGTTAGAGGAATGGGAGGGGAAAATGTTCCAACTACCTGTATTGTTATGGACAGGATGGGATTTAACTTCAACAGCACTAATTTCTCTTCTCACCACCCGTCAGTAAACAGAAAGGTGTTTTGATTTGTTTCCCCTCTTTATAAGTGGTGACGTATTTCCTGAACCCCTCAGTTTTGGTGTGATCCAGCTTTCTATTAATAACCCCACGGCAAACTCAAGATAGGATGAACTAAATCAAAAGAGTTAGTTTATTTGCACAGACTCAAAACACGAAAGGAGAGTTGCAACGTCGCCTCCACATTCAGAGTAAAAACATGGAGAGAGAAAAGAAAGATTTACAGAGCAGAAACCACAGGAGAAAATAAATATTGTCTCACATGGGTTCCAGAATCAAGTCCAATGAGATATTCCTTCACAAATGTTAGGGGGTTGAAAACCAATGCTGAATAATTCACTTTTCTGGTGGTGTTGACTTCATACGATGAGATCGGCACACAGAGATGAATCAGTTTGCAGACAATGGTACAGACTTTCAGTAGAAACAGGGGAGATGGGGCCAGGTGTCCAACCTGGGCCAGAGGTCCTTCGGTTTGGTCTGCTAGTCAGATGTTAAATAGCAGACTGAGCTATTCAGTTTGTTCAACAAGCCAGAGGTCCAGGTCATGTGACTTCACCTCTCCATGACGTCTTCAATAAAGGATGTTTATCAGTGCTTGGAAATTGGCTTTGTGTTGCAGGGCTGATAATGTCTCAGCCATTATGGGTTAAAAGGAATGTTTGGGAGGCCATTGTCTTAGTAAACATTCTATCTCCACTGGCCAGTCTGGGTTATCAAATGCAGATGGCCTTTGTATAGCTCTCTATGAAGCTGGGCTGTATAGTACACAGGGGGTCGTTAGTGGCTCCTCAGAGATAACGTGGTGTGAGTTTTTCCTAAAATTGCCAAGTGACTTATTTTGTTCAGGGGTCACAGACAGAAACAGCTTCAGCCATTTTAAAGCTCTTTGTTCAGTTTTTAAAATTTTAGAAATAGCGATGAGTATATCTATATTTTTTATAAAAATATACAGTGTGAGGTCTTAATCCCTCACAGTGCAAAAAAAAATCAATTATGTTTTATTGAGAAACAGTCAAGGCTTAATGTGCCAAGGTGGGAAAGTATTAGAGTGAAGATAAGACAGATAGACGCGCCAGACACATCACTTCTTCCTTAACAGCTCTGCACAAAGTACATTTATGGTTGAAAACACTATTCCCTCATCATGGAGGCTCTTTTCACACCACCTTCACTCTGCTGGCAGCTGTGGCTCAGCAGGTGTCACTCCCACCTGAGTCAGAAAGCTGTGCATCCAAGTACCATTCCAGAGACTTGAGCATAAAATCCAGGCTAAGATTCCCAGTGCAGTAATGAGGGAGTGCCACATTGCTGGAGATGCCGTTTTTTCAGATAAGCAAGTTAAATCAAGGTCCCGTTTTTTCTCTCACTTAAGCTTAAAAAAAATACAAGGACACTATTCCAAAAAGCAGCATGGCATTTCTCGCGAGGATGACATGTCGAATATTCATTCATCAATCAACATCACCAGAATGGGTTATCTGGTCATTATCACATTGCTATTTGAGAGAGCTTGCTGTGCGCAAATTGGCTGCTGCATTTCCAACAACAGTGACTACACGTCAAAAGTACTTCATTGGCTGTAAAGCACTTTGAGGTCTCCCGTAGTCATTAAAGGCGCTATAAAAACTACAAGTTAATTTTAAAAAAGACTTAAAGAACAGGCTTGTTAAATACTTTTCCCTCAGGGCAGTGGGCTGGCAAATTTCCATTGTAGAAGGTGTCAGCAATTTATTTGTGTCAAGCTTGAGAGAATCTTCAGAGAATCCAAGAATATTACAGCACAAAAAGGAGGCTGTTTGTGCCTGTGCCGGCTCTTTTGAAAGAGCTATCGGATTAGTCCCACTTCCCTGCTCTTTCCCCCATAGCACTGCAAATTTCTCCTTTTCAAGTATTTATGCAATTCACTTTTGAAAGTCACTATTGAATCTGCTTCCACCGCTCTTTCAGATTGTAATAGCTCGCCTTGTTCTCTTTCTCTACCCCAAGGGAAGCAAAATCACCAACTAACAAAAAGAAAATTAAAATAGGAAACTCACAGTGATGACGATCCTGTTGGAAACAATTCATCTGCCATTGATGAATTCTAAACTCTGGATTTTTTTTCTGTAATTTCTGTGGAGTTTCCTTTTTATTTCTCCTGGAAAAGCTCCATTGTTTTCCTGTGTAGTTTAAAACAGATGAGGAAAAACTATTAGACAATGACATTGCTGCTATTTAGCTGCAGAGGAATATGATTAAATGTATTCCAGTTGCTAAATCAGGCAGAACTTTGAGTCATGCATGGACATAGGGTTACCAACTCTGATTGGACATATTCCTGGAGGTTTCATCACATGACCTCCAGCAATGAACCATCCCACCCACGCAGTTCCCCCATTGGTCACCCATCCTCGTGGGACCCCACTTCTCACGGCCAATTGGAAAGCAAACAGATGTTTGGTTACCTGACTGGATGATTTATGACTGTCAGTCAAACAGACCTTTTCCCCTATGTTCAATGCTTTTATAACCATGGAAGAAAACTTTTAAAAAGCACCATTTTTTTTGAATGCCTCTGAGAATTTTCTCCAAGATATTTGCTCGTGGCTGTGTCCAGGAGATTAATCTTTAATCCTTGGGGAATCCAGGACAATCCTGGAGGGCTGGCAACCTTAAGGAGATAATTTTGGAAACACCAAGCAGCCATTTTGAAACTAGATAGAAAACGGTGCTGATGATTTCATAATCGCAAGTTGTTCCTCCCCATGTCTGATTCAGACTCATTTTTATCCCTCCCTGCCTTCTTCTTGAGCTTTTTGTGCTCACTGGTAAGCATACCCTTTCCAGCGTTGTATACCAGTTAGTGAGAAGAAGTGGAAAACCCAGCTGATCAATGTCTTCTTCAGCCTAGCAGCAGTGGGAGTTGATTGCAGCAACCCTCACCGTCACTTCAGCTAAGATCTGCAAACTCATCACAGACCAGGAATTAAACCTGGCGTTCTCCTCGTCCCAATTCAACACTCATTGGTCATGTCAGCTTTGCCACTGCGAAATACAAGAATTCCTGTCAATACAATGATAGAAGGACGACATTTGGCCCATCGAGTTTGCACTGGCTCTTTCAAAGGATAATCCAGTTGGTCCCACCAGATTTAAGGCAATTAGCAAAAGAACCAGATTTGACATAAGGAAAAACTTTATTTTTTCACACAATCACTGGTTCAGATTTGGAATGTACTACCTGATAGGGCAGAGGATACAGATCCAGTAGTAACTTTCAAAAAGGAATTAAATACTCCAATTGCAGGAAGATGGGGAAGAGCCATGAAAATATACTTGCCACCTTGGATATAGTCAAGGAGGTTCCTGATCTCCTGCCTCAATACACTCCGCTCCCAAATTCAAGTCAATGGTCCATCCTCCAGGTGTTAATGCCTTCCCATGGCCAATTAGAATAAACATATGAACAAGGAGCAGCAGTAGGCCATTCAGCCCCTCGAGCCTGCTTCGCCATTTAATATGATCATGGCTGATCTGATAGTAACCTGCAATCTGCATCCCACCTACCCCCGATAACTCATCACCCCCTTGCTTACCAAGAATCTAACCTTCTCTGCCTTAAAAATATTCAAAGGCTCTGCTTCCACTACCTTTTCAGGAAGAGAGAGTTCCAAAGGTTCACAATCCACTGAGTGAAAAAATTTTGCCTCATCTCTGTTTTAATTGGGCAACCCCTTATTTTTAAACAGTACCCCCTAGTTCTAGGGAAGACTTTTGTGGTTCGACTGGACAAATCTTGACCATTCATGAAACAACCTTTCTCTTCACCTTTTTTTAAACTAATAAATCAAAGTGTTTAAAGAAAAGGCAAAACAAAACATAATCTTGTTTAATTTTCTCCTGGGTTTTGCTCCCAGCAGTGGTCTGGAGATCAATCTTCGACTCATGGAGACTCCAGGGCAATCCTGGAGGGTTGACAACCCCAACCCAAAGCATTGAAACATTTATGTTAATTATGAGGAAAGACTAGAGGGATAACTTTATGAACTTGTGGTTTCAACATGGAGCTTTTCCAGACAGGATTCTCAGTATGTACTCCTGCTGGGCGAAGCTGCACAGCTAGAAGGTAAAGTCATAAAATGCCCTTTCTGATGTGTGTATAAGCCACTGGAACATAGGGAAACATGGTCAATTATTCTTATTTTTATAGCTGGCAATTTAGCCAGAAAAATCTCAACCCTATACAAAATTGATCTTCCTTCAGGACTGGCAAACAACTCAGTTGTGATGTTCACTTTTAATTCACCAAAGCTCTGACCACACAGGCAACAACAGGTGCTTTTTGGAACTTTGGGTGCTTGCCTCTTGCCGCCTAACTCAGAGTTTCTTTGGAGTTGAATAAAGGCTCGCGGTGCAAGTTGAAGAGTTTATTACCCACTGTCAACATTGCAAGAATCCCCCTGGGATATCAAACATCGATCAACGGCCAAGAGACATTTAAGTGCTTCCTCTTCCTAAATACCACTGTTCCACCGTTTAGAAAAATATACACAGACATATAAAAACTTGCTTTCAATTTCTGTATGTATATATAAATATAAAACCTTCCCCAGCTATTCAACCACAGTGTATTTGCACAAGATTGGTTTGCAAGGCTTTATTTATGTACTTGAAGAGTAACAAGAGTGTTTCAGACACATCTTACATGAAAGGATTGTGAAAGTCTCAGCCTGGCTTTGAGTGAATTGGTGGACCCTGGCTAGAAGTTCTTCAGAATTTCTCTCTCTCCCTTTTTTCTCTCTTGTCTTCCTTTCTCTTTCCCTTTCTGGGATTTTGACTTTTCCTTTGTTGATGAAGAGTCTGAGTGATTGGAAATTCCTAAAGCTTCCAATACCGTGCAAATTCTTTAATTTGAAGAACTTTGGAGACTCCCCTGTCCTCTAAGGTGCAGGGTGAGGAAAAGAAATCCAACTGATTCAATCTGCACCTTTCTCTTTCATAAAATCTTGACAAAGATCATTGAAAAAAAGATTGGGGGAGAGCAGGAGATATTTATTTTACACAGCAAGTTGTCTGGAATGCACTGCAGAAAAGCTGCTGGAAGCAGATTCAATAGTAACTTTCAAAAGGGAGTTGGATGAATACTTGAAACGTGCAGGGCTATGGGGAAAGCAGCCAAGATTGGGATTAATTAGATAACTCTTTCAAAGAACAGGCACAGACATAATGGACCGAAAGGCCTCCTTCTGTGCCCCATGCTATGTGATGATTCTTTGGATCTGCGATATCATAAGGTTTTAAACAATAAGTAGCTGGGCCACAAGTTCAGGAATATCCAGTGTTTTGTACCCAGTCAATGCTGAGTTAGCTGAGTTTCAGTTGCAGAGGGTGGTAAGACTGAAGGTTCAACATCTCTGCATTAGGGAAGGGGGGAAACTAATTCTGTTAGGCTTCTCACTCCTGATGACAATCCTAAGAAAGTGCTGGATTATGTGAACATGCGTGAATGTTGGACGAGACACAGGATTCTGGTCCAGCTATAACGCTTATCCTGGGAAGGGGAAAAAATTGGTGGAAAACATAGCGAAGGGAAACAAAATAAATTGTTACCTTGGCAATGTGTAAACTAACATGAATCACTAGATGCCAACTTGTCACACTAACCTATGATAATGAGTTCTGTGGTTTTTGACCCTATCCCTGTGCAGATATTTACTTTTTGTAAGCTTTAGCAAAAACCTTTCTGCTTAACCTCAGTGCTTTGTAAGTGCACCATGTGATTATGGTCCTAGCTTTGATCCTTGTCCTGCATTAAATTAGCTGATTTCAGTGAAGATATTTGTAGTGCTGTAATAATTGGCCAGTATTCCGCCCAGTGTCCTGGCCAATATTTATCCCTCAACCAACATCACTAAAAATGATGATCTGGTAATTTAACACATTGCTGTTTTTGGGAGCTTGCTGTGTTCAACTTGGCTGCTGTGTTTGCTACATTACAACAGTGACTACACTTCAAAAGTACTTCATTGGCTGACCTACTGAGGTTGTGAAAGGTGCTATACAAATGCAAGTCATTCTTCTTTAAAACAGCAGATGAAAGAATTTCATCTTGAACATATTAATATGTTTGTTACTAATTATAGAACAATACAGCACGGAAGGAGGTCATTTGGCCAGTCATACCTGTGCTGACTCTTTGAAAGAGCTATCCAATTTATCCCAAAAGTCCCTTCAATGTTTTTTCCTTTTCAAAATTCTTTCCAATACCCTTTTGGATGAGCTTTCCCTGTTCTTTCAGACAGTCCATTCAAGCTGATAACAACTAGCTGTGTAAAACCAATTCTCCTCACCTCTCCCCTCCTGGATTTTTCAACTATTCTCAATTTAGTGAAATTGTCCTTTCTAAGCAGCAGCATTGAGTATTGTGGAGTCATTCAGCTAGCTATGACCTGTAGGGATTTTATTTTTCTGGCCCATTTCTCTTGTGTTTACTGGGATAATTGCGGACAGATGGAGCAGTCTGCTGTCTTATGGATGAAGTTCAGAAAATGAAAACACAAGTCCTAGCCACAGGGAAACTCAGCAGGATGGGAGAGGACAACTGGAAGCTTGTTACAAATCCAGCCATCCTTCAAGGATGATCTGTTCTTCCAATTAAAAAGAAAGGACAAGGCAGGCGGAGAGATTCAATCAGAGAACTCCAGTAATCAGGCAGGACTGACCTTACATGGGCTATCCTTGCAGTTGTGCTGGGGGAGAGAACAGGCTAAGGAAGGGGTTCAAGGAGAGAGTTTTTTGTTCATTGCTGACACTGCACTCCCTACAGAGAATGACAGTTGCTATGAATTTAAAACCAATGACCTGTCACATTCAACTCCTAACAACTATTTGCATTCATCTAGTACATTTAACATAGTAAAATTTCCCAACAAGCCTCAGAGGAACATTATCAAACAAAATTTGACACAGGGTCACATAAGGAACCATTCATAATAAAGGTATTCAAAATTATGAGTGGTCTTGATAGAGTAAGTAGGGAGAAACTGTTTCCTCTGGCATGTGCGTCAGTAACTAGAGGTCATAGATTTAAAATAATTGGAAAAAGAACCAGAGGGAAAATGAGGTTAAATTATTTCACAGAGAGGGTTGTTATGATCTGGAATGCATGATCTGAAAGGACGGTGGAATCAGATTTCATAAGAACTTTCAAAGATTGTTGGACATGTAGTGAAAGTAAATACTTTGCAGGATTATGTTGAGAAAGTTGGATTATGGGACTAAATTGGATAGCTCTTTCAAAAAGTCTGCATAGACAAAACGGGCCAAATGGCTTCCTGTGCTGTTATATTCTATGATTTCCTATGATACCAGGACAGGTGACCAAAAGCTTGGTCAGAGAAGTGGTTTTAAGAAGCACTTTAAAGGATGAGCAAGAGGTAGAGTTGGAACGGTTCGGGGAGGGAATTCCAGAGCTTAGCACCTAGACGGCTGCCACTGGTGGAGTGATGAAAATCCTGGATCTGCCCGGGCACTGCGAATATCATGGAGAGGCTGGATAAATGACAATAGTGGCCACACAGGTATTAAAATTGCGTACAGTAAGTGCACTATCGATTTGAACCATTGTGCCCTACAGAAAAGGGAAACAACTTGCCACAAAATACCGTTAACCTGGCACTATTTCTTTTGACAAAGGCAGTGGCTTATTAAGTTATTAAGGTTGTCTACAATCAGGAACAGGATTACAGGATTGGCAACACAAAATGAACATGGGGCAAATAGGGGCAACTCTGGTTGTACGTATTCTTGATGGTTTCATCACATGACCCCTCCAGCCACCAGTGGCTTCTTCCTCGGAAGCTCATGCCATTGGCTGCCCGATACATCCACCCCCCTCCCCCCCCCCCCCCCCCCCCCCCCCATGGTGCCCCAAGACAACTGGAAGGCAAACAGGTTCTTAATTAACCAATTGGTTGTCTCTTGGCTGTCAATCAAACAGCCATTTCTTAATATCATTTCCAATGGCTGAGAAACCGAAAACGAAATGAAAAATATCACATATACCCTTGTATTTTTATTTAAACATGCTTTTGATTTTTCTCCAGGGATTTGCTTGCAATGGTATCCTGGAGATTAATCCCATCCAAGCCACACACCATCCTGACTTGGAACTATAATGTCTTTCCTTCACTGTCACTGAGTCAAAATCCTGGAACTCTCTAGCTAACAGCACAGTTTGTGTACCTACGTCAGATGGACTGCAGTGGTTCAAGAAGGCGGCTTGAGGGCACCTTCATGAAGGCAAGTGGAATGGGTAATAAATGCTCACCTAGCCAGCGACACCCACATCCTGTGAACAAATAAATAAATAAATAACCGTCGTTTTGGTAGTACAGAACTTGAGCATTGCTGTAAAAAGACATTTTGTCAAAGCTTTTCATCTTGCACTATTCAGAACAATCAGAGGAATACTATGTCAGGGGAAGCAACAACTTTATACTGTATGGGAAAAGAATGCTGATTGGTTAGCAAGTGGACACCGATTGGCAGAGACATTGCCATGGAGAATGGAGCAGTTAATGGTGACTGACAGTTAACTGCCTAGCATGGTTTGAAATTTTAAACCAGGCAGCTTGACTCTGACTGGTCAATGCATTGTCCTGAGGAATGAAACAGCAAATGGCTGTCACTTATTTTGTTTATCTGAAACAGGTGCAATGTGTGTACATGTTCTTTCTGTCTGCAAAGAACAGGACCCCATGTATTAATATACGTAGCTTCCAGTACATGTAAATGCACCACAATGCGAGACCAACTGACAATCTTAGATTGGTTGTCAGCGTAATTTTTAGCACCCTGAGGATTATTTACCAAATGGTGTCCAATCACGTTTGTTTTCAGTTTTGCAAGCACGGGCTGGTTGGGTGTGGTCTGTACCTTGCCTGTATCATCATATCAAGCAGATCGTGTTAAACAGCAAGTTCCTTCCACTGTTTGCAATGGGCAAAGTTGGTATTTATTAAATGATGGGTCTTTTTCAGGTTGTCAAGATGTAAGGGTGTGCCACAGGGATCAGTGCTGGGACATCAACTGTTTACAATTTATATAAATGACTTGGATGAAGGGATGGATAGGATGCCAAATTTGCTGATGACACAAAGATTGGCAGGAAAGTAAATTGTGAAGAGTCATAGAGTCATAGAGGTCTACAGCACAGAAAAAGACCCATCGGCCCATTGAGTCTGCGCCGGTCAAACAAGTATCTAACGATTCTAATCCCATTTTCCAGCACTAGGCCCATAGCCTTGTATGCTATGGCATCGCAAGTGCACATCCAAATACTTCTTAAACGTTATGAGGGTTTCTGCCTCTACCACCCTTTCAGGCAGTGAGGTCCAGATTCCCACCACCCTCTGGGTGAAAAAATTCTTCCACACATCCCCTCTAAACCTCCTGTCCCTTACCTTAAATCTATGCCCCCTTTTTACTGAACCCTCCACCAAGGGGAAATGTTCCTTCCTGTCTACCCTATCTATTGCCCCTCATAATTTTATACATCTCAATCATATCCCCCCCTCAATCTCCTCTGCTCCAGGGAAAATAACCCCAGTCTATCCAATCCCACCTCATAACTAAAACTCTCCAGCCATAAGGACATAAGGAAGCTACAAAAAGATATAGATAGATTAAGTGAGTGGGCAAAGATCTGGCAAATGGAGTATAGCGTGGGAAAATATGAAATTGTCCATTTTTGCAGGAAGAATAAAAGAGACACATATTCTCTAAATGACGAGAGATTGCAGAGCTCTGAGGTGCAAAGGGGTCTTGGTGTCATAGTTCATGAATCACAAAAGGCTAGTATGCAGGTACAGCAAGTAATTAGGAAAGCTAACAGAACAGTATCATTTAGTAGGAGGGGAATTGAATACAAAAGTAGGGAGGTTATGCTTCAGTTATACAGGGCACTAATGAGACCACATTTGGAGTACTGTGTAGAGTACTGATCACCTTATTTAAGGAAGGATGCAAATGCATTGGAAGCAGTTCAGAGAAGGTTTACTAGACTAATTCCAGGAATGGGTGGGTAGTCTTACGAGGAAAGACTGGACAGGCTAGGCTTGTATCGATTGGAGTTTAGAAAAGTAAGGCATGACTTTATTGAAACTTATAAGATCCTGAGGAGTCTTGACAGGATGAATGTGGAGAGGAAATTTCCTCTTGTGGGAGAATCTAGAACTTGGGGTCACTGTTTAAAAATTAAAACAGAGATGAGGCAAAATGTTTTCACTCAGAGGGTTGTGAGTCGTTGGAACTCTCTCCATGAAGAGGTGGTGGAAGCAGAGTCTTTGAACATTGTTAAGGCAGAGGTGGATAGATTCTTGGTAAGCAAGGGGGTGATAGATTATCAGGGGTAGGTCTGATGCAGATTTCAGGATGATATCAGACCAGCCATGATCTTATTAAATGGTGGAACAAGCTCAAGGGGCTGAATGGCCTGCTCCTGCTCCTTGTTCATATGAAGGGATTAGGCTGAGTTTGTGTAGACAAATTGTTTCATCTGGATGAATTGTGGAGAACAAGAGGGTAACAATCTCAAGTGATGTAAGGCCAGATCTATGTTAGATTTTGGGCAGTTCTTCTTTTGCTAGAGAATGAATGCTGATCCACCAAACTCATTCGAGCAAAAACCAGGCCTGTTTCTGGCTGGGATGGAAATCACTTTATACAAGAGGGAGATACCTGGTAATGTTCGTCAGGCTCAGTGGGGTCTCCTGGACCAGCCTTGATCACCTGAGGGGGACAGAGAGGAAGTTCTCAGATCATTGTTCATTTTGCTTCTCCCAGGCTAAGACATGACTCTGAGTCAGGGTGGCGGGAGGGGGAGGGGGGTGTATATCTTGAGTTGCACATAGATTCAGCATTGTAAGGGACAGAGTGGGTGATCCTGTCCATCATTTTTGTATATTCAGATGAGCATGATGCGTTCTGCATCCTTTGCATGCTGCTGGCACCTGAATTTCCATCTCCATAAACTTGGCACAATCCCAGGATAACTGCGATATGAGATAGGAGCAACATTTTATTATAATGATGCGCTGAAATCTCACTGCAGCACATTTTTTAATTCATTTATTGGATGTGGGCATCACTAGCTAGGCCAGCATTTATTGCCCATCCCTAATTGCCCTTGAGAAGGTGGCGGTGAGATGCCTTCTTGGACCGCTGCAGTCCATGTGGTGTAGGTACACCCACCATGCTGTTAGGGAGGGAGTTCCTGGATTTTGACCCAGCAATATTGAAGCAACGGTGATAAGGTTCCAAGTCAGGATAGTGTTTGGCTTGGAGGGGACCTTGTAGGTGGTGGTATTCCCATGTGTCTGCTGCCCTTGTCCTTCTAGGTGGTAGAGGTTTGGTAGGTGCTGTCAAAGGAGCCTTGGTGAATTTCTGCAGTGCATCTTGTGGATGGTATACACTGCTGCCGCTGTGCGTTGGTGATGGAGAGAGTGAATATTTGTGGATGTGGTGCCAATCAAGCAGGTTGCTTTGCCTTGAACGGTGTCAAGCTTCTTGAGTGTTGTGGGAGCTGCACTCATCCAAGCAAGTGGGGAGCGTTCCATTGCACTCCTGACTTCTACCTTGTAGATGGTGGACAGGCTTTGGGGAGTCAGGAGGTGAGTTACTTGCCACAGGATTCCTAGCCTCTGATCTGCTATTGTAGCCACAGTATGTATATGGCTAGTCCAGTTCAGTTTCTGGTCAATGGTAACCTCCAGGATGTTGATAGTGGGGAATTCAGTGATGGTAACGCTAGTGGGGGGGGGGGGGGGTGGCAAGGGTTAGATTCTCCCTTGTTGGGGATGGTCATTGCCTGGCACATTGTGTGGCACAAAATGTTACTTGCCACTTGTCACCCCAATCCTGGATATTGTCCAGGTCTTGCTGCATTTTGACGTGGACTGCTTCAGTGTCTGAGGAGTTGCGAATGGTGCTGAACATTGTGCAATCATCAGCGAACATCCCCACTTCTGACCTTATGATGGAAGGAAGTCCTTGATGAAGCAGCTGAAGATGGTTGGGCCTAGGACACTATCCTGAGGAACTCCTGCAGTGATGTCCTGGAGCTGAGATGACTGACCTCCAACAACCACAACCATCTCCCTTTATGCTAAGTATGACTCCAACCAGCAGAGTTTTTCCCCTGATTCCCATTGACTCCAGTTTTGCTAGGGCTCCTTGATGCCACATTTGGTCAAATGCTGCCTTGATGTCAAGGGCAGTCACTCTCCCCTCAACTCGCAAATTCAGCTCTTATGTCCCTGTTTGAACCAAGGCTGTAATGAGGTCAGGAGCTGAGTGGCCCTGGCGGAACCCAAACTGGGCGTCAGTGAGCAGGTTATTGCTAAGCAAGTGCCACTTGCTAGCACTGTTGCTGATGTCTTCCATCACTTTACTGATAATTTAGAGCGGATTGATTGGGCAGTAATTAGCCGGGTTGGATTTTTCCTGCTTTTTGTGTACAGGACATACTTGGAAAATTTTCCACATTGCTGGGTCATAGCTGTACTGGAACAGCTTGGCTAGGGGCATGGCAAGCTCTGAAGCAGTACTATTGCTGGAATATTGTCAGGGCCCATAGCCTTTGCGTTATCCACTGGCTTCAGCTGTTTCTTGATACCACATGGAGTGAATCTAATTGGCTGAAAACTGGCATCTGTGATGCTGGGGACCTCCGGAGAAGGCCAAGATAGAACATTCGCTCGGCACTTCTGGCTGAAGATTGTTGCAAATGCTTTAAGCTTTATCTTTCACACTGATGCTGGGCTCCTCCATCATTGAGGATGGGGATATTTGTGGAGCCTCCTCCTTCAGTGAGTTGTTTAATTGTCCACCACAATTCACGACTGAATGTAGCAGGACTGCAGAGCTTAAGTCTGATCCGTTGGTTGTGGAATCGCTTAGCTCTATCACTTGCTGCATATGCTGTTTGGCACGCAAGTAGTCCTGTGTTATAGCTTCACCAGGTCGACATCTCACTTTTAGGCATGCCTGGTGCTGCTCCTGGTATGCCCGCATGCACTGTTAATTGAACCAGGTTTGATCCCCTGGCTTGATGGCAATGATAGAGTGGGGGATATGCCAGGCCATGAGGTTACAGATTGTGTTCGAGTACAATTCTGCTGGTGCTGATGGCCCACAGCACCTCATGGTTACCCAGTTTTGAGTTGCTAGATCTGTTCAAAATCTATACCATTTAGCACCAAGGTCGTGCCACACAACATGATGGAGAGTACCCTCAATATGAAGACAGACTTTGTCTCCACAGGGACTGTGTGATGGTCATTCCTAAAAATGCTGTCATGAACAGATGCATATGCGACAGGCAGGTTGATGAGGATGAGGCCAAGTGCGTTTTTCCCTCTTGTTGGTTCTCTCACCACTTGTCACAGACCCAGTCTAGCAGCTATGCGCTTTAGGACTCAGCCAGCTCAGTCAGTAGTGGTGCTACCGAGCCACTCTTGGTGATGGACATTGAAGTCCCCACCCAGAGTACATTCTGTGCCCTTGCCGCCCTCAGTGCTTCCTCCAAGTGATGTTCAATGTGGAGGAGCGCTGATTCAACAACTGAGGGAGGGTGGTACATGGTGATCAGCAGAAGATTTCCTTGCCCATGTTTGACCTGATGCCATGAGACATCATGGAGTCCAATGTTTAGGACTCCTGAGGCCAGGAAAACTCCCTCCCGACTGTATACCACTGTGCCACCACCAATGCTGGGTCTGTCCTGCCAGTGGGACACTATCTGTAAGGTATGATTCTGTGAGTATGACTATGTCAGGCTGTTGCTTGACAAGTCTGAGAGACAGCTGTCCTAATTTTGGAACCAGCCCCAGATGTTAGTTAGGAGGATTTTGCAGGAATTAGCATGAGGACACCCTGCCCCCTGTCCCACTATCCCCTAACCCCTCGAGTAGATTCCAGCCTGTAACTCATTTCCAGGTTTCTGTTATTCTATATTTAAATCACCCGAACTTTAGCCATTTGGTTACCTGATGTCACTGTCATGCAATGTTTACATTGGTCTAACATGCAGATGAACAAACAATGCAATACCTTGGATGGTAGATATGATGTTTATGCTTATGAAGGGTAGCTGTATTTACATTGAATTATCCAACGATAATCATTAAAAACATATTGAAATCCCAAAGTCTCCTCTATTCCACGGATTCCATTAAGTGTCCTAACTAGTCACTTTTCCTTCCATGACACCCATTCTTCTGCTCTGCCTCATTAATTCAAAGGACATCAAAATTTGGGATTCCTCACATCTGCCTCACCTCATCGCCTCATCAACCTACAGGCCTTTAAAACCCAAACTTGCTGAGTCTAATCATTAACTTTTTATTTACCTTAGCTCACCTTTAGCTCTACAGCACTTTTCAACCTGGGTGATGTCTTGCATAATGCTCTTCGACTCTTTATTCTGGTTTCTTATTTCAAATAAAACAAATTCAAATGGGAACATGCATGTGCCCACATGCTACATATATTTGGATACGCACAGATGTGCACATGCCAGACACATACACCAATCTCCAGAAATGGACACAACACAGAAACACACACACTAAAAAATGCACAAACACACATGCCACACCTGTCCACAATGGCAACTTATATTTATACAGCATTTTAACATAATAAAATGTCCCAAGGTGCTTCACAAGGGCATTGTAAAACAAAACATGACACTGAACCAGATATGGAGATAAGACTGAGGTGCACATGTACACCAGCACACTGTGCAGTACACATGTCACGCATACCAAATATATATATATTGTCTATATACACATGAAAATACATGCTTGCACACCACTCACATCCACACATGCAAATTAATGGACACACACATACATGAACAGATTACTCTCACACACACACACATACACACACACACACACACACACACACACACACACACACACTTCCATGCACTTTTGCTTTCTGGCCAATTACTCTCACAAGGATTTTACTTTTACATAAATCTTTGCTTCTCTTTTTAACACAATCTAAATCAATAGTCATTGTACTTTTAAATCTTTCTCCCCTCTTCCTTTTTCATTTCACCTTCAACTCTTTGTTCATTTAATTCATACTGTCATGGACCTTCCTCGCTGAAATGAACCTTCACCATCAAAACTCACGGGACAGTTTATTCAGCTTTAATGTAATAACCATTTACTCCCATTGTAGCTGAGAAACAGGAGCTGCCAGAATCCCCTCCTTCTCGACAACAACTTGCATTTATACAGCACCGTTGACGTGGTAAAGGTGTTTTGCAGGAGTGTAAAACCAACAAAAGTTGACACTGAGCTAAATAAGGAGATATTAGGACAGGATGAGGTATAAAAGGAAGAACTTAAAGGAGGAAAGTGAAGCAGAAAGGGAATTCCAGAACTTCAGGCCCAGGAAGTTGAAGGAATGGCTGCTAATGGTGTAGCAATGAAAACTGGTAAGGCCAGAACTCGAAGGTATCACAGAAGGTTGAAGGGCTGGGAAAGGTTACAGAGATATAGGGAGGGGAGAAACAATGGCTGGATTTAAAACAAGGGTGAAAATTTTATAATTGAGATGTTGCTGGACAGGGAGCCAATGTAGCCAGTGAGGAAATGGGCACAGCTGTTTCTGCATCACTGAGAGATACAGACAGAGAATAACAGAATCAAATAAGCAATGAGATTGTGCAGGATCAGAAAGGGCTATTGTGATCGATCTGGCTCATCTAGCAGATTTCAATCTTGTGATGGAATCCGTGGATTCAAAGCTTGCATTTTGTGAGACAAGCCCTAATTGAAAAGGAAAACTGAAAAGAAAAAATGAAAAGGGAAACTGAAAAGAAGAAACTGAGAAAGGAAACTGACTCTTCTAGTTTCTAAGGAAACTAAAACTGAAATTGGAAACCAAAACATCTTGGGGGGGTCTACAACTGGTTGAAACCAGATGAAAAGGACACAGAGCCATCTGAGTTCAGATTATGATGATGATGATCCCAGTGCTGCAGTACATGCAGGCTAAAGAAGATGGAGGCTAGATCCAGAAGCTGAGAATATGCAAATATACAGTTGCTGCAGCTGTTTTGATTAATTGAAGATAATATTGCTGGATCTATGTCATAAGCAGAGTTGAGGAGGTTCTGCAGATCTGTGTCATTTTTGATGTGGAACTCAGGTTGGTCATGTGCTATTATTGGCTGGGATCAGGCTAAAGTCTAGGAGATGAGGAGCTGAAATTCTTCATAAGGAAGACAGTGTTTTGAAGGATTTTGTTACTAAGATTGATAACATATATGCTGAGTGGACTGCCAAGCCAATTTGTAAGATCTGTCTTAGTTGTATCTGTCATTTAATGCATAATTTATAATTTATATAATATGGTTACCCAACATAATACTTAGTCTCTGTGTTGTTAGACTCTTGTATAGTAAAAATTATTTTCTTATAAACCGTGGAATCTTGTGACTTCATTCTTTCAGTAAATAACTGGGATTTTGGATTTCTACTTTTATTTTAAAGAGAGTTACCGGCCTGTCAGAGATCATAACAACCTCTTTTCTTTAAACATGTCCCCCAACCATATGACGTATCTATTCTGCGAATTTGCCTGTGTAGAGCTGGATTCCATATCTCCCTGTTGACAATGTTTGTGAATATGTCAAACAGTGTATGAAGATTCCCTTCAACAACAGCCATTAGGATATTGAAATCCTCAGTAAGAGGCTTCTTTGTTGCTGTAATAAACATTTTAAATTTCCAAAGTCTTTCCTCATAACTAAATCCGTTAGATGTAGAATTGTCAACTCTGGTTGGATGAATTCTTGGAGATTCCATGAAATGATTTTCCACCTCCAATTGCAACACGCAGTTGAAATGACCTTTCCCTTCACACCCACTGCACCACCCCACCCCCCCCCCCACCGCCCAACCCCCCCGCCGCCCCCACCAACCCCCCACCCCATCTCTAAAAGACTAAGCTGTTTTTTATTTTATTTAGTTTTCCTTAATGAATTAGTAGCACTCTCATCTCTGAATAACAAGGTTTCTGAGCCTCATGTCCCATTCCAGGGCTTCAGCAAAAAAAAAAATCAAGGTTGACATTTCAGTACCGTACTGTGGCAGTGCTGCACTGTCGGCGGCACAGTCTTGTGAATGAAACATTAAACCAAGAGGATGTAAAAGATCTCATGATACCATTTCAAGGGGCAAATGAATCATGCCCAGCATCCTAGCCAATATCTATCCCTCAATCAACATCACAAAAAACAGATTATCAGGTCATGATCATATTGCAGTTAATGGGGTCATGCTGTGTCAACTTGGCTATTGCATTTCCTACAATACAACTGTGGCTACACAACAAAAATACTTCATTGGCTGTAAAGCATTTTGAGATGTCTGATGCCCATGAAAGGCACAATATAAATGCAAGTCTTTTTTTCTACGTTTTTTTCTCCCAAGTTCTCACAACAGTGTCCTGAAAATTATTTTTTTTAATTCTTGGAGACTCCAGGGCAACTCTGAAGAGTTGGCAGCCCTACTTAAATCCTATTCACAGTTTACCTGAGAAATAAACCCCACAGTAGCATGGGGAAGCTCTAGCCCTGTCCATAGGGCAGGAATAAGATTAGTGTATTTTTTCCAATGCAGTTCACAAGCTAACGATCAAGTGCAGTAGCTGTGATTGATTTTTTTTTTAAATATTAATTTGCAGGATTCTGGCAAGGCCAATATTTACTGCCTATCTTCAATTGTCCTTGGGAAAGTGGTGGTGAGCCACCTTCTTAGACAGCTGCAATCCGTGTGGTGTAGATACACCCACAAGGCTGTTAGGGAGCATGTTCCAGGACTTTGACCCAATGACAGTGGAGGAACGGTGATATAGTTCTAAGTCAAGGTGGTGTATGACTTGTAGGGGAGCTTGCAGTTGGTGATGTTCCCATACATTTGCTGTCCTTGTCCTTTTAAGTAAAGGAAGATGCGGGTTTGGAAGTTATTGTTGCGGGCTATTGGTGTCTCTGCATTCCTCCAGCTCTGGCTTCCCCAATTTTTATCATCCCACACCGAAGCTCTGAATCCAACTTATATCATTCTAACTGGTGCTGCAATTGAGGGCAGGTGGCATAGCACGTCAATGGTGGCAAAACAGGTAAATGTGCTGCCACTCATGGAGGGTGCAGTCATGCAATGCTTACAATAGGTGAGGTGAGAATGACTGCCCTTGGTATCAAGGCCATATTTGACCGAGGGTGGCATCAAGGAGCCCTAGCAAAACTGGCGTCAATGGGGATCAGGGGGGAAACTCTCCACTGGATGGAGTCATACCTAGCACAAAGGAAGGTGGTTGTGGTTGTTGGAGGTCAGTCATCTCAGCTCCAGGACATCACTGCAGGAGTTCCTCAGGGTAGTGTCCTCGGCCCAACCATCTTCAGCTGCTTCATCAATGGCCTTCCTTCCAACATAAGGTCAGAAGTGGGATGTTCATTGATGATTGCACAATGTTCAGCAACATTTGCAACTCCTCAGATACTGAAGTAGTCCATGTCCAAATGCAGCAAGACCTGGACAATATCCAGGCTTGGGCTGATAAGTGGCAAGTAACATTCACGTCACACAAGTGCCAGGCAATCACCATCTCCAACAAGAGAGAATCTAATCATCTCCCCATCATTACCACCGCTGAATCCCCCACTATCAACATCTTAGGGGTTAACATTGTCCAGAAACTGAACTGGACTAGCCATATAAATACTGTGGCTACAAGAGCAGGTCAGAGGCTAGGAATCCTGTGGTGATTAACTCACCTCCTCACTCCCCAAAGCCTATTTACCATCCACAAGGCACAAGTCAGGAGTGTGTTGGAATATTCTTAACTTACCTGGATGAGTACAGCTCCCATAACACTCAAGAAGCTTGACACCATCTAGGACAAAGCACCACATCCACAAACACTCACTTCCTCCACCATCGATGTACAGTAGCAGCAGTGTGTACCATCTACAAGATGTACTGCAGGAACTCATCAAGGCCCCTTAGACAGCACCTTCCAAACCCACAACCTCGACCACCTAGAAGAACAAAGAGAGCAGATGCTTGGGAACACCACCACCTGCAAGTTCCCCTCTAAGCCACACACCATCCTGACTTGGAAATATATCACTGTTCCTTCACTGGCGCTGGGTCAAATTCCTGGAACTCCCTTCCTAACAGCACTGTGGGTGTACCTACACCACACAGACTGCAGTGGTTCAAGAAGGAAGCTCACCACCACCTTCTCAGGGGCATTTAGGGGTGGGCAATAAAATTACTGGCCCAGCGAGCGATGCCCACATCCCATGAAAGAAGAAAAAAATACGGGACTAACAAATCAGAGCCAAGTCATGAAACTGAATTCAGTGAATCTATCATTTGTATTGTCAACCCTCCAGGATTGCCCTGGTGTCTCCAGGAATTGAAAATTCATCTCCAGGACACTGCTGGGAGCAAAACCCCAAAGAGAAAAATTAGAAGGGCAATAATTTTTTTTAAAAATGTAAACATTTTCCTTTAAGAGTTATAAAAATATGGGGGAACAAACCTGTTTCACTGACACTCACGATCGACCCAGTTGGTTAACAAACAGTTTGTTCGTTTTCCAATTGGCCGTGGGAAAGCAATGCACCTGGAGGATGCACCAATGCAAGAGAGTGTGGGAGTGGCACAAACCGAGGTGGATGGTCATGTGATGAAACTTCAAGGACTGTGCCCAGAGTTGCCAACCGTATATGCAATAGTTCAGTTGGTTGACTAACATTCTTCGCCTGCCACCTCTTCTCAATGTGGTTGACAGATGGCTCCAATCTCACACTACTGGGTTGATTGTTAATTTCCTTCACTGACTACCAAGCCACACGATTGTAAAAACCATCACCACATCAAGAAGAGGAACCACTTCCCCGTCCAGTAAAAGCTGCCTCGCCAGCATAATATTCCCAAACCTTGAGAGAATGTAAAAATATATATAGCGCTGAGCCATAGGAGGTCTCAGCTATGACCACTGGACAGTGCTGTTTTGTTAGTTTAGCTGAAGCAGTTAAAACCATAAATAAATCTGGTTGGAATTCAAGTGTTATTTCAATATCGGGGAGCATGGGCTCTCGACCGCAGCGAGATTGTAGCAGCCCTTCCTGGCACTTCCCCACCTCCTCCCAGATCCAGAGCGAAATGCAGCCCCACTAAACACTTGCTACAGGATTCTGTGGCAACGGTTCAGCATCTTGGGTGGCTCCCTGAGAATGAGGAGAATCTGAACTGGATGCACTTTGTCAAAGACTCTATTTATTTATTTAAATGGATTTCTTAAAGTCAGTGAACAGAGATGAACTTCACAGAAGCCACAAGTTGAACCTTGCTTTTTCAACTATTTCAGAGCCAGTTTCAGAGACTGATGAGGGTTCCAAAATGAGGTCTCTTTCTAAACTTTTCCATTCTCAGCTTATGAGTGACCAGATTCCATAACTTTAAATTTTAAGAATGAAACCCATTACTCCCATTACAAACAAGCCAAACACTTCTTCATAAACCAACCATCCCTTCAAGTGGACCTGAAGCTGCCCAGCAACACAATATAGTTTGTGAGCTCTTCCCATGCTTTAGTAAAAAAAAGGGAAAGACTTTACATTTATATACCACCTTTCACAACCTCAGGAGGACCCAATGTGCTTTACACCTGAGTATTTTTTGAAGTGGATGACTGTTCTAATGTAAGAAACACAGCAGCCAATTTGTGCACAGCAAGCTCCCACAACCAGCAATGTGAAGATGACCAGATTATCTGCTTTAGTGATGTTGGTTAAGGGATGCACTTGTCCGGGTCACCAGGGAGAACTACCCTGCTCTTGAACCATAAATAATAAATAATAAAGAAGAAACTTACATTTATATAGCACCTTTCACAGCTTCAGGATATCCTAAAATGCCTTGCCGGAAATGAAATATTTTCTGGAAATCAATCACTTTGTAATGGAGCACACGTGGCAGCCAATTCATGCCCCGCAAGCTCCCACAAACAGCAATGAAATAAGTGAGCAGTTAAATTGGTTCGCTTGAGGGATGAATGTTGGCCAGGCCTCCTGCCAACAGTGCTGGGGGAGCAGATACACTGCCATTCAAAATAGCAAGTACAAAGTTGAGAGGGTGGGCATCTCGCCTTCCTGAAATTGCCATTATGAAACTTGAACCTCAGTTACCTGGTGCAGGTGAGTTACTGGCCGATAAAAGGATTTCCATTGCAGCTTGTCACATGCACGAGACAGTGGAAATGAGAACACTGTTCCTCAATTAGAAAAGGCTTTAATTCACCATTCAACAAAATACTTTGGCACTTTCTGTTTTTAAACCAGAATCAAACACCTGTTTTCTCGGTAATGTTCTGTCGCTGATTCCAGAGCTGACAATTACTGGGATCATTCATGTGTACTACTCCATTTCTCACACACAAATCATCCACACACAATGGAGGTCAATTTACTTTGGATGATACAAAGTCATGAAAATGAAAATTGTGAGGGATGTGTAATGTGCGGCTGATACAATATTGCCTGTTTTACAATATAACCCAACCCAACCAATTACCGCCTCATCTGTGTACTCTAGATCATCGGGTGGAAGGCGTTGCCAACAGTGCTATCAAATGACACTTACCCAACAATAATCTGCTCTCTGTCACTCAGTTTGGATTCCGCCAGGACAACTCAGCACATGACCTCATTACAGCCTTGATTCAAACATGGACAAAAGAGCTGAACTCTTGAGGTGAGGTGACTGCCCTTGACATCTATGCAGCATTTGACAGGTTGGGGCATCAAGGAGCCCTAGCAAAACTGGGGTGAATGGGAATCAGGGAGAAAACTCTCAGCCGGTTGGAGTCATACCCAGCACAAAGGAAGGTGGTTGTGGTTGCTGGAGGTCAATTATCTTGGGATATCCTCAGGGTCATGTCCTTGGCTCAACCATCTTCAGCTGCTTCATCAATGACGTTCCTTCCAACATAAGGTCAGAAGTGGGGATGTTCGCTGATGATTGCACAATGTTCAGCACCATTTGTGACTCCTCAAATACTGAAGCAGTCCATGCCTATATGCAGGACAGTATTCAGGCTTGGGCTGACAAGCGGCAAGTAACATTCACACCACAGAAGTGCCAGGCAATGACCATCTCCAACAAGAGAGAATCCAACCGTCTTCCCTTGACATTCAATGGCATTACCATCACTGAAGCCCCCACTATCAACATCCTGGGGGTTACCGTTGACCAGAAATTGAACTGGACTAGCCAAATAAATACTGTGGCTACAAAAGCAGGTCAGAGGTTGGGAATTTTGGGGAGAGTAACTCATCTCCTGACTTCCCAAAGCCTATCCACAAGGCACAAATCAGGAGCCTGATGGAATACTCCCCACTTGCCTGGATGAGTGCAGCTTCAACAATATTCAAGAAGCTTTACACCATCCAGGGCAAAGTGGCCTGCTTGATTGGCACCCCATCCACGAACATTCCCTCTCTCCACCACTGACACAAATGGCAGCAGTGTGTACCATCTACAAGATACTCTGCAGCAACTCACTAAGGCTCCTTTGACAGCACCTTCCAAACCTGCAACCTCTAGGACAAAGGCAGCAGACACAAGGGAACACCACCACCTGCAAGATCCCCTCAAAGTCACACATCATCCTGACTTGGAAATATGTCGCTATTGCTACAACACACAGGTTGCAGTGGTTCAAGAAGGCAGCTCACCACCACCTTCTCAAATGTAATTACAGATGGCCAATAAATGCTGGTCTAGCCAGCGACATCCACATCCTATGAATGATTGATAAAAGAAGATCCAATGTTAAAAATACACCACATTCTCCCCAAATGCACATCCCTTACTGTACCCCAAACAAACACCCTTCCCTATCCCCCCAAACACACTCTTCCCTATCCCCCCAAACACACACCCTTCCCTATCCCCCCAAACACACATCCTTCCTTATCGCCCCAAACACACACCCTTCACTGTTCTCCATAAACACACACCCTTCCCTATCCTCCCAAACACACACCCTTCCCTATCCCCCCAAACACATACCCTTCCCTATCCCCCCAAACACACACCCTTCAATATCCCCTCAAACACACACCCTTCCCTATCCTCCCAAACACACACCCTTCCCTATCCCCCTAAACACACACCCTTCCCTATCCTCCCAAACACACACCCTTCCCTATCCCCCTAAACACACACCCTTCCCTATCCCCCCAAACACACACCCTTCCCTATCCCCCTAAACACACACCCTTCCCTATCCCCCTAAACACACACCCTTCCCTATCCCCCCAAACACATACCCTTCCCTATCCCCCCAAACACACACCCTTCAATATCCCCCCAAACACACACCCTTCCCTATCCCCCTAAACACACACCCTTCCCTATCTCCCCAAACACATACCCTTCCCTATCCCCCCAAACACACACCCTTCAATATCCCCCAAACACATACCCTTCCCTATCCCCCCAAACACATACCCTTCCCTATCCCCCCAAACACACACCCTTCCCTATCCCCCCAAACACACATCCTGCACTAATCCCCCCAAACATCCCTCATTCCCTAAGCTCCCAAACACATACCGTTTGCTATCCCTTCAACACACATGTCCTATTCTCCCTCATCATATTTCTCCTACATATAATGTTCCCCTTCCCACACACACTATTATTCTTCACACATCTCACCTCTCCCACATGTGCACATATTTCTCCACTGACATATGACCACATACGTTTCCCCTCCCAGCCACACATGCACCACCTGCTGTCAGACATATGATTCCTCTTTTCCTATTCACACAATTGTCCTTCATATACCCACAATTTCCCCCCTCTCGCACACAATTTTGCCCTCACTTTATAAACATCCATACTCCCCTGCTCTCAGACACACACATCTGCTCTGTCAAAGATGTGTGTACACATCCAAACCTCCCCCCACACACAATATTTTCTGGACACACATGCACCATATTCTTGACTTTGCATGCACACGCAGAAATGAGACTGAAATGAGAGTGTGTTTGTGTGAACAAAAGGCAGTTATTGTAGCTATAACTCAGATCATGTTTTAAAACACTGTTGCATGTTTATTTTACAGTGAGGCCCTTCTATTTAACTTTCTTACCAGGTCTGCACCAGCAGCAAATTTTAAACACTGCACCAGCCCGGATGGCTGACAGGATCAGTTTACCCACGTTTAGTAAACATTCTCTGGCATTTTACCAACTTTGCATCCAAACCATTGGGACCACCAACTTACTACAAATAAGGTACCTTATACCCCTTCCTGTGCTTTTATTTTATGCGCTGCTAAGGACAAACAGCAATTTACAAATCAGACTTTAAAAGTCATTGATTATGACTGAAGATAAAATTTAAAAATCACCAGCTGAAAACAACAACTTGCATTTATACATCACCTTTAACGTATTCAAACATTGCAGGGTTTTTACAGAAATGTTATCAGTCAAAATATGGCACTGAGTCACATGGGGATAGATGACCAAAAACTTGGAGAATCTAAAAGCAGAGAGGTAGAGAGGTGGAGAGGTGGAAAGGTTTGGGGAGGGAATTCTAAAGTTGAGGACCTAGGCAGCTGAAGGCACGGGTGCCAATGGTGGAGCAATTAAAATTGGCGATGCTCAAGAGAACAGAATCAGAGGAGCGTAGATATCTCAGTGGATTGTAAGGCATATAGGGGATTATTTTTTTATTTATTCATGGGACGCAAGCATCACTGGCTGGGCCAGCATTTATTGCCCATTCCCAATTGCCCTTGAGAAGGTGGTGGTGAGCTGCCTTCTTGAACCGCTGTAGTCCCTGTGGTGTAGGTACACCCACAGTGCCGTTAGGGAGGGAGTTCCAGGATTTTGAGCCAGCGCCAGTGAAGGAGCGACGATGTATTTCCAAGTCAGGATGGTGAGCGACTTGGAGAGGAATTTGCAAATGGTGCTGTTCCAAAGTGCTGGCTGCCCTCATCCTTCTAGATGAGGTGTTAGAGGCCACGGGTTCAGGGGTATGTCAGGGAAGCCTTGGAGAGTTGCTGCAGTGTATCTTGAAGATGGCTCACACTGCATCCTCAGCACATTGGTAGTGGAGGGAGCGAATGTTTAGTGGATGGGCCACCAATGAAGTGGGCACCTTTATCCTGAATGGTGTTGAGCTTCTTGAGTGTTGTTGGAGCTGCACTCATCCAGGCAATTGGGGAGTATTCCATCACACTCCTGACTTGTGCCTTGTAGATGGTGAACAGGCTTTGGGGAGTCAGGAAGTGAGTTACACATCACACGATTCCCAGCCTCTGACCTGCTCTTGTAGCCACCATATTTATGTGGCTGGTCCAGTTAAGTTTCTGATCAATGGTGACTCCTCATACCCCTGTACCCCATCCCAGGATGTGATGTTGGGGATTCAGTGATGGATGTCAAGGGGAAATGATTAAATTCTCTCTTGTGGGAGATGGCTATTGCCTAGCTCTTGTCTGGCATGACTGTTACTTGCCATCTGTAAGCCTAAGCCTGAATGTTGTCCGGGTTTTGCTACATTTGGGCATGGACTGCTTCAGCATCTGAGAAGTTGCGATTGGGACTGAACACTGTGCAATCATTATCTGGATTACTAGCCCAATAACATAACCACTGAGATAGGGAGGGGCAAGGCCATAGAGGGATTTTAAAACAGGGATGAGAATTTTAAAATGAAGGTGTTGTCAGACTGGGAACCAGTGTCAATCAGCGAACACAGGAATGATGGGTGAGCTGGACTTAGAGCAAATATGGACATGGACAGCAGAGTTTTGGATGGCTCCATTTATGTAGAGGGGAAGATGTGAGGCTGGCCAGGAGAGTACTGGGATAGCCACTTCTAGAGATAACAAAGGTATAGATGAGAGTTTCAGCAGCAGATGAACTGAGAGCAAGTTTGAAGTTGGTGCTATGTTACAGAGGTGGATGTAGGCAGTCTTGGTGATTGCAGTCAGAAGCTCTTCTGAATGCCAAATACGGTCAAAATCCCCAAACTGTTTTTAAACTGCACACTAATCCATACCACAAAAGGAACAAGAGGAGGCCATTCAGCATCTCCAATCCATACTGCCATTCAATTGGACCGTGGCTTATCTCTACCTTAACTCTAGCTACTCACCTTGGTTCTGTAATCCTTCATACACCGGCTGAGCAAAAATTTCTCAGTTTGGAGATTTTCAATGACCTCCTGCTCCTACCTCAGCCCCAACAGTTCTTTAGGGAAAGGGGCTTCATTTCAGTTTCATCACAAAATCCATATTCTTCACTTTCCCGATCACCGGATGCCCCTTTATCTCCCTCCCTCTTCCTCTCACTCTCCCTCACACAACATAGGTGTGAACATTAATTACATTCTTGAGAACAAAAATGCATTTTTTCAAGTTTTATTTTGCTACCACAATAAATCTGGCAGCACAAGCAGAAATTTGAGGTATAAATGCTTTGCGCTTTTCTCAATGGATGCAAACTGGATTTCAAATGACAGCCGTCTTTGGGGGTCGAGTATCCGCATGATTTCTACCCAGACAACAGCAGAATCTCAGTAGAATTGAACGAAATGGCATGAAGTGTGTATATGCGATATTTTACCCTGGGTTAAAAGTCTTTCAGCTGCAGTAATCCCCCTTCCCCCCACCCCGCTTCCCCCTTCCCCCACCCCGCTTCCCCCTCACCCCACCCCACTTTCCCCCTTCACCCCACGCTGCTTTCCCCCTCCCCCTCCCCCTGCTTCCCCCTCCCCCCTGCTTTCCCCCTGCCCCTGCTTCCTCCCTCCTCCCTGCTTTCCCCTTCCCCCTGCTTTCCCCTTCCCCCTGCTTTCCCCCCTCCCCCCCTGCTTTCCCCCTCCCCCCTGCTTTCCCCCTTCCCTTGCAGCCTTTGACCCATGTCTGTTTGACAGTTGCCCTGAATAGATTCTCAGTGTCACTGCTAGACACAAGGACCCCATTCCATTTGGATTCCATTCTAGTCGTGGTAAATCGGCAAGCCGGTCGGACAAGAGATCAACAGAATCTCCTATAGAACTCCTAAATTGGAAATGCATAGTTATCATAGCAATGTGGGATGATGGCATTGCAGCTTCTTTCTTTGTTGGCACACATATAAACACACGTATGTACATGCATACATATTACATAAATACCACTCCCTCTCTCCCCTCTCCACAGCGAGCATGGCACTGGAGAGTCACAAGGGAGAAATGCAAAGAACAGGAGACAAAAAATGTTGACCTAGGCTTTGACTGTGCAGGAGCTGAACTCTGAGCCCCCTCTCCCACTGTGCCACTTGCATTCCAGAGCAAGACTGCCCTCGCAAGGCTGGACAAAGGCAGTTCTCAAACAGTGACTTTGCTCTCTAAGATGCTAAGGGCTCTCACCTTTGCAGAGTTGGGGTTTTCATGTTGAACCTGTAAAGTTGTGCTGAACACAACCCCAAAAAAACAAACAAAAAAAATTCCCTGATTGCTTCCGACAGCCTCAGGTCTTTGCAAAAATCATATTCAAAATTTACGTACTTTTTTTTCCTTTCTCTCTCTCTCTCTCTCATTCTTCAAATGTTGTCTTAGAATACTCGATTCACCTATGTTAGTTGCAAATTTTTGCAGCCCCATATTCAGTGCAATGTATTGTTTGGAGCAAACATGCATCTGGAACCCAGCAGCCTGTAGCCGTTATCACAACTAAGCAGTTAGCCAGCAATGGCTAAACAGCCGATAGCAGAACAGGGTGGAATTAATATACAGCACCTGGGTCAGAAAGACACCATGACTGGGCTGTCTTGACTCAAAACTTCCTTCGAACTAATTATGGGATGTCAGTATATTCAGACATGGGGAGGGGGTGGGGAAGGAGAATGTGGGAATGGCGACTGAGAATGGGGGAATGGCAAGGGAGAATGGGGAAATGGCGAGGGGAACGGGGAGGGAAAATGGGGGATTGAGGAGGGGGAATGGGGAGGGGGAATGAGGAGGAGGAATGGGGAATGGGGAAAGAGAATGAGGAGGGTGAATGGGGAGAGAGACTGGGGAATGGGGGGAGAGAATGGGGGAATGGGGAGGGAGAATGGAGGAGATGCTGGGGGAATGGGGAGAAAGACTGGGGGGATGGGGGAGAGACTGGGGGAATGGGGTGGGAGAATGGGGCAATGGGGAGGGAGAAGCAAGAGGGAGAATGGGGAGAGAGACTGGGGGAATGGGGGAAGGAGAATGGGGGGAGAGAATGGGGGAATGGGGAGGGAGAATGGGGGGAGAGAATGGGGGAATGGGGAGGGAGAATGGGGGGAGAGAATGGGGGAATGGGGAGGGAGAATGGGGGGAGAGAATGGGGGAATGGGGAGGGAGAATGGGGGGAGAGAATGGGGGAATGGGGAGGGAGAATGGGGGGAGAGAATGGGGGAATGGGGAGGGAGAATGGGGGAGAGAATGGGGGAATGGGGAGGGAGAATGGGGGGAGAGAATGGGGGAATGGGGAGAGAGAATGGGAGGGAGAGAATGGGGGAATGGGGAGGGAGAATGGGGGGAGAGAATGGGGGAATGGGGAGGGAGAATGGGGGGAGAGAATGGGGGAATGGGGAGGGAGAATGGGGGAGAGAATGGGGGAATGGGGAGGGAGAATGGGGGGAGAGAATGGGGGAATGGGGAGAGAGAATGGGAGGGAGAGAATGGGGCAATGGGGACGGGGAATGAGGAGAGTTTATAAAACGAGAGACAAGCTGACAGGGGGCAAATCCGACAACCGTAAGCTCGCAGAACAACGCCAAGAACAGAGTCATACACGAACTTTTCTATTTGAAACGTCCGGGAGTAATTCTAATTGAGCAGCTGGCTGGCGATCAAGCTTTAAATGCGACTGGAGACACCGTCTGAGCCGAGGCAATTTTTATGGTTTACATGATCAAAAAATATTCGACTTTATTCTTACACAGCTAATTCTGAGCAGGTTCCCGGAATAGGAATGTAATTTACCCCTGCACTTCATTGGTCACCAGAAATCACACGAAGTAACAGTCTGTTACAAAGAGAAAAATTACGAGCGCTGCAGTTTGAATATTGAAGAGATTTATATGGTGTTTGTTTTAACTGGGAGTTACCTGCGCCAGCACAATATTGCTTCAGTAGTGTTTAAAAGAGAGGTCTGCCTCCCACAAGCTATTCTCTGCACCCAAAAAGCAAAATTTTAAAAATTATGGCAGTCAGATGCAGAGAGCTGGTGAGTTAAATGTTTAATGTTTAAACGAAGCAGAAACATACTGAAAAACCATTGTTGGCAGTTAATAACGTGCTCGTTCCAGAAGACATTCAATACGCAAAAGGGTTAATCCACTTCCCTTTCATTTCAGTGATGTGTGCCAGTGACAAAACACTTTGGGTGTTTTTTATATATTGCCGTTCACTGCTGTTGTGACTGGCTTTCTTTGAACATTCTCCCTTTAGTGAATCTGATTGCAAGTTAGCAAACCAAGAAGTCAAATTTACATGGCCTCTTCCTTTTCAATTATACACACACAACCCCACTGCGCCCACTCCGCCCCCCCCCCCCCCACCTCCACACACACCCAGAGACAGACACACACAGAAACACACACGCAGATAGACATACCTAGAAACAGACAGACACACAAACACACACACAGGCACACCCAGAGATACACAAACGAAACACACGCAAACACACAGAGACCGACACACACAGAAACTTAGATACACACAAACACACACATACCCCCAGAGACACACACATACATATCTAAAGATAGACACACACAGAAACACACACACAGACACCCAGAGACAGACACCAAGAGAAACACACACACAAACCACACACAAAGACACCCAGAGACAGGCACATACAGAAACACAGACACAGACAGCCAGAGACAGACACACAAGAAACACAAATACACAGAAACACAGGGGGACTTACAAAGGGACACACACATAGGGACAGAGAAACACAAATACAGATACAAAAACTGCGCACTAAGCCTGTTGAATTTATGCAGGATTTTACAGGTTTGTGTGTGTTGTAAAACCTCTGTAAATACAGAACTGAAAGAAAGAGACAAAGATCAAATAATTCATCCCACACAAAGCCTCCAACAGCTCCGAGGGCCCCCATCTCTCTCCTCTACCCCTCCTACCATGCTCTCACTCTCATTCTCTCTCCAGCCCCAATGCCAACAAATCCCAAGTGCTGAGCAGGCTCCATCCATCAACTCCCTGCCTTCAGTTAACGGCCCCGCAATGAGATCGATGAAATGCAATAAGCAAAGCTTTGCAATTCTGAACTTTATTAATTCGCTGACTAGCTTCAGCCGTGAACGTGACACCAGAGATTAAACATTCAGGGGAGAGAGGGAATTGGGGGGTGGGCGGAAGCTTAATGTTAGACAAAGGGATTTGCCTGAAAGAGAAAAAAGGATTCTGCAATGTAGACAGAGCGGCAAATACACACACAACGATCGCGTCTAGCTTACAGTGCCGTGAATTGGAGAGACGGGGAGGGGGAAGTTAAAATTCCCTCTCCGGCTCGTGATTTCTTTAATGCGAAGACCCCCCCTAGCAACACCCCCGCCCCCCCCCCCCCCCCATCCTCTCGGGATTGGGGGGGTCGTCTGACAGTGAAAATGGAAGTTGCAGGGAGCGCAGCAAAAACAATCCATCTGGCTATCCAGTTAATGCATTTCATCGCTTCAACATCAATGTCAAGTTCCTTGATCAATAAACTGTTCATACATCTGGAAAATCAGGGCCCCACCCCTCAAAGAAACACAGTTCTGGCCCTTACCCTCGGGGAGGTCGGTGCGTGAGGGTGGAAATGACCCAGAGTTTTTAAAAAAAAGTGGACAAGCGAAGTATAAATTGAAAGGAAAGCTGCCTCCCTGTGGCTGACTTTCATCTTTATATTTACACTTAGCCCCGAGTTCAAATTTCCCCAATTTATCTGATGCATCACAGTCCAGACTCTTAATAACAGCGAGAGACAGGCAAGTGCGAGAGAGACAGAGTGGGTGCGAATCCCAGGGCACACAGACCTCACATTCCGTCAAACACACTCTCAATGTTTCTTCATCTTGATTGCAGGAGGATGGAGAATTATTAATGCCAGAATCTATTGCTCGCTTTCTGTCTCCATCTCTGTTTTCACTTTCTCTCTCTCTCCATCTCCCTATTTCAACCCACCCTCTTCCCCGTGTCCCGATTTCACTCTGTCTCATCTTTGTCTCTGTATCATCTTCTGCCCTCCATCCTCTTTACTCTCTCTGGTCTCATATACCTTCAACTCTTTCTCCAGCCCTCATTCCTCTCCCCCTCTGTTTCACTCCTCTCTTTCTGGTTTTCCCTGATTTTTTTTTAAAAAAACATCCCTTTCTCCCAATCTCTTTTTTAATCTTCTTGCCTTCATTGCTCCCCTTTTTCTACTTCCTCTCCAGTTTTTGACCCTCCCCCTCTCCGGGTCTCGGTCATTCTCCCCCGTCTCCACCCCCACCAATCCCGCCATTTCGCTAACTCCCTCTTCGTCTCTCTCCCCTTCTCTCTCTCTCACTACCACACTTTTCCCAATTCCCCCTTTTTAAAGTCTCCCTATCTCTCTATTGTTTGGCATGTTCCGACAAGATCCTACTTTTGGATGGTTTGCGACAATTCGCTTTGGATTCATTTATTTATGAATAACGGAAACGGCAGATTCTTTAAACTGTGATTTTTTTTTCCAAAAAAAAGGCAAACAGAACATAAGCTCATCCATTGACCCTGGCTCTCATTTCACTGACATTCCTCGATGACCTCCAATAATTCCGCTTTAAGAATAGCGGGACCCAGTGTGGAGCGGCGCAGATCTGCAGGAGCACGAATCAGACACAAACTGCATCACTGCGGAATATGGGGCGGGGAGCGCAGTCAAGCAGAGGGGAGACAAATCATTGACCTGGCAGGAAAGCACTCTGGGCGGCTGATTTATCATGTCTGCTGTTTTGGGGTCAGTAGTGGGGGGTGAAACACACACCGCATCGCTCTTTTGTCACAACACAAAAGGCCAACGATTCTATAATTCTGTTTTAACTGGTCTCTTGGCCGCAAATATTTTGACAAACGAACGCGAAGGCAAGCTTATTACCGAGGGGAGGGGAGGGGGGGGGGGGGGAGAAAGGAAAAAAAAAATCCCTTCCAACCCGTCCATCTGGTCCAGCCCCTCTCCCTGTCACACTCCTGTCTCCACCAGATCACTTAGATGCCTTCTTAATTTTCTTGCTGAAGTTCACATCTCCCGGTTTATGCCTCCAACCCCCTCTCTCCCTCCTCCACACCACCCCCCCCCCCCCCCCCCCATCTCTCTCTCCCTCTCTCTCTCTCTCTCTCTGGCAGACAATGGCGAACAGGCGCAGCATTCATCCGGAGAATCAAGTTTATGTGAGAACCGTCTCATCTCCTGACCCCACATTTGCATTTGAATCATTGATAAAATGCGAAAGTGAAAAGCCGGTCTCGCTGAGTGAGGGACATCATGGAGAATAACCTAAGACAACGAACTCAATGCTCTGAGATTCTAACTGCCTGCCTCTGCCGTTTAACAGGTTTAATCCTTCAGCCCTGAGCAATATATTCATATATTTGCAAGACCATATTCTCAAGTTCTGCCTCTACTAATTTCAACCCTGCCCCAGTTGTCGACTAGTTAAATGTTAGTTATCTTTTGTTCTGTTAGATAGAAAACTGCAAACAGAACACGATAGAGGCTGCTGGGATGAAAAGCAGCACCCAAACAGTTAAACATACTGCTTTTGTACATACAAAAGAGCACCATTCCCCCTCCCTGTCATCCCCTACCATATCCCCAATGGGCGAGTCCCATACGTAGTTATCTATCTATGTGAACTATGCCCACTAGAAGCCACCTAGTTAACTATAAATGCCCCAGAGCATGGCATACCAAAACACACCCTTGAGCTCCCAAGGAGCACACACACAAATTCACTCTCATCTTCTCCCTTTCACATTCTGTCACTCTTGCACACTTACTCTCACTCCCTCCCTTTCACATTCTCTCAGTCTCTCAAGTGCGCTCTAATCCTCTCCCATTCACATTCTCTCATACATACACTCTCACATTCTCTGTCCTACATTCACTGTTTCTCACTATCACACATTCACCATCTTACTCTTTCATACTCACACACTTTCACATATTGTTAGTGTAAGCCAATCTGCCACGAGCAGTCTCACGCTCTCTCGCAACATTTCTATAGCACCTTTAACATTGTAAAATGGCCCAAGGTGCTTCACAGGAGCGTTATCAAATAAAATTCGACACTGAGCCACCTGAGATATTAGGGCAGGTGACATAAATCTAATTAAAGAGGCAGGTTTTAAGGAGCGCCTTAAAGGAGAGCAGGTAAGAGAAGTAGAGAGGTTTTCTGGGGGGGACGGGGGTTTAGGGGATGGAAATTTCAGAGCTTATGGCCCAGGCAGCTGAAAGCACAGCCACCTACGATGCGGTGATGAAAACTGAGGATGTGTAAGAGGCCAGAAGTGGAGGAGTATAGAGAAAACAAAGGGTTGTGGGGCTGGAGAAGGTTACAAAGGGATGGAGGGATGAGAATGCGGAATAATTTGGAAGCAAGGATGAGAATTTTAAAATCAAGGTGCTGCTTAAGGAGCCAGTGTAGGGTAGTGAGTACACAGGGGCGGTGGGGTAATGGGACTTGACATGAGGTAGGACATGAGCAGCAGAATTTTGGATTACCTGAAGTTTACGGAGTGTTGAACGTGGGTGTGCTCTCTGTCACAATCACACACACACACACACACACACAGACTCATTGTCTCACAGGGTGTCTCACAGACACACACTTACTCTCTCACATACACTTATACTCTTTCGCACTCCCACTCATTCTCTTTTTCTGAATTTGCCTTAACAAACAAGGAGAGGGTTAAAAATGGTCACTGGTTGTATTGCTTTCTCCATACACAAGCAAAACCCAGTTTCCTTCAATTCTTCACCTTCTGCTGTTGGCCAACCAGCATTAAACATGAAACAATGGAAAAGGTCTACTTTGGTTTGAACACAAACATAAATTTCCTGAGTTTTATAGAAACAAGTGTAAAATAAGGATGTTAAACAATTGAATCCTGCAGTGTCCTCAGGTGTAGTTGGGAGAAGAGTGTTCATCTATGCTAAGATAAACTGTCATTGGCATTGATCTCTATAAAGCTCTCCAGCCCTATTACCCTCTAAGATAACTGTGCTTGTCCAATTCTGGCCTCTTGCACACTCCTGATTTTTAATTATTCCACCATTGGCAGCCATGCTATTCAACTGTTTGGACTTTAATATGCAGAATTACTTCCCTAAACCTCGCCAACTCTCTACCTTTCTCTCATTCTTTAAGATGCTCCTTAAAACCTCCCTCTTTGACCAACTATTTTGATCACCTGACCTGCTATCCCCCTATGTTGCTCAGTGTCATATTTTGTTTGATAAATGCTCCTGTGGATTGTCTTGGAATGTTTTACTATGTTAAATGTGCTATATAAGTGCAAGTTGTTGTTGAAATATCAACCAGAAACCAAAGCCACAGCCTTAACTTTACCCGCCAGGTGAGAATGGGGTGGATTCAGATTGGATTGCCATTTTAAATGCTGCCTGATTTTATGGTAAACTGACACCAGTCTTGCATAAAACAGGTTCATGATCCAAACTGCCCTCATTCTTAGGGCACAGAAAGCCTGATTCTTTAAATAAAAACATAAATAATGTTTTTTGCCTTGATTGAGATTGTCAGATAGGTGATACCTTAATGCCAGGGTGAACATGTTTTAATTTTATATGGCATAATGCTATTCGAGTCAGTTTCTGGATAATTGTCAGGCAATTATCCCATTGCTGTTTCTTGCTCTGTGTAAATTAGTTGCCACATTTCCCACATCACAGCAATGAACACACTTCATCAGCTGTGAAGCAGTTTGGGATGTCCCGAATCTGTGAAAGGTTCTATATAAATGTAAGTTCTTTCCCTTCTTTATCTCATACTTAACACTAGAGTAAAATAATATTTTTGCTTCTTTTCAAATTACTGAAAAAATAAATTCCTGGCTGCAGATTCTAGCAGTTTTAAATATTGAAACTGTGCAGAAGTCAAAGGACTAGATCGGGAAAAAAACACAAGTTTTGAATTTTAAAAAATAATAAAACATCTTGTGACTCCAGTGCCTATGAATATATAATCTGTCTTTAAGTTAAACCGCTCAGACTGCTTTGGATATTTATTCACTGCAGTAAGAAAATGCATGAATGTGCAGTTGATTTATGCCAGAGTCTAACCCGAAACGTACTTGCTGTCTTCTTGCCTCTCATTCATTATGGAGACAGAAGACTGAGCAGGTCAGGAGCAGACAATGAATTTCAATAGCTTGTCACAAAGGCCATCCCACAACGCCAAAAGGAATTTTCAGAAGAAAGATCCTTGCCACCCAGATATATGGTCCACTATCTGATCTTCCTTTCAGCCATTTGCAGATTCCGCCTCTCTCTTGGTAACCTTGAGGGACGAGTGAGACAGTTAAACAGGTTTTGTTTTTTTCTGAACGTTCCTGAAAGACAGCGCCTTGGTCAATCAATCTCCCAACTCATTTAATACCACTGCCACGGCCGAGGATGGAAATGATCTATTGTGTTGATTGAGCACTTACTGAGGAGTGCAGCAGAGAAGAAAAGGCAGATGCATCTCAAACCTCCTCTATCTGAGGTCCTTGATACTGAGACATCAAATGCTTTTGGCCAAAACAGAGAAAGTCTGTCACAATTGCCCATTCACATTGATAGATTTTTGTTAGGCAAGGGCATTAAAGGTGATGGAACAAAAGCAGGTAGATGGCGTTCAAGTACAGAACAAACATGATCTAATTGAATGGTGCAACAGGCTCCAGGGGCTGAATGGTGTCCTCTTGTTCTTATGTTTCCTACATTAAAATTGTGATTAAACTTCAAAAAGCATTCCATTGGCTGTAAAGTGCTTTGAGACATTCTGAGGTCATGAAAGTTCTGCATAAATGCAAATACTTTGTATTTCATTATCAAATATGTTTAACAGCATTTAATGAAAGGAATTAATGCAGAGGAACACAAGTGACTGCCAGGCTATTTTGAGAGTCCAATTTTCTCCCCCGTTTCCTGAAAGCTGGGGAACAGCTCAAAAGGAGCCAGGAACCTTCCAATAAGTTGCAAAAGCGTCATTCTTTTTGAGAATCAGGAGTGGCCCAGAGGGTAGCATTCACACCTCGGTCAGAAGGTTGTGGGTTCAAGTCCCACTCCAGAGACTTAAGCACAAAATCTAGGCTGAAACTCCCAGTGTGGCACTGAGAGAGTACTGCATTGTTGGTGCTACCATCTTTCAGAGGGGACGTTAAATTGAGGCCCCATCTACCTACTCTAGTGGCTGTCAAAGATCTGTTGGCACTAGTTAAAGAAAAGCATGGGGGTTCACCAAGTGTTCTTGCCAATATACATCCCTCAACCAACATCACTAGATTATGCGATGATTATGGGAGCTTTTGGGAGCTTGCTGTGCATAAAATGACTGCTGTGCTTCCCTACCTTACAAAAGTGACTTTACTTTAAAAGGTACAATGTGGGCTGTCAAGTGGTTTGGAACATTCTGGAAAACGCAATATGAAAATATAAATCTTTCCTCCTTCGAAACCTAAGCAAAACTAATGTTGCCTATTCAGGGTCTTGGAAACACCTTTGCATCTGGCGCCTGGGTTCCATCAACCTCCCCAGCTGTCACCTTATATTAAAGTTGAAAAGTGCAGGACTTCAGGAACTGTGTGATCACGAGCTCAGCTTTTTCCTTCACCTCTGATCTGTCACCAAGACCACTGTGCTTAATCTCAGTAACATTGCTCTCTCCATCACCACAACCTCCCGCAAACCACCCCCACCCCACCCACCCCCGCCCATACCATGCTGGAATCCTTATTCTCTCTTCTTATTGCTCCCATTCCCTTGGACCTGCATTCTAATCTCCATGCAACCAAACTAAAATCCTGCACCCTAAACACCTGTCCTTGAAAAGCTCCATAGCATTTCCGTACACCAGCAGGCTGACAACCTTCTGAGATCTCCGCACTTTATTATGGCCTCTCGTCCATCCCTGATTTTAATTGCTCCATGATTGGTGGTCCTGCCTTCAGCTGCCTAGGTCTTAAGCCTGAAATTCCCTCCCTAAACCTCTCCAACTCTCCCTCCTCCTTTAAGATGCACCTTAAAACCTACTTCTTTGGTCACCTATCCTACTGGCTTGGTATCAAATTAAATTTTATGATACTTCTGTGCAGTCTTTGGGATATTTTACTATGTTAAAGATTCTATATAAATGCAAATAGTTGTAGTTATGATCCTTGTCCTTCGTTTCATATCCATTTGTGGCCTCCCAGTGCACAGCTTCAGCAATCAGCTCCAGCCATATATATCCCTACATATTTCCTCTGAGTCTGACCTACTCCTTGTTCCCCACATTCCCACCTCACCATAGGTGGCTGTCTATGCTGGCTGCCAATAGAACCATCCTCTGTTACTTTAGGAAGCTTCCCAGGTTCCTTCATGTTATTGTTCTTCCAGATAACTCCTGCGTGGCAAACTGGTGATTATTCAATCATTGACACTTTATACTGCAACAAATATTATTATAAAGTTGTACAGCACAGAATGGGGCCATTTGGCCTGTTGTGCCTGCGCCAGCTCTTTGAAAAATTTTATGCAATTGGTCCCCCTTCCCTGCAACTTCCTTAGAAACCTGTAATTTTTTCTCCAATTATTTACCCAACTTCCTTTTGAAAGTCATTAATAAATCTCTTTCTATCATCCTATCAGGCAGTGCAATCCAGATCATAGCAAGTTGCTTCATAAAAATATTCTCCTCATCCCCCCTGGCTTTTTTTGCCAATTATTTTATTTTATGTCCTCTGGCTAACCAGAGGGAGCAGTTTCTCCCTATCTACTTGATCAAAACCCTGCACAATTTTAAACACCTTTGCTGAAATTTTGCCAATCACATCAGTTCCAGAAGCTGTCGACATGATGACTAATTTTTTTCTTGATGTATCTTATTTGTTTTTGGATTTCTCTGTCTCTTTGTTGACTTGCTGTTTTTCATGAAGATTTCCACAGTAGGAAGATCACTCATCAATCTCCCTGGCTGCGGTTTTGCTATCACATCTCACTCCAATCCTAAGTACCGTCAGTGCGACAGACAAGGGACAGTTTATCACCTGCTGTCCCAGCCACTTGAGCACTTGAGAGACTATTTCCTGACTGATCCTGATGATGGCTGATTGATCTGATGGTTCTGTGTTTGTAACTGGGAACTCCTCCAATATTAATGCTCCCTTAAAGAAGATGAAGAAGAATGTACTTTTGTAGTTTCAGCTCGGTTTGGAGGACTGGTAGTTTGCAAAGCAATCAGAAAGGAGCCTTTATCTTTAGTCTTCTTGTGAATTGTCCTGATGAGTGCAAGACGAGAAGCTTCAGCAACATATCTCTTTTCTCAGTGATACTCAAGTTCTGTACTACCAAAGGACTATTAGCATTTATATGTTTCCATAGTGAAGCTAACATTGCAATGCAAAATTATGTTTCAGATTTATCAAGCATCAGTGTGACCAAGATTCTGCGTGGCCAGACTGATCTCGTAAGACTATGGAAAGTTCAGACTTCAAACATTTTAAGGACTTCAAACCCATTTCGAAAATATTTTTCTCCCCATCCCACTGTTAACACTGTTCCTTTGGCCAAGCAGTGTTTCCTCACATGAGACTAGATTTTGAGGGGACATCACGACCAAGCCCAAACCTTTTCTCATCAGATATGCATTTACGTGCATTTTATGGCTCAGTGCTTAGCTCTCTTGCCTCGGAGTCCAAAGGTTTCTGGTTTCAGCTCTCCTCCAGAGACTTAAGCATAAAATATAGGCTGACACTCTCAATGCAGCACCGAGGAGTGCTGCACTGTTGGGGGTGCAGTCTTTCAGATGTATCATAAAATCGGGACCCAGTCTGTCCTCTCAGATCCCATGGTACTATTCAAAGATGACGAGGCCCTGGTTAATTCAAACATTTTAGTATGAAAATTTACTGAATCAACAGGATTCGCCTGTAATGTACTTCTTCTTTACAGCTTCTATTTACATTTCATATAAATATATACAATCTAGTCATTTTTTTTTGCTAAGTAATTTGAAATATTCAATAATTACATTTAAAGCAACTGGTGTGAAATAAAGATTTAAATGAATAGATAATTTGAATCAAACACCTTTGAATTAACAAAAATATCCTGCAATGTTTTGTTAGGCTTGTCCCATCATAAGCACAAAAGAATAGGAGCAGGAGTAGGCCATTTGGAACACTCAAGCCTGTTCCAGCATCCAATAAAACATTGACTGATCTTCTACCGCAACTTCACTTGCCCATCCAATTCCCATGTTGTGAAATCTGTTCACCTCAGTCTTAAATATACTCAACGACTGAGCATCCATAGTCTTCTGGGAAAAAAAATTCCAAAGATTCACAACTCTCTGAGTGAAACGTCTTCTCGTTACAGTCCTAAATGGTCACCTCCTTATATAATTCTGGGCTCTCCAGCCAGGGGAACGCCCTCTCAGCATTTAAAAGCATCTTCCTTTTGTCCCTTCTTTCTAAATGCGGGTTGAAATGTGTGTGTGTGTAAGAAACAGGAGCAGAAGTGAAGCATACGGCTCATCGAGCCTGCTCCAGCACGCAATACGATCATGGCTTATCTTCAGCTTTAACTCCACTTTCCCACCAGCTCTCTATATTCCTCAATTCCCTGAGAGATCAAAAATCTGTATATGTTAGCCTTAAATTTATTTAATGATGGTACATTCGCAATCCTTTGAGTCAAGGAATTTCTCCTCATCTCAGGTTAACTGGCCTGTGGTTCCTGGTTTTCTCTCTCCCTCCTTTCTTGAATAGTGGTGTTACACTTGCTAACTTCCAATCTGCTGGGACTGTTCCAGAATCTAGGGAATGTTGGAAGATCATAGCCAGCACATCCACTATCTCCGCAGCTATCTCTTTTAGAACCCTAGGCTGTAGGCCTTTAGGTCCTCGGCATTTGTCAGATTTTCGTCCTTCAAACTTCTCCAACACTCTGCTGGTATTAATTATCTTAATTTTCTCACTCTTTTTATCCCCTAGGTTATCCTCTATTTCTAGCATGTAACTTATGTCTTATACTGTGAAGACAGACAAAAAATATTTGTTCAATGTCTCTGCCTTTTCCTCATTCCTCATGATAATTTAACCTGTCTCTGCTTCTAAGCGACCAATGATTACTTTAGCTACTCTCTTCCTTTTTATCTGGCTATTAAAGCTCTAATAATCTGTTTTTATACTCCTGGATAGTTAACTTTCATGTTTTATTTTTGCCCGTTTTATCAACTTTTTGACAGCCCTTTCTTGGTTTCTAAAACACACCAAAACCTCAGACTTCAAACTATTCCTGACAAGATTATAAACCTCTTCTTTTAATCTAATACTATGCTTAACCTCCTTAGTAAGCCACAGATGGATCTTGTTGCAAGAATTTACAGAACAGAAACAGGCCATTTGGGAAAACTATGCCAGTGTTTATGCTCTACACAAGCCTCCTCCCATCCTACTTTATCTCACCCAATCCTTCTATTCCTTTCTCCCTTAGTATTTATCTAACTTCCCTGAAAATGCATCTATGCTATTCTCCTCAACCACTCCCTGTGGTAGCAAATTCTAACCACTCTCTGGGTAATGAAGCTTCTTCTGATTTCCGATTGAATTTATTAGTGACTACTTTATATTTATGGCCCCTTATTCTGATCTCACCCACGAGTGGAAACATCTTCCCTACATCTATTCTATCAAAACCTTTCATAATTCTAAAGATTGCAATCAGCCTTCTCTTTTCTAGAGAAAACAGCCACAGTCTGTTCAATTTTTCTCGATAGTTATACCCTCTTAGTTCATCGTTGTAAAAAAGAGAAGTATACAGGCATACAGAGACACAGATAATAGACAGAGGGAGACACACACGTCCATTTCACACCCACTCACTCCCTCCTGCAGTCAGTTCTATATTTAAACGTCTCAGTGGCTCAAGAAATTCTTTGACAAATTTCTACTGTTGACACCATTGTCCATGCTCTGGGAGACCTCAATCCCACTGTAATAAGCACATCTCTCATACACTGACAGCACATGCTGCTCCAAAGCCCCTGCAGCTTGTGATAGCAATACAGTAACACCCTCACCATCAGGGCCCCTCTGTCATGGCCAAGGCGTTACACTGTCAGATTCATATTTCTGACAAGCCCTTTGATGTGATTGTCTCACAATGTCTTTGGATTTCAATAACAGGCTTTGTCTTTCCTTGCAGTGAAGTGGATTATAACTCTAGCCCCAATAGGGACTACCCTAGATCGGGAGCACTCCCTTAACAATCACCCTCACTTAAGCTCGAAGCAGCCACCTCACAGACACTTATTTTGGGTCTGATAATGTGAACTATATCTCCTCCAAGGAAGATGATTATCAAAAGATATTACCTTCTTCCAGATAACCTGTTAGATAATTTGTCAGCCAAGTTATAATTACCCGGATATTATAAGGGTCCTGGGGCCTCTCTTCAAAAAATTGTATCTCCCCACTTTCAGAAAATACAAGAGAGGTGGGTTCTTAAGCTGCATACAGAAGACTACAAGAAACATTATATTTTACTAACTTATTTACAAGTTTATTAAGATCTACTTAACATGCAATACAATTGAAAGTGGATAAGTACATCGCAATGTTAATGACTATAAAGATTTTAAAAAACAGTCTTGGTTCTAACAGAGAATCCAGCAAAAAAGGCTTTAAAATACAATGCTATAGTTAAAATTAGTTATGGATATCCATCAAATATTTAGAGTAATTTGTTGCCTTAAATCCCCCATTGATTCAGTTGATGGGCAATTGGACACAAAAGCTGTCCGCTTTAAGATATTCAACCCCTCAACAACCGGAGAAACATTATTACCCTTCGGCAACATCCCTGATTTTCTGAAGGGAAATTTGAACATTTATACCCTTCTAAAACCAGGTTACATCACCTTTAGCAGCACTGGCTGCTGCCTCCTTGGTTAAACGCCTTCTTCTTGATTAGCCCTTAAAATTCTCTATTATTTAACTATTAAAATTGTTTTATTATATCAACACTGCTAGCCAATAACTGGTCAATATATACTTATAATATGTTTCAAGATCCTTCTTGATTTCTTGCAATTGCTTCTATTCCTTCATAAAGTGATTTTAAACTTTTAATAGAAAAATATAGATTTATTTAAATTGTATTTTTCTTTTCCAGCTTGGACAGAACTGCATTCCTATAATATTTATTTTTGTGTCGGGTGTCTGATCATGACCAATTCTGATTAGCTAAGCTAAATTTTAGGGATATCTTCTTAATAGATAATGGGAATAGTACCACTCTGTGCCATCATTAATCTCCCCTAAATTTCCTTTGCTAGTGAATAAGACAATTAAGCTTTTCTTTATTACCAAAAAAGGAAAGAGGCCCAGTGCTACCTGGTGGATGGTACGGATGATGTAACGTCTGTTTCTAGTTCAAAGCAGAGCTGTGAGGCTAGTGCTGCCAATGTATATATTTGAGGGCTTCTGGGTAACAATGGCTATCCATGAATCTATGTCCATTAGTATAATGTCCTAAATATATATGAATTAGTATATTAGTATACATTAGTATAATGTCCTAAATATATATGAATTCTACTTTTTTCCTTCAGAGAAGAACCATCTCATTGAAAATATATTGTGTAGAACTTGAGAGACTTCCCATTTTGTTGATGGGTAGCTAGTGTGTTGCCAGCCAGAGTGGAGGTGGGGGAGAGGCGGAGGGTCAGGAGTTTGGTAAATCTGTCACACGGTGAGTTCACCTCTGGGACTCGGGTTCAAACCCAGCCCAGGCTAACTGGAGGAAAGTCTCCCTTCTCCTCAACTGTAAAGATCCTACACGACAGGAGTTAAAGACTCTTGCAGCCTGACCCTTTCTACAACACAAAACTGATCCTAATGAACAGTCTCACTCTGAGAAACCACTGAAATTTTAGAGCACAGGTGCCCTTCATGCCTGTCCTAGTTTTATGAAAGAGTTATCCACTTTCCCTGCCCTTTCCCCTTAGACCTGCAACCTTTTCCACTCCAAGTATCTATCTGATTCCATTTTGATAGGTATTATTGAATCTGCTTCCACCAACCTTTCATGGAGCACATTCCACAGATTACAATAACTTGCTATGTAAAAAAAGTTCTAATTGCTCCCTGCTCTCATATCACCTTAAATGTGTCCCCTCTGGTGACTAACCCCCAACCACTTCACCCCCATCAGAGGAAACAGTTTCTTTTTATTTAGTCTATCCTCATAATTTTAAATCTTTCCTTAACCTTCTCTGCTCCAAGGAGAACAACTCCAGCTTCTCTAGTTTCACCACATAACTGCAGCCCCTCATCCCTGGTACCAGCCCAGTAAATCTCCACTGCTCCCTCTCCAAGGCCTTGACATCCTTCCTAAAGTGTGGCGCCCAGAATTGGACACACTCCTCCAGCTGAGGCCCAACCTGATTTAGCAGATTTTACTGAAAAACAGCTACTGCAGGAAATGGAACAGTTGGTCAATTGTGGGGGTGCTGCCCTTCTAGAATTGGGACTAGAACACCTACAGTGTAATAGTAATCCGATAATCTGTTTTAGCGATTTAGATTGAGGGTTAAATATTGACCAAGAGAACTCCGGTGCTATTCTTCGAGGTGTGCCTCATTGGCTGTACGACGTTTTTAGATGCCCTGAAGTCTTGAAAAGCGCAAGTTTAATTTTCTTGTTCCTTTCGTGGCTTGGCACAAATTAACAACAGAACCAAGGAACTTCTGGTCTCTCTGGCTATGGTGCAAAATCAGACATGGTTTTTACCCATTAAACTATCAGGCGAACCTCCTTACTGGCATCTATCTGACCAAAGGGAGGGAACTTTGATGAAGAATAATAAAAAGTTTAGTGATCAGATCTGTCCCAATTTGCAGATGTACTGTCCCCAAAGAAAAGAGAGTCACTCTAATTTCACAGCCCTGCACACTTGAGAAACCAAATCAGCTTTCTCCCCAAGGGGCCTAGATCTGGCTGCAGCACACACTGACCTATTTATTAAAGTACATCAATGAAATATTATTTTAAAATACATTCTGAAGGTAAAGTCAAACCATCTGGATCACAGCGGGAGTCAACAGAGAATTCTCCGGTTTCTCTGCAATGGATCCATTTACAATAATGCATCATAATCAAGCTTTCAGTTCTTGTTCTCAGTGAGTCCCTCCCCATCAAGAAAGGAGGTCTTTGTACGCTAGACAAAACCTTCTACCTCGGCCAGAATCGAAATGGACTGTTTGCAGTTACTAACCATGTACCAGAGGCGTCTTTGGATGCCAAAAAAATGCAACAGGCACAATTCACAGAGGCTGGTCAAGTAGTGTTAATGCATGTAGAATCATAGAATTGCAAAGTACAGAAGGAGGCCATTCAGTCCATCATGTCTGTGCCTGCCCTTTGAGAGGTCTATTCCTTCAGTCCCATTCTCTGCCTCTTTCACTACAATCCTGCAAATCTTTATTTTTTCAAATATTTATTCAATTCCCCTCTGAAAGTTATTGAATCTGTTTCCACAGACCTTGTAAAAACATTTCTCCTCATCTTCCCATCTGCCACATTTACTAATTATCTTAAATCGATGTCTTCTTGTTACTGCCTCTTCCATTCTATCCAAACCCCTCATTATTTTGAACATCTCTGTTATTATTTTGAATATCTCTGTTAAATCTCCTCTTAACCATCTTCTTTATTCAAACAGGGCAGTGATATCATTTTAATGGAAGACTTCCATTGCTTACCGGAATGGTACCAGAGATGAGGGATTTCAGTTATGTGGAGAGACTGGAGAAGCCAAGGTTGTTCTCCTTGGATCAGAGAAGGTGAGGGGAGATTTGATAGGGGTGTTCAAAATCATTAAAGGTTCAGATAGAGTAGATAAGGAGAAATTGTTTCCAGTGATAGAAGTATCAGTAACCAGAGGACACAGATCTAAGGTGACTGGCAAAAGAAACAAAGGGAAAAATTTTTTAACTGCGAATTATGATCTGGAATGCACTGCCTGAAGTGGAAGCAAATTCAACAATAATTTTCAAAATGGAATTAGGCAAATACTTGTCGGGAAAAACTTGCGTGACTAAGAATGTGACTAAAGAGCTATCACAGCCACGACTGATCAAATGGTCTCCTTTTGCACTGTATAGTCATAAATGTTTGGGTAGCACCACCACTATAATGCTTACTTGCCTCATCTTTATCTCCAGCCACAGAAATCACGAGAAACATCAGGAATTTGCAATGCAGAATGGCATCAGTTCATAATCCTGACTTGGAGGGCAGAGGGTTTTAATCTAATTCATGAGACTCCCGCCAAATGTATGAAAATTGGTCGCCTTGTGATATTAGAACCCCATCCAACACTACCATCCAGCACCATGAGGTATTCAGAGATTCGATGAATTATGTTACAATATGTCAGACTGTGATCTTTCTTTTACAGTTAGCAGGGAACATGAAGACAAAGAGATTCTAATGCAACACTGATAAAATATGTCATTTATTTAATTGCAACTATTAGGTCACATAAAATGCAAACAATCACTTGCATTTAAAAAGCACATTCAACATAGTAAATCATCGCAAGACTCTTCACAAGGGCACTATCAAATAAAATTTAATAACAAGCCACATAGGGAGATATTAATACAGGTGGTCAAAAGCTTGATCAAAGAGGTAGGTTTTAAGGAGCATCTTAAAAGAGGAGTGTTAGGGAGGTTTAGGGAGGGAATTCCAGGGCCCAGGCAATGCTGGAGTGATTAAAACCAAGGATGAGCAAGGGTAAGGATTGGAGGACAAAAATCTCAGAGCCAGCATCTTCAGGAGCAGATGAACAAAGAAGACCATTTAGTCCCTCAGAGCCCCTCTCCATTCAATTAGAATATGGTTAATCAGCATTTCAATATCATTTACCCATCTTTCCTCTAGGGCCCTTGATACCCCTACCCAACAAAACAGTCAAGAACAAGTGTGAATGAGGGAGAAAAGAGTGACTTTTTTTAGAGAGAGAAATAATATAAATATTTTGCCTTATGTAATGTAACGAGTTCTGATCCCAATGTCAGTCATTAACATAAGGCATAATTGGTAAGGGACAAACACCCATTCACCCATCACTCCTGTACTCAATGACTTACATTAGCTACTGGTCTGGCAACATCTCAATTTTAAAATTCTCATCCTTGTTTTCAAATCCCTCCATAGCCTCGCCTTTCCCCAACCTCTGCCATCTCCTCCATCCCTACAACTCTCCGAGACACCCATACTCCTCTAATTCTGGCTCTTGCTCACCCCTGATTTAAACTGCCCCACCACTGGGAGTCATGCCTTCAGCTGTCTGGGCCTTAAGCTCTTGACATTCCTCCCTAAACCCACCTCTCTCCTCCTTTAGGACACTCTTAAAATTTGCCCTTTAACCAAGGTTTTGGTGATCTTTCTTAATATCTATTTATGTGGTTCAGTATCAAAAGTTGTTTGATAATGCTCCTGTGAAGCGCCGTGGCACATTTTTGTTACATTAAAGGTGCTGTATAAATGCACATTATTGTTATTGTTACAAAATGCTAGGGCTTTCTTTTCTCCTTTTGTTTGGCAAGTGACTGAAGAACAAGACTTGGCATCTGATAACAAAATCTTTGGAGGAATTTATTTCCTATTCTTGCCCAGAACCATGCAATGGCAAACCCAATGTGTCACAATAGTCGAAAAAGTCAGAATGTTAGTTGGAAAAGCAAATTGGGGTTACAATTTGCCTGTGCTCTACTTTTAATGTGCAGGAATCTGTTTGTGTTAATATGCAATATTTTAATGACTCCATTAAGCCATTGGCTGAAATGGCCTCACAGAGGAACGTCAGTCCACATAAAGAATCCAACCTCTCAACAGCTCAGCCTCAGAAGATTTATTAATGTGAATCAAGCACTTACCTCTTATGAGCTTTGTTTTCTGAATCCAAGTTTCTTTTTTTTCTCTATGAGAGGGGAAAAAAAAGTTCTGATTAAAAAACCTAAGTTGGAAAATTGTCCACCCAACTCGACCTTGGACTTTTGAGACCTGAAGGGCCCTAAGTTTTATGCAGCTTGAGATCTCAAACAAGGTTTTTGGTTTTTATTCTTTCATGGGATGTGGGTATTGCTGGCAAAGCCAGCATTTTGTTGCCCATCCCTCACTGCCCTTGAGTAGGAAGTGGTGAGCCACCTTCTTGAACTGCTGCACATCACGTGGTCTAGGTACACCCACAGTGCTGTTAGGAAGAGAGTTCCAGGATTTTGACCCAGCAACAGTGAAGGAACGGCAATATATTTCCAAGTCAGGGTGGTAGCATTTGATTCAGGGAAAGTTAGCCTCAGTGCCTCTCTGCAAGGGAGGGAAGATAAGAACAAAATCAGCTAAGGCCCCACTCCTGAATACTCTCCAGTGACTACTGGAGAGACTGAAGGTTGTGTTTGTTCTCATTAGAGCAGAGAAGATAAAGGGGACATTTGGTCAAAGTGTTCAAAATTATGGAACATTTTGTTAGAGTTAATAAAATGCAACTGTTTCTGCTGGCAGGGGTAGCAGTCACTAACCAGAGGACAAAGATTTAAGATAAAGGAACCAGGAGGGGAGATGAGGAGAAAATTTCTTATGTGGCGAAATTTGCAATCTGTTGCTTGTAAGGAGGTAGAAGCAGATTCAATAGTAACTTTCAAAAGGGAACTGGATAAATACTTGAAGAGGATAAGATTTCAGGGTAGTGAGGAAAGGAAAGGGCAAGGGAATAATTGGATTCAATCTTTACAACAGCTGGCACAGGCATGATGGGACAATTGGCATCCCCTGTGCTGTACTAATCTGTGATACTAAAAGAAGCACCGTCCTTCCTACATGGTCATACTTGGCTGAGGTCTAGTTTGCTCACCTTGACCTCTTCAGGTGATGCATTCCTGATTATAACAATTCAAGCTCCTCTTCTCTCACCTCTGGCTCATTTGCCAATTACTTTAAATCTGTGTCCTCTGATTAACGACCCTCCTGTCTTCTAAGTCAGGAGTAATTACCTACTTGTTTAAGGTACATCATTAAAACAGCACTACGACTGCAATTTTCCTATACTTGCTTTTACAATGTGTTTATTTTTTGACAGTTGAGGAGGTGTTCAGAACCTCACGAGCTGACCCAGTATTACATTGATGGCACAGTGCAGCACTGAGACACACAGATCAGTCTGGGCTGAGAAAACCACGGCTACAATTATGACCTCCTTGGGAAAATCAATCCTGGGCTTCTTTCTCCCAAACATTATTCTGTAGTTGCTGATCGAAGGCTTGCATATGCTGATCTCAGGGGTGAGGTCTATCTGTGATGCCATCCATAGTTGAATAACCAGTTGACACTCACAATCATGGCTCATTCAGGAAGAATGACCACATAGGTATCACTCCTGCCTATGAGGCAGGGTGGCATGGGTTCAAGTCCCAGAGACAAACACTAAAGCAGGTTATTTGATCATTTTATCATCGCTGTTTGCAGGGTCTTACTGCGCAGAAACCGGTTGTCATGTTTCTTATATTACAAATAGTGACTACACTTCAAAAGTACTTCACTGGCTATAAAGCACTATTAAGGCAAACTGATCTTTCTTTTTGCCTCAGAGCTGGCATTGCAAGAAGCATGCCCTAACAACGATTCAGCACCTCACGGAGAGGTGGGCAAGATACTGGGAGACAAAATTTAGATGGGTGAGGCAGGGTTCTGGTTCAGTGGGGGCCATTAGCTCCCCACCATAGTTGAACCAGTAACAAGAGGAGTTGCTATGCGGATGATATATAGGAAAACATGCAGATAATATTTGATATTCCTGCTCCACAACTAAAAAGGGGGGATTACAATGAAATCCAGCACAATATACAACTAATCACACTGAATCTAAAGCAAGTGACCCTACTGTTAGCAAGATTTTTATTTTATTTGTCCCCTCCCAAGAGGTATTCAGAATAGCCTTGGTTAGAGCACATTGAGAACTTTACAGTTCTGTTCACCACACTATGAAAAGGATCTAGTAGCACCAAAGATGCAAAACAGATTTACTAGAATGATACCAGACCGAGAGGTTATACTTATTAGGAAAGGTAAGTAAGCTGGGGTTTTGTTCTCTGACAAACCAAAGATTGAAAAGTGACCTAAATATAAGATCCACTAATAAATCCAACAGGTAATTCAGGAGAAACTTCTTTACCCAGGGAACACTGAGAATTTGGAACTTGCTACCACAGGCAGTAGTTGAGGCGAATAGAACAGAAGTATCAAGAGGAAGCTAGATAAGCAAATGAGGGAGAAAGGATTATAAAGATATGCTGATAGTGAGACATGAAGAGGGGTGGGAGGAGGCTCATGTGCAGCCTAAACCCTGGAAGTCCAGTTGGGCTGAATGGCCTCCTTCTGTGCTGAAAAATAGTTTGTAATCAAACCAGGTACCTAATATTCTAGACAAGGGTGTTTTTTCCCTATCTGTCCCTCTGCCTCTGAGCTTTATTACTGCAGCGTGACACACCGCAGTTTTACAGCAGTCGCTTGCTCTGATTAATTTGGAGACATCTTTGGTTTGCTGTACCTGACGACAAATGTTCTCAATTCTGGCCAGAGCTGGCATTCCATGAAATGTCATCTAGCTGTCAAACTGCTGTCAGAGTGTAATCCTGCTGTGTGCACACTGCTCTCCCCCAGCTGTAAGAGTGACAGCATCAATATTGCACTGGGCTGTCTGCTGCAATGGCGTCTGTGTACACATCAGATCTGAGATTAGAAATGGCTGAGATCAGGAAGCATCCTGTCACAGTGGCATTCCGTCTCTTAAATGACAAGATGCTGTTTCAGGTACACTTACTCATACATCTAAGCACAGAAATAGTACATTTCTGATTTCTTATTCTTTAAGCTTTACATTTGGGAGTGAGAGATGGGACAGACTGTAGGTTTAAGAGTTAATTTATTTGTCAGCTGTGGCTCAGTCAGTCTCATCTCTGAATCAGAAGGGTGTGGGTTCAAACTTCACTCCTGAGACTTGAGCACAAAATCTAGTCTAACAGTCTCAGTGCAGTAGAGGGAGTGCTGCACTGTTGGAGGTGCCAACTTTTGGGTGGATGCAAATGTTCCAGAAACAGCAAGGGGTTGTCTCAGCCAATGCTTAACCTATGATCAGAATCACTACAAAAACCTATTATCTTGTCATTTAGCTCGTTACTGTTTGTGGAATCTTGCTATGCCACACTTCCTGCATTACAACACTTCAAAAGTACTTAACTGGCTCGAAAGCATTCATGTCATCCTAAGATTGTGAAAGTCGTTATATAAATGAAACTTCTTTCTTAACGCAGTGGATATCATTCCTTCATCTGACTGAAGTTACAAAGCACTGTGATTCTAGTGATACATTTTTCCTCTCAGTATTCTGGGGTGAGGGTCCCACAGATGCCAGCTGCCCTCTGAGGCCTAATCAAGAGGCCATTCCAGTTTCCTGAAACTGGAAAGTGCTGGTAACAGTTCAGCTTTGGGTGGGGGTGGGCACATTTTGGTGGTACATCCCTTTCCCCAGCATGCACAGGTGACTCTCTAGGCACTAGGCAATATTTAGCAGAGGGAGCCAGAGGAAATGTTTTTCTACCTAGTTTAGGAAAGCTGAGACCCATTGCAATGTCTCTACTAGAAATGAAGTCAGATAATGCAGACCCTTAAGAACCCTCGTAGACAGTTCATTGCACCAATGAGTCATCGGGAGAGGAGTGGGATCTTGCTGTTGATTTTTTTTCTGTCCAGGTGCCATAATGCTGAGATTGTGGTTCTTTTCTTAAAGATTTTTCTAGAAGACTTCATACTATGCCTGACCCATTTTAGTTTCTTCCTCAGCTCAACCCTTGAATTATACAACAATACCTCGCAATTATATAGCATCTTTACAGTACTAAAAATGTCTCAAAGGGCTTCACAGGAGCATTATCAAATAAAACTTGATACCGAGCCACATGAATTACATAGGGTATATGACACAGAAACAGGTTATTTGGCCCAACCATGTTCACATATGCCCTTGCTGGCATATATACTTCACTCAAGCCTCCTCCCTTCTGTCCTTATCTCAATCTCCCATGTAACCATCTATTCCCTTCTGCCTCATATGCGTGCCTAGTTTCCCTTAAATGCCTCTATACTATTTGCTTCAACCATTCCCTGTGGTAACGAGATCCACATTCTCTCCACTCTTTGGATGGAAAGTTCATTTGAATTCCCTGTTGGATTTCTTGGTGACTATCTTATAATGATGGCCTCTAGTTATGCTCTTCCTCACAAGAGGAAACATTCTCTCTGTGTCTACTCTATCAAAACCTTCATAATTTTAAGGGCCTCAATCGGTCTACAAAGAGATATTAGGGCAGGCAGCCAAAAGCTTGGACAAAGAGGTAGGTTTTAAGGAGCATCGTAAAGAAGAGTTGGAGAGGCTTAAGGAGGAAATTCCAGAGCTTTGGGCCTCAGCAGCTGAAAACATGACTGCCAGTAGTGGAATGATGAAAATCAGGGATGTGCAAGAGGCCAGAATTGGTGAAGGAGCAATCTCGGAGGACCTAAGGAGGTTACAAAGAAAAGAAAGGACTGAGGGCCATGGAGGAATTTGGAAACAAGGATGGAAATTTTAAAATCGTGGTGGCAACAGACTGGGAGCCCATGTAGCCAGTGAATACAGAAGCTGATGGTTAAATGGAACTTGGTGCCAGTTGGGATATGGGCAGCAGGATTTTGGATAAGCTCAAATTTACTCGGAGACCTGCCCCTGGCTCTTTCCAATCTGCTGCAAGGGAAAGCTTTCCTCCATGTGCCACCTCCAATGAAATCTTAAGCTTATTCTTTATAAATAGGCTTTCTCAGCATACCCAGGAAATCATCATTTCAAATACACTTGCCAACACGTTAGTCCACCCCAGTCATTATCTATAATCAATAGGAGCTAACCATTTGAGAACTTAGATAGCTTTTCCAGCTTTCAAAGCACAGACATTATTGATCAACTTTGGACACCCCAACAAAAATTTCCTACAAATATTTCATAAAATGTAATCGTTAACATTAGAGTTAATCCTTAACTCTGAAGAATGTTTCAATTCCAATGATGGTGAAACCAATCTGCCAGGAAGTGTATTACTTCAATTGGATTTCTATAATATTTGGATGAAAGGGAAAATTTGGGAGTTCCTGTAACCCAATCATCACTTAATCATCTTCCCTAAAGAGAAACAGAAATCTGAAAACCACAGAAAAACTCAAACAGAAGCAATGTTTGCCATTTGATGTTTAGCAGTGAATTTACTTCAACTCCTAAGCCCTCTTTCAGCAGAGCCTTGGATAATTCAACACAATTCATACAAGTTAGCCTGCCACCTATTTTTCACTTCCTATGTGGAGCTCTGGCTGGGGTCAACTCTCTGAGACTAAGATGGAGAGCTTCTTTGAGAGTAGCTCTGACAAGCAGGATGAAAACTGCACTAACAAGGAGAAGATTTTTATTTAGAATGTGATAACCTGACCCACAAGCCAGTGAGATGGGATAAGAGGAGAATGGTTCCAGGGATGAGGGGTTACAATCACGTGGATAGATTGGAGAAGCAAGGCTTGTTCTCCTTAGGGCAGAGAAGGCTAAAAGGAGATTTGATAGAGGTGTTTAAAACATTTAGATGATATAAGTAAAGATATATTGGTTCCAATAGCTGAAGGGTTGATAACCAGAGAACATAGATTTAAGGTAATTGGAAAAAATACTGGATGCAACACTAGAAAACACTTTTAAACACAATGCATGATTATGATTTGGATTGCACTGCCTGGTGGGCAGTGGATACAGGATCAATAGTGGCCTTCAAAAAGGAATTAGATAAATGCTCGAAGGAGACAAAATTTCAGGGAAATGGGGAAAGAACGGGGGAGTTGGACTATTGGATTGCTCTTCGAAAGAGCCAGCGTAGACTTGATTAACCAAATGGCCTCCTTTGTACTGTACTATTCTGTGATTCTGTAAGCCTTTAATGAGCATTGTCCTATAAGAGGTTGTCATGGGCTGATTACAACCGGAACATTAGGTCATGAAGTATTATTCAATATATCAGCATTCAGAACGGCTTATGGAGATTAAAATCTGAATAGAAAAGAACATCTCGGCCCAGTGCCCACTATGAATATGATATGTCTCGTATCCGGCCCTATCACTCAATATCCACACTTACTCTTTGATTCTACATTTACGCACCTATTAAAGTGGCCACAATCAACAGCAGCTTGTGTTTACAGCCCTTCAAACGCAAGAGATCCTAACGCACTATTTTGAAGAAGAACTGGGGAGTTTTCCCTGGTGTCCTGCCCAATATTTATCCCTCAACCAACATCAGTAAAACAGTTGATTTGGTCATTATCATGTTTCTGCTTGTGGGACCTTACTGTGCACAAACTAGCTGTCGCATACTCTAAATTACAACAGTTAAAAAGTAGTTCATTAGCTGTAAAGTTCCTTTGGAATTAGAAAGGCTGTGAAAGGTACTATGGATACATCTGTACAAATAGTTCTCTTTCTTTCTCAGTCTCCTCAGTTTTGTCAAGAGTTAAAATCAACCAGGACTTTAGCTTTTACAGACTACCCTTAGCGTGCATATTTGATTATTCCATGAGATTTTTAAAATATATATTAATTCTTAGAATGTCTGTGTCACTGGCAACGCCAGCATTTATTGTCCATCCCAATTGCTGCATGAGGTGGTGGAGAGCTGCCCTCTTGAACTGCTGCAGTCCATGTGGTGAAAGTACACCCACAGTGTGGTTAGGGAGGGAGTTCCAGGACTTTGACCCAGTGACAATGAAGGAATGGTGATATAGTTCCAAGTCAAGATGGTGTGTGGTTTGGAGGGGAACCTCGAGGTAATGGAGTTCCCATGTACCTGCTATCTTTGACTTATAGGCATTAGAGGTCACAGGTGGGGGAGGCGCTGCTCAGGAAGTCTCCATGAGTTGTTGGCCGACACAAAGCTTGGCTATGATGCCATCGCCAGTCAAATAGCCTGTGACATTCACCGTCTAGGCTCTTCCATGAAAAGTGACATCTGAACCGAGTACCAGAGAGTGACTGGTGCCTGTGGAATCCCAGCAAGAATCAGCACCATCAGGAGAGGAAGGGGCCAGAAACAAAGGGCAAAAAGAATTGGATCTATTGGAGCTACAATCATTAAAACAGCCAGGGAGCTCTGAAAGGATTCCAGGAAGCAGATTATTATTCCTGCACAGAAACCTCCTCATTTTTCAACAACAATTTCTTGTTTCTAGCAGAAATTTAAAAGAAAACGTTTATTTGGAGAATCCAGAATTCAGGAGCGTTCTCCCTGTTGTCTGTATCTGAAATTAGAATCCAGTAAGGATCTGATGTCGGAAATTGTTCCCACACGAGCTGTACAAGGTAACTGTAACCGGCTCTTTCAGAGAGATTCCTTTCACTGCAACACATTGAAAGGTTTAAATGCAGGTTTCTAAAACCCTTGAGGTAAGATCCATCTGCTGGGAACCCAATCTGATAATTATACCTCAGTAAACCATGTTTCATGATGTGATTTAAGTGGATTAGAATCTCAGAGAATTTAACGCTCAATGAAGCAGAGCTCATCAAGCAATGGAAAAGAACTGCTTCATTTATAGACTAACTATGTAAAATTCCAGAGCCTTCCCACGACTGTGTGGTGAAGACACTCACCACAGTATAAATTTGTATTTATTTAGCACCTTTAATGTCCCATTGCATTTCTTGTTGGACGCCAAGAAAAAGGGACTTGCATTTACAGAGTGCCTTTCACAACTCTTAGCACGTCCCCACAGAGCTTCAGAGTCAATGAAATCCTTTCTGAAGTGCAATCACTGCTGTAATGTAGGAAATGCACAGCCAATTTGCACACAGCAAGCTCCCACAAAAATCAATGCGACGATGACCAGATCATCTGTTTTTATGATGTTGGTTGCGGGATAAATATTGGCCAGGACACTGCAGAGAAATCTTTGAAATTGTGCCGTGTGATATTTTAAGTTCAGCTGAGATGTTTAATGCCTCAGATGAGCGGCGGCATCTCCATCAATGCGGGTGGTCCCTTAGTACTGTGCAGGGAGTGTCAGCATAGGTCATGTGTTCAAGTCTCTGGAATGGGACTTGAACCCACAACTGACCAATTCAGTGCGTATGTAAATATTTTACCATCATGGGGAATGCTGGTGATTTTTCTTTTAATTGAAAGGCTTAAAAGGAGAGTCAAGACCAAAAGCAGGTAACATTGGAAAGACCTAAAAAGATAAATCAAGAAGTAATGCATGGGCAACACCAAGATGTTGTTTGTTAGGTCAGAGAGGGGAGGGAACAATGAAGGAGTTAAGGATCCTGTCGCTTTGAATCATTGAAGGAATTGGAATAACCACAGTGAAGATACAGTGAGGAATGAGAACTTGTGGGATGGGAACATCGAGACAAGGAGGAAGCCATTCAGCCAATCAAGTCTGCTTTCATTTGATTAGATCATGGCTGATCTGTAGCTTACTTCCAATTACCCCCTAGGTCTGTAGCCCTTATGTATTTGAAATATTTTGAACTGAGGACAATCCAAGAGGGAAGATTCAGAGAAACAATGACCATTGAAACATCAATAATATGAAGATGAGGAAAGCCAATGAAGAGTGCAGGAGGGTATGCCAGGAGCAGCACCAGGCACACCTAAAAATGTCAACCTGGTGAAGCTATAACACAGGACTACTCATGTGCCAACTAGCATTAGCAGCAAATGATAGACAGAGCTAAGTGATCCCACAACCAACAGATCAGATCTAAGCTCTGCAGTCCTGCCACATCCAGTGGTGAATGATGGTGGACAATTAAACAACTCACTGGAGGAGGAGGCTCCACAAATATCCCCATCCTCAGTGGTAGGGGAGCCCAGCACATCAGTGCAAAGGATAAGGCTGAAGCATTTGCAACAATCTTCAGCCAGAAGTGCCAAGTGCATGATCCATCTTAGCCTCCTCCGGAGGTCCCCAGCATCACAGATGCCAGTCTTCAGCCAATTTGATTCAGATGGCTGAAGGCACTGGAGAGTGCAAAGGCTATGGGCCCTGACGACATTCCTGCAATAGGGCTGTCCCCAGCCAAGCTGTTCCAGTACACTGGCATCTACCCAGTAATGTGGAAAATTACCCAGGTATGTTCTGTACACAAAAAGCAGGACAGATCTAACCTGGCCAATTACCGCCCCATCAGTCTATTCTCCATCATCAGTAAAGCGATAGAAGGAGTTATCAACAGTGCTATCAGGCTGCACTTGCTTGGCAATAACCTGCTCACTGACGCTCAGTTTGGATTCTGCCAGAACCACTCAGCTCCTGACCTCATTACAGCCTTGGTTCAAACCTGGAGAAAAGAGCTGAACTCCAGGGGTGAGGTGAGAGTGGCTGCCCTTGACATCAAGGCAGCATTTGAACGAATGTGGCATCAAGGAGCCCTAGCAAAACTAGATCAATGGGAATCAGGGGGAAAACTCTCCACTGGCTGTAGTCATACATAGCACAAAGGAAGATGGTTGTGGTTGTTGGAGGTCCATCACCTCAGCTCCAGGACATCACTGCAGGAGATCCTCTGGGTAGTGTCCCAGGCCCAACATCAGCTACTTCATCAATGACCATCATAAGGTCAGAAGTGGGGATGTTTGTTGATGATTGCACAATGTTCAGCACCATTTGCAACTCCTCAGATACTGAAACAGTCCATGTCCAAATGCAGCAAGACCTGGACAATATCCAGGCTTGGGCTGACAAGTGGCAAATAACATTCACACCACACAAGTGCCAGGCAATAACCATCTCCAACAAGAGAGAATCTATCACCCTTTGACGTTCAATGGCATTACCACCACTGAATCCCCCACTATCAACATCCTGGGGGATTACCATTGACCAGAAACTGAACTAGACTAGCCATATAAATACTGTGGCTACAACAGCAGACTGAGGCTTGGAATCCTGCAGTGAGTCATTCATCTCCTAACACCTCAAAGCCTGTCCACCATCCACAAAGCACAGGTTAGGAATGTGCTTGTTAGCACTTGTCTGGATGAGTGCAGCTCCATCAACACTCAAGAAGTTTGACACCATCTAGGACAACGCAGCCCGCTTGATTGACACCACATCCACAAACATTCACTCCCTCCACCACTGAAGCACAGTGGCAGCAGTGTGTACCATCTACAAGATGCACTGCAGGAATTACCAATGTTCCTTAGACAGCACCTTCCAAACCCATGACCACTACCATCTAGGAGGACAAGGGCAGCAGATACATGGGGACGCCACCTGGAAGTTCCTCTCCAAGCTACTCACCAATTTGACTTGGAAATGTATCATCGTACCTTCATTGTTGCTGGATCAAAATCCTGAAACTCCCCCCGTAACAGCACTGTGGGTGTACCTACACCACACGGACTGCAGCGGTTCAAGAAGGCAGCTCACCACCACCTTCCCAAGGACAATTACGGATGGGCAATAAATGCTGGCCCAGCCTGTGGTGCCCACATCCCATGAGTGAATAAAAAAAATGAGAGAAGGATCAACAACCAGAGAACAGCTATGCCTTGCCTCATGTCTGGGAATGCACGAGAGGTACAGGAGTAGCCACCCATGATATGGGAACTTGGGCCTGGTATGCAATATGTATGGGCGGCACTTGCATTGCAGGACAGATTGACAATATAGCATTGTTACTGCAGTGAGGAAAGGAGGGATTTCTGAGGTTTTTTTTTAATTTTGGAAAAACTAACAGATAACATCAATGCATATTGCTGGCAAAGTCTGCTGTTCACTACATACCTGGACTGTGCTGTCCAGGGACTGTTGATCAACATAAGCAGAGTGGCTAAACTACAGTCAGCTGTGCTTTTAGTTTTTTGAATGAAAAAAAAACTATTACATTTTTTGGGATTCGTGCAGAGAACAGTAGTCATTAGGGTTTTGGATCAGCGAGGGCAACATCAGTTCTCCAAATCAAATATTTCAAAATGCTGGCATGAATGTATGTTGAAATATAAATCATTGTCTGGGTGAGTGTATGGGAAAGGGCTGAGAGTGGAACCAGGTCAGATGGGCACACTGAGTTCCTGATCTTGCCCGGGTAACTGTAAGTGGAAGACTTGGTTTGACCTGAAGTCTTCAGGGATTAAAGATTAATCTCCCAGCCACTAGGGTGAGCAATACCCAGGGAAAACACCATCAGGATATTTTAAAAAGGTTTTTTGACTTTCTTTGCTCTATCTACCCTCGGAGGTAAATGTAAAAGATCCCATAGCATTATTCTGAAGAAAAGCAGGGGAGTTCTCCCCAAAGGCCTGACCGATGTTTATCCCTAAAGTACGTCACTAAAACAGATGATCTGACCATTATCACCCATTCCTGTTCACGAGAGTTTGCTGTGTGTAAACTGGCAGTTGTGTTTTGTACATTATGACTGCGACTACACTTCAAAACTGCTTCATTGGTACTAAAGTGTTTTGTGACAGCCTAAGGTTGTGAACGGCACGATTGAAATACAAACCTTTCTTATGTTTTGTCAGTGTTGGGGGAACAGTGGCCCTGCAAGTATCAGCAATAATATCAATAAACACAACAAAAACAGAAACAGAAATACCTGGAACTGTTTCTCTTTTTGTTTTGGATTTCCAGCATCTGCAATTCTTTGCTTTTATCTCAATAAACAGATATTGTGGCACAATGCAGAGCCAGTCAGAGATAGGTTGACCTGCATAATCTCACTTACGGGTTAATGCTGGGAGGAGCTGGTGTGAGGGGGGTGTGGGGGTGGTGGTTGTGGGGTGGGGTAGTGGTGGGGGTCTGATGGAAGAGAGCTAACCTGTAATGTAGTTCAGTAAGTCTGTCAGTTCAAAGGAATTCAAAGGGGAGAAACTATTGGTAAACAATAGCTGGACATACAATCACACAGGAGCCAGGCGGGAAGGAAAACAAGAAATAAAGCAGGACGCCTCTCTCTAATTGTCTGAAAATCTCATTACTCATAAATACTTCCACATTCACGCAGATATCCCGGATCTGGCTCCTGCTTCTTCGGCTGAGCCACAGTGTTAGGGGGCCGATGGGTTTGGGAAAGAGGGAGGAATGGTGGTTTACTAAAGCTCATCATTCAGAGTGCAGAATGAGCTTCTTTGCAAGCCAGTAAAGCCCAGCATGGGGTATCATTAACATCCACATGCCAGCAAGTAATGTAATACACCCCTGCGATGCGGAGACAATGTAACACTCTGGTCCCCAATTTGAGTCATTGCCTCTAATAGACTGGCACACCATTAGCAATTTCAAAGCAAGCTCTTCAAATTATTTAATTCTGCACTGGTGACTCAGTCTGAGCCTGCATACAGTGATTGCAGGAGGGAGCATTCTTATATTTTATCCTCAGTGCTACCCACTGTAGCCAGCCTGCAATGGACATCAGCCGTGATTCAGTGTTAAAAATCTCCTCCTGAGTCAGAAGGTTGTGGGTTTGAACCTCACTCCAGAGATTAGAGCAGAAAATCTAGGCTGACGATTCAGTGCAGTACTGAGCGGGTGTTGCATTGTCTTTCGGATGAAACATTAAACTGAGGCCCTGCCACCCCTCTTTAGTAGATGTAAAAGATCCCATGGCACTCTTTCAAAGAAGAACAGGGGAACTCTCCCTGCTGCACTGGCCAATATGTATCACCCAGCCAACATCACTGAAACAGGTTTTCCAGTTGTTAACATATTGCTGTTTGTGGGAGCTTACTGTGCATAATTTCATACATTACATCAGTGACTACACTAGAGAGGTGCTAGCCTTCAGGTAACTAGCACACTGAAGGGCTGCTTAAGCACTTTTGTTGAACAATTTTTGAAGGAGTGAAAGGCTTCCCTTGTGTTTTCTCAAACAACACCACAAGAACAAGAACTACCATTTATACTGCACCCTCACCATTGTAAAATGGCCCAAGGTACCTCAGTTAACCATCAAAATTTGACACTGAGCCACCACAACTTGGTTAAAGAGATAGATTGTAGGAAACACTGTACCTGGGAGGAGAAGAGGTAATGAGGGTTTAAGAGCTTGGGGCTTAGCTGACTCAAAATATGTCCACCTATGCCAGGGTGAAGGAAGTGGGGGATGCATAGGAAGTCAGTGCTGGGAAAACGCAAAGATCTCAGAGAGCTAAAAAGATTATCGTTTGTTCTGAGACCATGCTGTGAGTAAATTGGGGACTATATTTATCCTTTATAACAGCAGGAACTTAACTTCATAACAACACCGCACTTCAAAAATAATTTGTATGATGCAACCTGAGACAGCGCTTAAAGATGTGATTTGGGGTGTTTGAGAAATACAAACACTTTCAATGTTTAATCCCTATCCTGTGTCTGGTCTATAGATGTTGGGATGGCCGCAACTTCCAATAGCATCTGCGTGGAGTGTTACATTATGACAGCAAAAAAGGAGGGAAGCAGCAACGAGTCCCAAGTTCTTCCTGCATTGTACAGTTCCAAATAGAGGCCCACAGATACGAGGTGTAATTGGGAAAATCATGGGCTATGAGTGAAAAGATAGGTGTGCAGAAAACAGTCCTCAAGCTCTGTAAAATTCCCAGGTGGAACAGTTCCTCCCAATAACTACTTTAACCAGTGCAGCTGGCACGAGGCTGCTTCTTCAACTCAATGTCTCAATGTAGAGTGACGTTGCCAAAATGGCACAGGAAGGCGCACTTCTCATAACCCAGGAGGCTTAGTTGGTTTCACGAGGAAGGTGGAGGAGGAAGGGAGGTTTGCATTGATGGCTCACAAAACACTTTTCCACCAATAAAACACTTTTTGTGATGTAATTACTGTAGTGGTGCAAACACGGCAGCTAATTTGTGCACAGCAAGCTCCCAAGAACAGCAATGTCATAATGACCAGATCACCTGTTTTAAGTGTTAATTGAGAAATAAATATTGGCCAGGACACCAGGGAGAACTCCCCTCCTTTTCTTCGGAATAGTGCACTGGGATATTTTTGCATCCACCTGAGAAGGTAGACAGGGCCTCAGTTTAACGTCTCATCCAAAAGCCAGCACCTCTGTCAGCGCAACACTCCCACAGCGCTGCATTTGATTTTGTGCTCAGGTTGGAGCATGAATCCACAACCTCTTGACTCAAAGATGAGAGTGCTACCCACCAAGCCATAGCTAACATGCAGCCTGGAAAGAAGTTAGCCATGCGTTTCTGTACTTCGAGAATATGGCTAAATGTAAAATAAATGTCAAGACTGCATGGGGGAATGTTGCAAATAATCTCCAAGCTCATTATAGAATTCCCAAGGATCTTTTCTCTAGTGGAAACATGTGATTTGATGTGCTATTCGAGAGACAGAGATCAAGAAGGCTCGGTTTGATTCTCACAAGTGCTCAAGTATGGATATCTCAAGAACTGAGAAAACCTATCCACACATCTTCAGAAATTTCTCCAAAGGCGATTTATTGATTTAAAGAATAGTGTCTATTATATGTTGGCCTGCCATTTTGTGCACACCAAGACAGCAAATGACCAACAGTCAGTGAAAAGTTTTTTTATTTTTCAGCCAAGAACAATGATCTCCTCGCATTCCAACAAGGAACAAATATCATTCCACATATCGTTCTGTTATGCCTTCAGCTGTTTGGGCCCCAAGGTCCAGGATTCACTCCCTAAACCTCTTCGTATCCTTTTAAGATATTCCTTAAGATCCACCTCTCTGGCCAAGGTTTTGGTCAATATCTCCTTATGAGGCTCGGTACCAAATCATGTTTGATAGCTCTCCTGTGAAGTACCCTGGGATATTTTACTATTTTAAAGGTGCCATATTAATGCAAATTATTATTGGTGTGGAGGGGAACGGCGGGGTGGGGGTGGAGGGTGGGTGGTGGAACATTGAGAATTTATTTTTAAACATTGAAATGTGCAAGTTACAAAAAGTATCCAGCAACTTTTGTGAGGGGGGAGCTCTCTATATGTTGTTAAATATAATTAGCAATGAACAAAAATCTCACAGCAGCCCTCCACTGCCGTCAGTGAAAAGTTTTTAGTCTTCTAAGTGGTTTAGGTGAATGCCCGATACTTAATTGCTCGTCATTAAAAAGCTCTTTGAAAAGTGTGAAAAGACAGATGTAGAATTTCTCACCTTTATCAGCACGTTTATCTTTCACTGCCTCATTGGCATGGGACTGTAGGCATTCTGGTTAGCATTCAAGAGTAATTAAATCAGGCTCAACTACAGCCTGCTGAGGCATCTCTGCAGGGGCTTCTCATCTCCTTTCCATTGTTTTGTCTGCCAAAGATCTCTGGACTTGCTGAAAGAAAGAAGGAGAAGAGAAGAGGGGGTGGGGGGAGGGTGTGATTAGTGCAAATATTTGATGTTTTTACAATGTGACAAGGTTTCCAAGCCAGTGGACCAAATAACAATCTGACACTTTAAAAGCAGCCGTCAAAACAGGCTCAGTTTACAGACCCTTGGAGCTCCTTTATCCATCAGGGATCCAGTCTGGAGAAAAAGCCCTGTTAGTACAATTGATTGTCTCCAAGCGGGTTCATGCTGGTCTGAATTGAATCCTAAATTTGCCAATCAGCCCCCAGGCTTTCAACCAAAGAATCTGTCAGGCTGCATTTAAGGGGAAGCACATTGATGGGAGGGAGACAGGAATAGAATGATATACTGATTGGGTTAGATAAAGTCGGGTAGGAGGTGGCTTCTGGGGAGCATAAACGCCAGCACAGATCAATCAGGCTGAATGACCTTGGAACATAAGGCAGCCATTCAGCCCATCAAACTTGACCTGCCATTCAGTTAGATCATGGCTGGTCTGTATCTTAATTCCAGTGACCCACCTTGGTTCCATAACCCTTAATACTCTTATGTAACAAAGTCCATGAATCCCAGTTTTGAAATTTTTAATTGACCAACTGCTTCCCCACCCCAGCCTCAACAGCTTTTTGAGGGATTGATTCCAGATTTCCACCATGCTTTGTGTGATCTGTATCTTGCTGTAAATTCTATGACTCTTGGTGGACCTAATCATTGCAAAATAGGCCAACAAGATTTTTTTCACACTGTCCCACAACCCTTTTTCCCATCCAGAATTCCCCACTCCTCTTGGGAAACTGCTGTCTCACGCTGAGGTATAGCTCTCTGGGCCCCAATGACACATTCCAGTACCATTCCCGATTGCCCATTGTTCACTGCATGTCTAGGCAGTGACTGGTCAGAGGGCACCCAACTTCTCAAAGAAATACAAAAAATTACAGACACAGAAACACGCCATTCGGCCCAACTGGTCTGTGCCGGTGTTTATGCTCCACATGAGTCTCCTCCCACCCCATTTCATCTCTTTCTATCAGCATATTCCTCTATCCTTTTCTCCCTCATGTGTTTATCCAGCTACCCCTTAAATGCATCTATAGTATTCAACCACTCCCTGTGGTAGCGAGTTCCACATTCTCACCACTCTCTGAGTAAACACATTTCTCCTGAATTCCCATTTAGATTTATTAGTGACTATTTTAAAGTTAAGGTGCCCAGTTCTGATCCTGCGCACAAGTGAAAACATCTTCTCTATGCCTACCCTATCAAATCCTTTCCTTATCTTTAAGACCTCCATCAGGTCATCTCTCAGACTTCTCTTTTTTTTATAGAAAAGAGCCCCACCCTGATCAGCCTTTTCTGATAGCTACAACCTTTCAATTCTGGTATCACCCTTGTAAATCATTTTCACATCTTTTCCAGTGCCACTATATCCTTTTCATAATATGGAAACCAGAACTCTTCCCAGTGAGCCTAGGAGGTGATAAGTGACCAGTCACTCAGCTTTAGGGAGCATTGAAGCTAAAACCAATCCTCTCCTCCTGCAAAGTCCACACAAGAAACACACTCTCCAATGGGGGAATCAAACCTCTGGTTATCCCGGTCTGTGTGCCTTAGTCCACATCACTGAGTCTTCCTGGGTTCATCAGTGCACCAATAGCCATTTCCTCAATGGCAGCATTCCACCTCTTGGACAGATGCTGCTGCTCTGCCTCTGAATTGTGAATGGTCATCCAATAGGGTCCATTTATCTGGTGAATTAAACCTCCCCACTCTATAGGACCAGTGACCAACATTTGGGCTGATATATCAGCACCTTGATAAACACTGCACAACTTAGGACAACCCAAAGCACCTTACAGCCAATTGACCACTTTTGAAGAGTGATATACTACTAGTAGGTGCCACATTTTGGATGAAATGTTAAGCCAAGGCTCCATCTGCTCCCTCAGCTGGAAGTAAAAGGTTCCATGGCTCTATTTAAGAAGAAGAGCAGGAGAGTTCTGGCTAATATTTATCCTTCAACCAACAATCAATAAAACAGAGTCCAGCCATGAACACATTGCTATTTTGGGGATCTTGCTGTGCACAAATCAGGAAACTGTGGTTCCTACGTAACAAAAATGTTTACACTTCAAAAAATACTTAATTGGCTATAAAGCACCTTGAGATGTCCTCAGAACGTGAAAGGCACTAAATAAATGCAATTCCTTTCTTTCTGCACTTTAACCAGAGAAAGGAAAATTTTCACAAAGAAATCATATAACAATATAACCATAGCAACGATAGGAGCTCTTACTCCGTGTGAACAAACATTTGCACAGGTCTCTGAGGTGAAGGTAATATGGAGCAGGGGAAATAAAAACCATCATGTCTGGACTTAGACAAATGAGATTGTGTGGTGATACTCTCTGTGTCTTCGAATGCTAACGCAATTTACACCACAGCTGTCAAATCTGTATGAATTTTAGATTCCTATCTAGCTCCAAGCTCCTCCCAGGTGTACGGATAATGAGGTCAGTCAGTCAGTGGATGAAAGGCAGACAAAGGTAGAAGAATATTCTCCATAGCCTCTCTGTCTCCTGACCTCTTGCCTCTTGCTATTGGTCTCCTCTGTGTCAGTGCTTGTCAGCCTCTGTCTTTCTGTCTCACATCTTCCAATTCTTTATCCTGCTCTGTGCCAATGTTCAATCAGTCTCTCTTTTGCTGTTTGTTTCTATTGCTTTCCAAGTTTAATTTTCTTTCTCTCATCTCTTCATCTCTGTTGATCTCTCTGTTTCTATTCGTCCCCCTCTCAGCCTTCTTGCTCTCTTCCCCAGCTCACTCCTCCTCTCTGTCCAATATTCTTTCTTGTTTTCCCTGAATTCTGCCTCATCTCACTCTCTATTCTCAATCTCTGTTGCAGCTGCTTCTTCACCCTCTCTCCCTGTCCTCTACCTTGCTGTCTTCTTCTTTCTTTGCCCAAGCACTTAGCCCTATTTCTCTCATTCCCATCTCTCTCCATATTCCAGGGATCCTGTAATGTTCTCTCACAACATTCTGTCCTACTTGTCTCTTTTGCCTCTGAGTCAAGAGGTCATGGATTCAACTCCCACTCCAAGGACTTGTATATAAAAGCTATGCTGATACTCCTCGCACAATCCTGAGGGAGTGCTGTACTGCCAGAGGTGTCTTTCAGGCAAGGCGCTAAATCGAGACCCTATCTGACCTCTCAGGTGGATGTAAAAGATCCCATGACACTATTTCATAGAAGAACAGGGGAGTTCTCCATGGTGTCCTGGCCAATATCTATCTTTCAAACAATATCACTAAAAAACAAATTATCTGGTCATTATCACGTTGCTCTTTGTGGGACATTAAGGAGGAGCTACATAAGTACGTCAGGGAGAAAAGAATCGAAGGATATGCAGATAGGGTCGGATGAAGAGACCTGGGAGGAGGCTCGAATGGAGCATAAACCTCAGTTGGACCAAATGGCCAATTTCTATGCTGCAAATTGTATGCAATTCTATCATGTACAGCCGGGAGAACAAAGGTACATTAGCAAACCTCTCCAAAATGATGGTTAACATGAATCAACCTTTGACCTGTAGGCTTAGTGGGCAGCAGAATAACAGCTGTTCAATCAGTGGAAATGTTCCTCGGCTGAAGTAATTTTGCTTTGAGTCCTGAACTCTGATTGACAGTGAACTCTCATACCCATCATTAATGCACAATAGTTACTGGCTTTAACCAAATTATTGTAATTATGCAAATTATTATAATTATTTTAAGTTTCAGATTGTTTTATAACAGCTATAAGGAACTCCAAATTGGGGGCTGTCAAAGTTCTTATATTATTGTCGCTCAACAGCATTAATTTAGTGAGTGCAAATATGAGTTATATAATGGTAGCTTCTGTTTTCTAGGATTATTACTTTTTTAAAAAAATGCACAAATTTCAATGGATAAAATTCCTCTGCCGACAGTTTCATCCAATGGATACAAGCTACGTGATATCAATTAGAGGCAGTTATCAGTGGATTGGAGTGCATTATATTCAGGATAAAGGGACAAGCTGAAATAAGTCAGACATCAGATAACAGATAATCTCGAGTTGTGTTAGACACATACATATATAACATTCTGTACATTACATAGGTCGCCAGCCTTGGCTCAGACTCTCCTCTGAATCAGAAGGTTTTGGGTTCAATCCCGCTCCAGAGACTTGTTCATATAACCCAGGCTGACACTCCAGTGCAGTACTGAGGGAGGGCTACACTCTCAGAGGCGCTGTGTTTCAGATGAGATGTTAAACCAGGGACCTCCTGCCGCAAGTCAATGGGCTTCTGGCTGAGGCACTGCCTCGCCTGCGGTGGCTTCCGCCCACCATGGGGCTGGAAAATCCCGGCCTTCATCTGCATTCCCATTAATGTCTGCGACATAAATGATCCCATGACACCATTTGAAGAGCAGGGGAGATTTCCTCTCCAATATTTATTCCTCTATCAACACAGAAGTCGGATTATCTGGTTGTCTATCTCATTGCTGTTTGCAGAGTCTTCTTATATAAATTGGCTGCTGCATTTCCTCCATTACAAAAGTAACTACATTTCAAAGTGCTCTGTCCCAGCTATTTATCAGGGATCACCATCTATCTGAGGAAACTAGGAATATTACTTTAAATTCAAACCTAAGAGCGGGACAAAGGCTCAAACAAGAAATCGGTAAATTTAGCATAAATCTAACATCTACTGTCATAATTTGCCACAATCCTGACACACTGAGCAGATAAGGCTCTCGTAAATGGTAAAGAATTAAATTATCCCCAACAATTGCATTAATCAAGGAACTGATTTTAGAAAGGGATGAGATTAGTGAACACTTCAAAAAGTATTAGCTAATCATGGACAATCAGCACTTTTATTTAAAACTGTAAATCTATTTTACCTTCTCTGGCTTTAATTTTTTTATTTCCAATGCTGCCCAGGACTTAGCGTTTTAAATTTAAATGGTTATATTTACTTAATCTGCTATTGCCTCTTCAGTCCTGGGCCTCTATGTTTCCTGCTAATTTTTCCCACTTGGGATTGCAGTGGAAGTCAGCAGCCTCCCCCATCCCTTTCCCACTCGTTCACACACCCCACCTCTCTCCCACTGGCTCATACCCCCTAACCTTAACCAAACCCCCCTCCGCCCCTCTCCTACTGTCCCACACCCTCTAATCTTAACCCACACCCCCCTCACACTGTCCCTCTCCCACTGGCCCACACCCCCACTCAAACTTCCCCTCTCCTGGCTGGCACCCCACTCACCACCCAGTCTTTGACCGCCACCTTGAATCTCCACTCCCTCAATAACTTTGCAGGTTTCTGTTGCACCAACATTTTATTTAATTCATTCAAGGTATGTGAGCATCGCTGGCAAGGTCAACATTTATTGACCATCCATAGTTGCCCTAGAGAAGCTGGTGGTGAGCTGCTTTGAACAGCTGCAGTCCATGTGGTGTAGGTACACCCATAGTGCTATTAGGAAGGGAGTTCCAGGATTTTGACTCAGCGACAGTGAAGGAACAGCGATATATTTCCAAGTCAGGATGGTGTATGGAGGAGAACTTGCAGGTGGTGGAGTTCCCATGCATCTGCTACCCTTGTCTTTCTAGGTGGTAAATGTCATGGGTTAGGAAGGTGCTGTCGAAGGAGCCTTGGCGAGTTGCTACAGTGCATCTTGTAGATGACACACGCTGCTACCCCTGTGCATTGGTGTTGGAGGGATTGAATGTTCAATGTAGTAGGTGGTGTGCCAATCAAGTGGCCTGCTTTGTCCTGGATGGTGTTGAGCTTCTCGAGTGTTGTTGGAGCCACACTTATTATCCCTCTGAATGGAACAGCTGACATGATTTGTTCAATAGGCCAAATTAATTTGCTCCAATACTTTGCAGGTAGAAAAATCCACCAATCACAGATGAAGTGCCCACATAAACCCAACCAAACTGATCTGATGATTTTTGCCAAAACTAATCAGTCAGGATCCCATAAATGCCACAAAACTAACCAGTCAAGTCCTTCTCCTTACAACCCACCATTTTCCTTTCTTCTGGAAGTATCTCCAGATAAAACACAAGAAATGGATTAAAAAGTTACGCACTTTGGAGCAATCATTAAACTGAACACAAATCTTAAATGTTATAAATCCCTGCCAGTTTCCTCAACACAGGCCTGGCCTTGAGATTTCCTTCAGTCTCAGGACTGGAAATTTCACCAGGATTTTGGGGCGGAGGTTTTCAGTTTCTGTGAATAAATATGAGGTATCTACTGACTCTGTGTGCTAGCATAAACATGAGATAGCGAGTCCAAGCTCACTTATCTTTCCTAATCTGGCCTTGTCTCCAGGGAGCAGACTTGGAGGGAGGAGCACTGGAGCGGTGACCTCGGGGCACAGAGTAACTGAAGCCAAAACTGAAAAAGTGACATCATAGGAAAGCTGTGACCTGATTGGTTGGTAGGAAATCTGCACCAAATTTGAAAAAAAAAAACACTGCAAAGCTAATTAATAAATTAATTAATGAAGTAGAGATGGCTGGGCAGGTGATGTGCTGTAGCTGTATGATGTGGGAGCTGGCAGATCCCATTGCGAGCCGCAGTGACCACATCAGCAAGTGTTGGTTGCTAGAGGAACTCCGGCTCAGAATTGATGAGCTGGAGTCTGAGCTCTGGACGCTGCAGCACATCTGGGAGGGGGAGAGTTACCTGGATGCTTTGTTTCAGGAGGCGGTCACACCCGGTAGATTAAGTACCTCAAATTCGGTCAATGGTTATGGAGGGTTATGGCGGATTATGGACTAGGTGCAGGTCAATGGGACTAGTGGAACAATATTTCGGCACAGACCAGAAGGGCTGAATGGCCTGTTTTCTGTGCTGTAGTATTCTATGGTTCAATGGTCAGGGTCAGCAGGGTGTGACTGCAAGTGAGGCAGGTAGAGGGATCCTGTGTTCAGGAACAGAGGAGCCTCAGCTTTTGACCTTGTACAACAGGTATGAGGTACTTGCTCCCTGTGTGGATGAGTAACAGGGCTGTAGGGAGGATGAGCCAGCTGACCACGGCACCGTGGCACAGGAGGCCATTCAAGAGGGGGGAGCAAAAAGACAAGTGGTAGTTGTAGGGGATTTTATAATTAGGGGAATCGATAGCATCCTTTGTAAGCAGAATCGAGAGTCCTGCATGGTGTGTTGCCTGCCTGGTGCCAGGATGAGGAACATCTCTGACCAGCTTGAAAAGATATTGGAGAGGGAGGGGAAGGATCCAGTTGTTGTTGTCCAAGTCGGGACAAATAACATAGGTAAGACTAGGAAAGAGGACCTGTTTGGGGATTATCAGGAACTAGGTCCTCAAGGGTTATAATCTCTGGATTACTACCCGAGCCATATGCAAATTGGCATAGGGACGTGAGAATAAGGGAAGTAAACACGTGGCTAAAGGAGTGGTGTGTGAAAGAGGGGTTCCATTTTATGGGGCACTGGCATCAGTATTGGAACAGGAGGGATCTGTACTGTTGGGATGGTCTCCACCTGAACCGATCTGGGACCAATGTTCTAGCAAAAAGGATAAATAGGGTGATCAACAGGACTTTAAACTAGAAAGTCGGGGGGGGAAGGGAAGGGTAAAACTCCAAGAAGTCTGACTAATGGGAAATATAGCAGCAGGTTAGCTTGTGGGGGAGTGGATTCAACTTCATGGAAAATTATGAAAAAACTGAAAAGAAAGGAAAGCCCAGGAGAGGCTATTAAATTCTCCAGAACACAAAATAGGACAGAATGTTTGGAAAGGGTTAGGAATCTAACTTCAAGCATATCAGATAAAGGGACGACAATGAGAAAGGGGACGGGAAATACAGGACTGAACATGTTGTATCTGAATGCACGCAGTGTACGAAATAAGGTAAATGAGCTTGTGGTACAGATTGAAATTGGCAAGTATGATGTGGCGGGCATCACAGAGACATGGCTGCAAGGGGATCAGGACTGGGAGCTAAATATCCAAGGATATACACCCTTTCGAAAAGATAGGCAGGTTGGCAGAGGGGGTCGGGTTGCTTTGTTAGTAAGAAATGAAATTAAATCGATAGCAAGAAATGATGTAGGGTCAGATGATGTAGAATCTGCGTGGGTAGAGTTGAGGAATCGCAAAGGTGAAAAAACCATAATAGGAGTTATGTACAGGCCTCCGAACAGTAGTCAGGATGTGGGGCACAAGATACACCAAGAGATAGAAAAGGCGTGTAAGAAAGGCAAGGTTACAGTGATCCTGGGGGATTTCAATATGCAGGTAGACTGGGAAAATCAGGTTGGTAGTGGATCCCAAGAAAAGGAATTTGTGGCTTTTTGGAGCAGCTTGTGGTGGAGCCCACTAGGGAACAGGCAATTCTAGATTTAGTGATGTGTAATGAGGCAGATTTGATAAGGGAGCTTAAGGTGAAGGAACCCATAGGAGGAAGTGACCATAATATGATAGAATTTACCCTGCAATTTGAGAGGAAAAAGCTGGAATCAGATGTAACGGTATTACTGTTGAATAAAGGCAACTACAGAGGCATGAGGGAGGAGCTGGCCAGAATTGACTGGGAGATGAGCATAGTAGGAAAGACAGTGGAACAGCAATGGCAGGAGTTTCTGGGAGTAATTTGGGAGACACAGCAAAAATTCATCCCTAGGAAGAAGAAGCATACTAAAGGGAGAACGAGGCAACCAGGGCTGAAAAGGGAAGTCAGGGGCAGCATAAAAGCTAAAGAGAAAGCATACAATATGGCGAAGAGCGGTGGGAAACCAGGGCTTTGGGAAGCCTACAAAGACCAACAGAGGACAACTAAAAAAGAAATAAGCAGGGAGAAGATTAAATATGAGGGTAAACTAGACAGTAATATAAAGATTGCAGGAGTTTTTTAGATATATAAAGGATAAGAGAGAGGCAAAAGTGGACAATGGGCTGCTGGAAAATGACGCTGGAGAAGTAGTGGGAAACAAAGAAATGGAGGAGGAACTGAATAGGTACTTTGCGTCAATCTTCACGGTGGAAGACACGAGTAACATCTCCAAAGTTCAAGAGAGTCGGGGGGCAGAGGTGAGTATGGTGGCCATTACCAAGGAGAAGGTGCTGGGAAAACTGAAAGTTCTGAAGGTGGATAAATCACCTGGACCAGATGGATTACACCCCAGAGTTCTGAAGGAGATAGCTGAAGAGATAGTGGAGGCGTTAGTGGTGATCTTTCAGGAATCACTGGGAAGGGTCCCAGAGAACTGGAAAATCGCTAATGTAACCCCCCCTGTTTAAGAAGGGAGTGAGGCAATAGATGGGAAATTACAGGCCGATTAGCCTGACCTCTGTCGTTGGTAAGGTTTTAGAGTCCATTATTAAGGATGAGATTTCAGAATACTTGGAGGTGCATTATAAAATAGGGCAAAGTCAGCATGGTTTCATCAAGGGGAGGTCATGCCTGACAAATCTGTTAGAATTCTTTGAGGAGATAACGAGCAGGTTAGACAAAGGAGAGCCAATGGATGTTATCTACTTGGATTTCCAGAAGGCCTTTGACAAGGTGCCGCACAGGAGGCTGCTCAGTAAGATAAGAGCCCATGGTGTTAGAGGTAAGGTACTAGCATGGATAGAAGATTGGCTGTCTGGCAAGAGGCAGAGAGTGGGGATAAGGGGGTCCTTCCCAGGATGGCAGCCGGTGACTAGTGGAGTTCCGCAGGGGTCAGTGTTGGGACCACAACTTTTCACTTTATACATTAATGATCTAGATGAAGGAACTGAGGGTATTCTGGCTAAGTTTGCAGATGATACAAGGATAGATGGAGGGACAGGTAGTATTGAGGAGGCTGGGAGGCTGCAGAAGGATTTGGACAATTAGGAGAATGGGCAAAGAAGTGGCAGATGGAATACAACATGGGGAAGTGTGAGGTCATGCACTTTGGTAGGAAGAATAGAGGCATAGACTATTTTCTAAATGGGGAGAGAATTCAGAAATCTGGAGTGCAAAGGGACTTGGGAGTCCTAGTCCAGGATTCTCTTAAGGTTAACTTGCAGGTTGAGTCGGTAGTTAGGAAGGCAAATGCAATGTTGGCATTTATTTCGAGAGGACTAGAATATAAAAGCAGGGATGTGCTGCTGAGGCTTTATAAGGCTCTGGTCAGACCACATTTAGAATATTGTGAGCAATTTTGGGCCCCATATCTCAGGAAGGATGTGTTGGCCCTGGAGAGGGTCCAGAGGAGGTTCACGAGAATGACCCCAGGAATGAAAGGCTTAACAAAAGAGGAACGTTTGAGGACTCTGGGTCTATACTCGATGGAGTTTAGAAGGATGAGGAGGGATCTAATTGAAACTTACAGAATACTGAAAAGCCTGGATAGAGTGGACGTGGGGAAGATGTTTCCATTAGTAGGAGAGACTAGGATCTGAGGGCACAGCCTTAGATTAAAGGGGAGACCTTTTAGAACAGAGATGAGGAGAAACTTCTTTAGCCAGAGAGTGGTGAATCTATGGAATTCATTGCCACAGAAGGCTGTGGAGGCCAGGTCATTGAATGTATTTAAGACCGAGATAGATAGGTTCTTGATTGGTAAGGGGATCACAGGTTACAGGGTGAAGGCAGGAGAATGGGGTTGAGAAACTTATCAGCCATGATTGAATGGTGGGGCAGACTCGAAGGGCTGAATGGCCTAATTTCTGCTCCTATGTCTTATGGTCTAATCAGGGTTGCCAACTCTAGTTGGACGAATTCCTGGAGGGTCCATCACTTGCTGCCCCAAGCTGCCCTGCCCCCACACTTCTGCCATTGCATCACATCCATCTTCACACTGCCCTGTCTACCCACCAATTGGAAAGGGAACAAACTCTTTGTTAGCCAGCTGGCTGCTCCCCCAGTCAAATAACCAATATTTTTATAACTAATAATCAAACATGTTCAAAAAAATGTAAAAACAGCTTGTTTAACATTTCTATGATTTCATTCCTGTGTTTATTCACAGCAGTGTCCTGGAGTTTAGTCTACAAGTCCTGATAAGTCCTGGGCAGTCCTGGATGGTTGGCAATTCTATTCCTAATTGGCCACTATGGGAAGAAAAACAGGGAGAGATATAAAGCTAGCTGTAGACTCACTCCCACCCCTTCAGACTTATGCACAAAGATCAAACCAATTGTCTGAGAGAGACAGTGAAAGAGTGAGAGGGAGAGAGAGACAGAGAGAGAGAGAAGGCAAATGAGAGCCAGAGAGAGAGGGCGAGAGTGAGAGAGAGTGAGCAAGTGAGCGAGAGAATGAGAGAGTGAATAAGAGCGAGAGAGAGTGCGTGAGAGTGGGTGCGCGAGAGTGAGAGAGAGAGAGAAAGAGAGCGAGTGAGAGGGCGCAAGAGAGAATATAAGAGAGAGGATGTGAGAGAGATGGTGCGAGAGAGGTGGTGAGAGAGAGGATGAGAGAGAGAGGGTGAGAGAGAGAGGATGAGAGAGAAAGAGAGTGGGAGAGAAAGAGAGTGAGAGAAGGTGAAATATAAGGTGAGAGAGGAGCTGAGAGAGTTTGAGTGAGAGAGAGTGAAAGTGAAAGTGAGAGAGAAAGAGTGAGCGTGAGAGAGCGCAAGAGTGGGAATGAGTGAAAGAGAGTGAGTGCGAGTGCAAGTGTGGGCTAGTGTGTATGCAGGTGAGGGTGGGAGCGAGGACAAGGGCAGGGCAAGGGCGGGGGGTTGGGTGGGGGGAATGAGTGAAGGTGAGAGTGAGGGCTGGAGTTTTGCCGAGTTGGGGAGACTCCAGAGATGTTTAAAAATGGTAGGCGAGACCCAAATGCGGAAGTCATGGTCCCATTTCAGCCAGATCCCATTTTTGCTGGCAGGGGAATGGGGCAGGGCATGATGCACACAGAAGGGAAACCTGAACTCAGTAGGGCCATTTGAACTTAGTGCTGAGTTCAAACAGACCCTATTTTGGCTGGTCCATGGGCCTTAACCCAGAGTGTGGGAGTCACACATTTATGCAGTAGACATGAATGCACTTGAGGAATGGATAAGGTCTCTTTAAATGCCATGATCTGAAATTTTTAAAATCTTCTGCTCTTTGAACGTGAAGAAAGGTAGAGGCTGTCAATGAGAGTTTTAAAAAAAACTTCTGCTGGACTGCTTTGATCAACAGGCTTTCTGGTGTAGGTTAGAAAATAACATTACCATCTGTTTGTGCAGTTTCTATAAAGGTTTTTGTTCTACTTCCCAATTATGTCATCATGAATGTTTGGCTGAGTTTCAAAAGCAACGATTATCTCAGCAGGGGTTTCTGAGTTCACGGTTTGATTGACAGTTTAAAGAGACTATTAAATAATTAGCTGTCTTTGATGTGAGGACTGAATAGAAGTTTGTTTGTTTTCATAAGTGATTAGCTACTTGAGGAGATTTAAAAGCTTTGAATGGGTTTCATGAATGGGAGTTCTTTTCACTATCAACTGTATATGAGTGAGAGCAATATAAGTTTTTTTTTTCATCTCTACATGGCTCCTGAGCTCTGCCTATGATGAATATTGGATGAGTAGCTATGGAGATGGTATGGGGGATATGAGGAGATATAGGGTGAGTGAGGGGAATGAGTTGGCATGGAGGGGCCAGGGGGTTATGAGTGGGATGGGACTGTGTGGAAAGCATGAGTTGGCATGGAGGTGGCACTGGAGGTGGTGGGGGTGAGTTTACATGAAGGGTGGGTAGGCAGGGGCTGAGGGGATGTAAAGGGTGAGACCGTCCTAACCAGCCCACCTTGGCACTTGCCCACCCCCGTGGCCACCCAAGATCTGCTTTTAGGGTCAGCAGGCCTGACCCTACCCCGCACCTGCCTCCGTGGAGTGAAAATTCGGTCTAATGGGGCCCTTTAAACTGAGGCAGGTCTGCCAAATTGGGAAATTTCTCAAATCAAGCTACTGGTCTCAGTGGTGAAAATTCGGCCCTGTGTATGAAACTGTGAACAAGGCTGTGAGAGTAAGAAAGTGAGTGAGTGTATGTGGATGTAACAGAGTATGTGAGCAAGTGTGACAATATGTGAGAGAATATGTGAATCTGCGGTATATGTGAGAGTGCGAGTACAAAGGTGTGTGTCTGCAAGGGTGTGTGAGCGGAAGGGTAAGAGATTGTGAGTATGAGAGTGTGTGGTTGTGAGGATGTGAGGGTGTGCGAGTGCATGAGTGTGAGAGTGTACGATTGTGCAAGTGTATGAAAGTGTATGTGTATCAGTGAGTGCATGAGCGCCAGGGTGTCAAAGAACAGAGTTTGTGCGTGTGTGAGTGTGTGTGTGTGTGAATGCACAAATGTCCAAGTATGTGGGTGTGCAAGTGTGAGGATGTATGAGTGCAAGTGTGTGTGTGAGGGAGAGAGAGAGGACGACTGAATGCACGGTTGAGAATATATGTGATATAGAGCTGGATCATGAGAGTATTGGTGTCCACAGCGAAAATACTTCAACAATTTACAAACAAGACAGTCCAAACTGAGTTTGAAGGAAATTGCAGCAATACTTGGGAGTGCTTCGAGCTCACTTGTGGAGGGCAAAAAGATAGGCACCAATGTGAATTCATGCAGAAGTGACATGAGAACATGCTTTAACAGGCCCCAGATTGGGTTTCAGTATGTTCATAAACATGAAAATAATTTACATTTATATAGCACCTTTCACAGCCGCAGGATGTCCCAAAGTGCTTTACCGCCAATGAAGTACTTTTGAAGTGAAATTACAGTTGTAATATAGAAAACACCACAGCTAATTTTGTGGAATTCATTATTTCTCTGATTGCGACTTCGGCATGAATTGTGACTCACTGTATACCAACTCTCCCTGGCAGTTTCAGATACTGTACAGGTAAACAGGTTTATTTGAAAGTGGGAGATAGGCAAGGATAGGTTAATGCAGATAACGTCACCTTTTCGTTATCTAACGACACAAGTTCCACATTATTCTGGTGAATAAGGATAAGCATAAGGGATAAGACTGAAAGATAAGGAAAAGAGGAATATGGATAAGGGATTGAGGGGTTTGACAGCTCACTACTGAACTCAACAAGTTTCCATCACGTTGAAATCAATATGTTACAGGTGGGCACATTGCACTGGCCAGGCAGTCAGGTTGGCCTTGACTCTCATTGTATAGCATCTTCACATCATAAAAGATAGCAGTGAAAGCAATGGACTTGGCACCCGGGACATTCTGGCTGGTGTTTTAACATCAGCAGTAACTCTTTTAACAAAAAATAAGGAGCACACATGTACAGGTGTAAATGCAACCTGAAGCAAAAGCATAACAACGTCTTCTACTTTTCAGAGCCTTCAATTTAGTAAAACACCCTGAGGGGCTTCACAGGAGCATTATCAGGTAAAATTTGACACTGAGCCACGTGAGAAGGTATTAGGACTGATGACCAAAAGCTTGATCAAATAGATAAGTTTTAAGGAGTGTTGTAAAGGAGGATAAGACAGAAGGGGAGGTTTAGGGAGGGAATTTCAGAGCTTGGGGCTCAGGCAGCTGAAGGCATGGCCGCCAATGGGGATGTGTAAGAGTTCAGAATTGGTGGAATATGCAGATCTGGATGTAAAGCTGCATAAGGTTACAAAGATACAAAGATAGCAAAGGGGTTAATGTCCAGCTTCACACTAAAACAGAGACCACCCGGGTGAAGTACTAACCGACATCTTGTACCCTAGAAAGTGTCACCGCTTTGGGAAAGGAAGTGGAAACATCATTTATTTATTTTTTTGTACAGACTCCAGGCCTCAGCACACAGCTGAGATCAGCTCCAGGAGTACATTCACATTTTTGGGTTGGAGGGGAGGGGCTTCCCTTTGAGGTTCTGACCTCCCTTTACTAAAAATTGTCCTGGTAATACAGACAGAAAACCATCAATGTCATTGTGAAGCCCTGTTATTTTAGCAGCTGCAGTGCAATCATCCAGGTAGCAGAGGGAGAAATAGAAGTTTTCATGTTGGGACAATGGCCTGATTGGTTTACAACAATTGCAACAACTTGCAAATAAATAATTCACACTTATAAAAGACAAGCAACTCTTTGGCGACAAAAATGTTTTAAGAATATTAATGAGAGGTTCATTGATAATTTAAGACCAATTAAGGATTACTTCAAAATGTATAAATATGATTAATTAACTCCTTTGTGCTACAGAGGCTGCACTTATATGCAATGCCGTGTGTATCTAAAATGAATCAATAAAGGCACAAACAGTGTATCCTCCATAGCTGTCTAAGTATATGGAGAGGATAACTGTTGTGTGATTATAATCAAGCCCTGCTTATTCAATGTGCAAACTCTCACTATTTTATCAGTAATATTTCCTATGAATAATCTCATTTTTTCAATTCAATCCCCATTAGGGTTGCCAACTCTGGTCGGTTGCATTTCTGGAAGTTTCATCACTTGACCTTCCACTGCCCTGCCCCCCATCTCCTGCCATTGGCCATCCTGCCTTGCAATGCCTGCCTTCCAACACAATCAAATGGCAAATAAGCTCCCCTTTGGATGATTCTTGACCCTCAGTCAAAAAGCCTTCTCCTACCATTCCCAATAGTTTTATAATTAGTAAACAGAAGTTATCAAAGATAATGTAAGAAAACACAATATTTTTTATTGTCCCGGGTTTTTGTCAGAAACAATGCTCTGGAGGTTAATCTTCAGTGCCCAGAGATTCTAGATCAAATCTGGAAGACTGGCAACACTGACATCCACAACAAATTCCCTTCATTCTCATTGTAATGGGTGAAATGGTTTGAATGTTGCAATGAAAGATTTTGATATCGCTAATATTATGTGAAAAAGCTCTGCACTTGCATGACAGGGGAGAAACATTTTCAAGAGATATTTGACACGCTGTCTGATACTGAAAGGTTCTGTAGACTAAGGAATGATGTTTTGTTACAAATGCCCAATCAAGCAGAACGTAACAGGGTCCTTTAAAGAGTTCTTTACAGACTACAAGAAAATGGCCTTGCACTAACAAAGTGGTAAGGAACTCCCAGAATGTTCTAGCCCAGTTTTCACGGAGCAGGGAATGTCAACAGACTCCAAGGAGGCCAACACAAGATACAGTCATGCAATAGCCCCAGCAGCTTTGCAATCTTCTGCACAGGTGATGACTTGCCGTGGATGTGTTATTCTTGACCTGGCTACAGCCATTGCCACAAGCAAAGGCAAAAGGAGAATCTTCTCGTGAGGGGACAAATGCAATTGTGTCTCACTTCCGATCAAGGCAGCCCTAGCCCAGCCACAGTGTCAGGATGCCAGTCCTCGTGGCTAAGGAAGCATTCTTATGCAGAAAGGCAATCTTGATGAAACCAGGCAATAAAGAAAAGAACAAATTTAAAGTTCATGGCCTCGGGATGTTCTAAAGCACTTTACAGCCAATGAAGATCTTTATTGAAGTGTAATCAGTGTTGCAATGTAGGCAATGTGGCAGCCAATTTGTGCACAGCAAGATCCCCCAAACAGCAATGAATTAACAAACATAATTTATTCGTGAAGTTGTTTGAGGGACGCCAGAGAGAACTGTCCTGTTCATTTTCAAAATAGTGCCAAGGGATCTCTTGCATCCATTTGAGAGGGCAGACAGGGCCTCATTTTAATGTCTCAGTTGAAAAAAAGCACCTTCAACTCCCTCAATACTGCAATGGGAGTGTCAGCCTTGGCTTTGTGCTCAGGAATTAGAGTGGGACTCAAACCACCACCACCTGATTCAGAGATGAGAAGGACCTCTCACTGAATGGTGGAGCAGGCTCAAAGGGCTGAATGGCCCACTCCTTCTCCTATTTCTTATGTTCTTATGTTCAAGGCATGCACAATAAATGTCTGTCGGCATCAGAGCCATCTGGGTCTTGTCTTCGATTTATACCATAGACGCACAACTTCCAGATGGACGAGCATCCTGTACATCCACCAGCCTTTGTGCTCTCTGACCTACACTAGTTCACATTTAGCAATGTTTAATCTTAAAATTCTCATTCTTTTTTTCAAATCCCTCCACGGCCTTGCCCCTTGTTATTTCTGTAACCTCCTCCAGCTCATCAGCCCTCTAAGGTCTCCGAACTTCTCAAATTCTGCTCTTTTGACTATCCCTGATTTTTGTTGTTCTACCATTCGTGGCAATGTCTTTAGCTGCCAAGGCCCTAAGCTCTGGAATTCCTTCTCTCTCCTCCTTCTCCTTTAAGATACCTACTTCTTTAATCACCTGCTCTAATATCTCCTTACGTGGCTCAATGTCAAATTGCGTCTGATAATGCTTCCGTGAAGAGGCTTGGAACGCTTGAACATGTTAAAGGCACTATATAAATGCAAGCTGTTATTGTTGGATATGAACACCGGCTCAATGACCCGAAGATAAGTGGAGGCCTCTTGCGTTCCATTTCTGCAATTATACAGTGACCTCTGCTGGAAAGCGTTTAATCAGACGAAGACGAGGTCACGCCTGGCACACCCCCACCACTCCCCCCCAATTCCCATTCCCATGCCACAAATAGCCTCGTGACATTCAATGCCAGGATCATGAATTTAGAACGGTTTCTCTGTGAAGGTGCTGTGGTGGGGGGTATCTGGGGTTGGGGTGGGGTGGGGAGCTGAGGACGTGCGCGCACTGAAGTCCAGTCTGGGTCTATACAACTGGGGGAGGAAACTGAGAACCTTTTTAAGAAGCAAACAATACTACATGCATGAAGCGAGAGAGAGAGAATGTTGCAGGCTTTTAGGATTCAATAACTAGATGTCGTGGCCTGCAAACAGCAGGGTAAAATGTGTGAACTTTTTTTTTTTATTCGCGTCACACACTGGATTAAACAAACAAGGACAGGGCATTTCAGGATAAATGGTTCAGCAAGTCTGTCCAAAAACAAAAAAAAATCTGGCACAAATGATTTTTATCGGCATTTGCCTGGAGCCAATTTAAAAGCAGAGAACAGCTAATTGAACAGTCCAGACATGGCTCAGTTAAACAGCATTGTTCACCTGCCAAAGGAGAAATCCTGATACCAGGTTAAATGTACAGCAGGCAGCTAACTGGACACAATGAAGGGATATTCTCCCTCTCTCTCTCTCTCTCTCTATATATATATATATATATATATATATACACAAGCGGCCATTTTGAGACTCCAGAGAAATCTCTGCACATATAAGCAAAATGTCCGCCATCGTCCTCTACTCTCTCAACATCTGAGGAGGCAGCGTTACTTGCCGGCTTAGGGCTCGGACAGAATCTTAAGAGAACTGCCTCATTCCCAGATATCTGTGCTATTCTAGCGTTAACACTTTCAGTGCTTTTCCCAGTATACAACTATGGTCACACCGCACTGTGCAGGACTCCGGTCTCCATGTTACAGAAAAGGATAGAGATGCTGGAGAAGACACAAATAAAGATTTACATGGAGCATACTGGAAGTGTGAGATTATGCCTATCGAAAGATTAGACAGGCTGGGGCTCTATTCTCTGCTGAGGGGTGCCTTACAGAGGTCTTTAAAATTGTGAAAGAGGTTCATCGAGTAGGTGTAGAGATGTTTCCACTTGTGGTAGAGACCAAAATTAGGGGTTATAAATACTAGGCAATCATTAGTAAGTCCAATAAGGAACTTAGGAGAATTTATTTTTAAACTCAGAGTGTTAAGAATGTGAAACTCACTACCCCACTAGGGAATAGTTGAAATGGCTAGTGAGGGAAGCTAACACATGAGGGAGAAAGCAATAGAAAGATATGCTACTAAGGTGAGATGAAGTAGGGTGGGACGATGTTCATGTGGAGCATAAACTCTAACATGGACCAGTTGGGCTGTTTAGCCTGTTTCTGAGCTGTCCAGTTCTTGTAATTTCATGCAACTTGAATTATTACCTATTACCAAGCCCTCAAATCAGGCAGAGAAAGGGATTGGAGATTGGATCATAGGATCGTTGGATCATCACTTTGAGACTTGCTGCCAATAAAAATGAATTGTAACTTTAAATAATTAGTGACTTGAATCACAAGAAATGATAGAAATATACATTTTTACTTTCAAAAATAAGAATTTTGAGGTTCAGTATACAACTTTATGGACTATGACCCAACAGGGAATGCTTTCATTCCAACTCCCAGTTTGCGGAGAATACTTTACAACCCAGATTGTTTCATTCACTCTCATCACTGCCTTACCTCCCGATCACTCATTAACCATCCTCCCAATTTCCCCCCTTTCCCCAGGTTGCCCTACCTTCCTCACTCATCTGAGGGCCTCTGTTCAAATTGCAGTGATGCAATCTTCAATCCCACTCCAATGACAGCCCTGTGGGGTGCACCGTCTCCATGGCAATGAGGCCTGAGGTCAAATATGAGTGGGGGAACACCATTCACAGAATCACAGATCATTATACGCAGAAGGAGGTCATTCGACCCATCATGTCTGCACCGGCACTCCGAAGGAGCAGTTCACTTCGTGCCATTCTCCCGCCTTCTCCCTGTAACCCTGCACATTCTTCCTTTTCAAATAACAGCCCAATTCCCTTTTGCATGCTTCAATTGAACCCGCCTCCACCACACTCTCAGGCAGAACATTTCACACCTTAACCACTTGGTACAGAAAGTTTTTTCTCATATCGCTTTTACTTCTTTTACCAATGATTTAAATCTGTGCCCTCTTGTTCTCAATCCTTTCATGAGTGGGAACAGATTCTCCCTATCTGCTCTGTCCAGGCCCCTCTTGATTTTGAATACGTCTATCAAATCTCCTCTCAGCCTTTCTTTCTCGAAGGAAAACAGTCGCAAATTCTCCAATCTATCTTCGTAATCCCTGGAAGCATTCTCATGAATCTCTTCTGCATTCTCTCCAATGCCTTCACATCCTTCCTAAAGTGTGGCAGCCAGAATTGGATGCAATACTCCAGCTAAGGTTGAACTAGTGTCCTATACAAGTGCAACATAACTTCCTCGCTCTTGTACTCTATGCCCTCATTAATAAAATCTAGGATACTGTATCTTTATTAACTGCGCTCAAACTGTCCTGCCACCTTCATGACTTATGCATACATACACCCAGCTGCCTCTGCTCCTGCACCCCCTTTAGAATTGTACCCTTTATTTTATATTGTCGCTCTGTATTCTTCCTACCAAAATGAATCACTTGGCATTTCTCTGCCACTTGTCCACCCATTCCTACTTGCCTATGTCCTTTTGAAGTTCTGCATTATCCTCCTCACAGTTCACAATGCTTTCAAGTTTTGTATTACTTGCATTCAGGCATGAGGAGAGTGCCCTGTGCACCCGCACCCTCCCTCTCAACACATGTCCAGAAATGGATCCACCCATTTTCCTAGGCCAATAAATATAATACAAGTCATTGTGTTCTATTTTGGTAAAAAATAACTTGCTTTTTACACTATTTATAGAATATATAATAATTCAACACCATGCTGCTTAATACCATCAATGACATTCAATGTGACCCTGTGTTATCCCGTGTGTAACACAATCTGCCGTGTGTTACCCAGCCTGCGTTATCCCGTATGTAAAACAATCCAGCCAGTATTATCCTGTGTGTAACTAGTTCTCCGCTCTAATCCTATGGGTATTTAATTAAAATTACGCTAGTGAAGTTCAATTTTCAAATGGCTACTTTGACCAGGTTTAGTGCGGAGTGTCCCTGATACATTAATAACTGACCCAGCTGACGGTCACTGACCGATTCCACCGACAAAATTGCTGAAATAAGACATCACTGAGAGAGGATCCTTCTGAAAGGCCAATTGGAGAAAGCTTTTTAGTTAAAAAGCTCTGGGTATAATTTGCATTACAAGTAAATGAACAATTTGGTTTCTAACTGCACAGCACAAGGCAATGCAAAATGCCACAGGTTGTCAGAAGCGGGGTTGATGCTTAGCGGTTTACCACATTTTCAATTTCCTGATCCTTTCAATTCCATTTTTGTTATTGAGGATATCGAAGTATGTGGCGCTATACAGGTAAATGGAGTTGAGATGCAGATCAGCCCTGATCTCATTGAATAGTGGAATGAGAGAGTGGTGAGAATGTGGAATTTGCTACCACAGGGAGTGGTTGAGCCAAACAATATAGGTACATTCAGGAAAAGCTGAGCATATAAATGAAGGAGAAAGGAATAAAAGGATGGGTTTGATAGAGTTAGATTAGGAAGGATGGGAGAAGGATCAAGTGGAGCCCAAGCATTGGCATGGAGCAGTTGGGTCAAACAGCCTGTTTCTGTGCTGTAAATTTGATGTAACCTTATGTAGCAGGCACATAGGAGCAGAATGACCTCTTCCTGTTTCCATGATCCAGCAGTGAAAGGATGGTTTTCAGCATCAAAGTCACTTCTTAACCCAGCCTAAGCATAAATGGGTAGCTTGAAGTCATTTTATTCCTGTCATCTTCTCTCTCCAAAGGCTGTAACTAAGATTGTTCAATGGCCTGAGGAGCACCTACCTCTTACAATAACAACAATTTACATTTATACAGCACTTGTAACATCGTAAAACATCCTAAGGCGCGTGACAGTCAAAATATTTACATCGAGCTGACCAAGGGGAAATTAGGAGAGGTGACCAAAAGCTTGGTTTCAAGGAGGAACTTAAAAGGTGAGAGAGGTGCAGAACTTTAGGGAGGTAGTTCTAGAGCTTAAGGCCCAGGTAACTGAAGGTGTCAATCCCGGAGCAATGGAAATCGGGGATGCTACAATGTTCATTCTTCAGCTGCTTTGCACTGATACATATCTAGGTGGATTTACTGGTGACTGATGTCCATGAGGTATCTGCCCTGGTATTTAAGTGGCCAAATCCTGCTCATTCGAGTCATTCGAGAGGCATTGAAAATCTGAGATTGGTGACTGCAATTTGAGAACATAAATACTGGCAATGGCTTATCAATGTAAAGCCAACGTTACCTGAACATAATTTGACACAATGTGTAACTGGGCTCTTCCTCTGTGGGAGCCATCACAGTTGAGGTTGAGGTCTTTTTTTTTCTTTCTCAGGTATTTTAATTTGACCCCAAGATGAGCTTCAGACCCACATAAATCCTCTCCATCACCTACTTTCACCACTATAATATCGCCATCTCCGCCCCCGTCTCAGCTGCTGAAACTCTCATTGATGCCTTTGTTATCTCTGGACTCGGCTATACAAATGCTCTCCTGGCTGGCCTTACACCTTGTGCACTGTGTAAACCTAGCCTATCCTAAATGAAACCAAGTTAGATTCATCCATAACTCCCTATACTTGCTGATCCTAGATCAGCTCCTGGTCCAGCAACACTTCCATTTTAAAATCATGCTCACATCCCTCCAAGGCCCTACTTCTCCCTATTTCTGTAACCTCCTCAGCTCCCCATGATGTATGTGCTCCTCCATTTCTGGCCTCTTGCATTTGCCATAGAATCATAAAAATGTTATAGAGCATAAAGAGGCCATTCAGCCCATCATGTCTGTGCTGGCCAGAAAAAGATTAAAAAGAAACTAGCCGCTCATTTTAATCCCACTTTCCAGCACCTGGTCCATAGCCTTGCAGGTTACAGATGCAGCTCCAAGTACCTTTCAAATCGGTTGAGCATATTAGCCTCAACCACCAACTTAGGCAGTGAATTCTATGTTAGAGTTGTATAGAACCTTGGTGAGGCCACAGCTGGAGTACGGTGTGCAGTTCTGGTCACCACATTATAGGAAGGATGTGATTGCACTGGAGGTGGTGGAGTGGAGATTCACCAGGATGTTGCCTGGGATGAAACATTTAAGTTATGAAGACAGGTTGGATAGACTTGGGTTGTTTTCGTTGGAGCAGAGAAGACTGAGGGGGCGACCTGATCGAGGTGTACAAGATTATGAGGGGCATGGACAGGGTGGATAGGGAGCAGCTGTTCCCCTTAGTTGAAGGGTCAGTCACAAGGGGGCATAATTTCAAGGTGAGGGGCAGGAGGTTTAGGGGGGATGTGAGGAAAAACATTTTTACTCAGAGGGTGGTGACAGTCTGGAATGCGCTGCCTGGGAGGGTGGTACCTGGATGAGCACTTGGCACGTCATAACATTCAAGACTATGGGCCAAGTGCTGGTAAATGGGATTAGGTAGGGAGGTCAGGTGTTTCTCACCTGTCGGTGCAGACTCGATGGGCTGAAGGACCTCTTCTGCACTGTGATTCTGTGATTCCATGATTCCAGATGCCCACCATCCTCTGGGTGAAAAAAGTTTTACCTCATGCCCCCTCTAATCCTTCTAACCAATCACCTTAAATCTTTGCCTCCTGGTAAATGACCCCTCAGCTAGGGGCAACAAGTCTTTACTGCCTACCCTATTTAGGCCCCTCATAATTTTGTACACCTCAATTAGGTTATCCCTTAGCCTCCTATGTTCTAAAGAAAACAACCCTAGCCTATCAAATCTCTCCTCATAGCTGCAGTTTTCAAGCCCTGGCAATGTTCTTGTAAATCTTCTCTGTACTCTCTCCAGAGCAATTATGTCCTTCCTGTAATGTGGTGACCAAAACTGTAACAAAATTCCAGCTGTGGCTTAACTAGCGTTTTATACAGTTCTATCATTACATCCCTGCTTTTGTATTGTATACCTTTCGATGCCATATTTTAACATAACAAAATGACCCGAAACGCTTCACAGGAGCACTACAGAACAAAATTCGACACCTTAGTCATGTAAGGGTATATTAAGACAGGCGAGTCAGAGGCAGGTCTTAATCACCCCTGGGCCCTAAGCCTCTCTGGTTCTCTCTCTCTCTTTTTAAGACCTACCTCTGACTCACCTGTCTTAATATATCGTTACATGGCTAAGGCGTTGAATTTTGTTTTGTAAGGCTCCTGTGAAGCGCTTTGAGTCATTTTACTTTGTTAAAGGTGCTACATAAATCTAAGTTGTTGTTGTTGGTGTGAAGATATCTGTTTGAGAACAATCAGCAGCTGGAACCCTGCCTGACTTTGCCTTCTCATTGTGTTACTTCCACACACGGTCTGACCTCTGTGATGAAAGGGAACATTCCGGATGGTAAGTTTGGACTCCCTGCCATGTTTTTAATCCAGCTCCAACCAGGTTAGACCCCAGGAATGGGGAGGGTGGGTAAGGTCACGCTTTTCAAACCCAAATAAACTCAATTGTGGATGACAACCTTGGGCACACAGCAAACAGGAACTGCCTTTCACGAGCATCCCTGATTAATGCTTAACTTGGTTTCATGGTACAGTACCTCTGCAAGGCCAAGGCAAGTACTCACAAAGGTTTTATGTTCTGGCCTCTGTAAATACCTCTCAGATTTAATAAGAATTTTTAAGGCTCCACTTTGCCTCGTACATTTTCGGTTTTTTATATATACTCACACAGCCAGGTTGGCGCCATCTGTTTCATCACTTACACACAGGGAACTTGTTGGATTGTAAACTCTGCACACAGTGCACCACCTCATCAACTCTGAACGAAGGATCTCTTCTGTCCCTCAGCTATTGTATCCCCCTCTCTGTGTATCTTCATGCCCTCTCTTTCCAGTCAGGGGTGGGCTTCAAAAGCAAGAACAATGTTAGAGACAAGCCCTCCTAACTTCCATAAACTTCAGCTCATCCAATACTCTGCTGTCCGTATCCTCATTCATACCAAGTCCTGTTTCCATCATCCTCTGTGCTCGCTGACCTACACTGGCTCCTGCTCCAGCATCGCTTCCATTTTAAAATTCTTATCCTTGTTTTCAAATCCCTCCGTGGTCTCACCTCTCCCTGTCTCTCTAACCCGACGACCCTCTGGGATATCTGTGCTTCTCCAATCCTGGCCTCTTGTACATTCCTGATTTTCACCACTCTGCTATTGGTGTCTGTCCTTTCAGCTGCCAAGGCCCTAAGCCCTAAATTTCTCTCCCTAAATATCTCCTCCTCTCGCTCCTCCTTTAAGACATTTCTTAAAACTTTACTCTCTGATCAAACTTTTGGTCACCCATCTCAATGTCCTCTTACTTGGCTCAGTATTAAATTTGGTGGGATAATTGTTCCTCTGAAGCATTTTGGAATATTTTGAATTACATTAAAGAAGCTATAGAAATGCAAGTTCTGGTTGTTGTAGCACAAACAGCACAGCACTGAGGAGGCCATCGTAAATATGGAAGTCATTCCAGATAAGATGTAGGGTAGAGGGGGGTCACTGAGTGCATCCAACAACAATGTTCAGTGGTTGCTGCTGGAGGTGCTGTCATTGATTGCATGACCTTGGGGCTTGTCACCAATTAAGCGATTGCTGGAACTGAAAGACTAAAGTAAAGAAAGACCCTGAATTTATTTAGTGCCTTTCATAACATCAAGACACTCCAAAAGGCTTTACAGCTAATGAAATACCTTTAATGTGTAGCCACTGTTATAAAACGTTAACATGCATGTACAGCAAGTAATTAGGAAGGCAAATGGAATGTTGGCCTTTATTGCAAGGGGGATGGTGTATAAAAGTCAGGAAGTCTTGCTACAGCTGTACAGGGCATTGGTGAGACCGCACCTGGGGTATTGTGTTCAGTTTTTGTCTCCTTACTTAAGGAAGGATATACTTGTATTGGAAGCAGTTCAGAGGAGGCTCAGTAAGCTGATTTTTGGCATGAGTCATAGAATTATAGGATGGTTACAGCGGTGAAGGAGGCCATTCGGCCCATCGTGTCTGTGCTGACTATATGAAGAAGAAATTCACCTCAAATCATTCCCCTGCCTTCTCCCTGTAACTCAGCACATTCTTCCTTTTCCGATCATAATCCAATTCCCTCTTGAATGCCTTAACTGAATCTGCCTCCAGCACACATTCAGGCAATTCATTCTCAAACACTCGCTCTGTGAAAAGGTTTTTCCTCACACCTCCATTGCTTCTTTTGCCAATTACCTCAAATCTGTGCCCTCTAGTTCGCAATCCTTCCACAAGTTTCCCCTATCTACTCTGTCCAGATCCCTCATGATTTTGAATACCTCTATCAAATTTCCTCTCAAAATTCTTTTCTCCAAGGAAAATAGTTCCAACTTCTCCAATTTATCTATGTAACTCAAGTTCCTCATCCCTGGAACCATTCTCATGAATCTTTTCTGCACCTTCTCAAATGCCTTCACATCCTTCCTAAAGTGTGGCGCCCAGAACTGGGCAATACTCCATCTTTCCCTTTGGTTCTCTTGCCAATCAACTTAAATTGGATTCCTCTATTAAAACCTTCATGATTTTTAACAGCTCTAGTCTCCCCTTAGCCTTCACTGCTCGAAAGGGTTGCCTTACGAGTAAAGGTTGAGCAGGTTGGAGTTTAGAAGAATGAGAGTGATCTTATTGAAACATATAAGATGCTCTGGGGGCTTGACAGGGTAGACTAAGAGGATGTTTCCCCTCATAGGGGAATCTAGAACTAGGGGACACAGTTTAAAAATATGGGGTCTCCCATTTAGGCCAGAGATGAGGAGGAATTTCTTCTCTCAGGGGGTTGTTAGCTTTTGGAATTCTCTTCCACAGAGAGCAGTTGGGGCTGGGTCATTCAATATATTCGAGGCTTAGTTGGATAGATTTTGATCTACAAGGGACTCAATGGTTATGGGGAGGGTGGGCAGTCAGGAAAGTGGAGTTAAGGCCACAACCAGATCAGCTACAAACTTATTAAATGGTGGAGTAGGCTTGATGGGCTGAATGGCCTCCTCTTGCTCCTATTTCTCATGTGCTTCATTTGTTACCAAAGCCGTGCATGCGCAATTCTAGTGTTCTACTCTTTTATGTCATTGCGAGTGACAGAGTAGGCAGCTGGCCTAATAAACAAGAAGCGACAAGGTGGCGCTTTTACTGGGCTTACTTAGGGAAACAAAGGTCAAGATACTGGAATATTTCTCCTCTCTTCATCCTTTTTGTGGAGAATCCTCTGCCTCCTCCCTCCCTCCCTCCACCCCAGGCCCACCTTCAGCGCCTTCTGTCCTGGAGTGAAGTTCATCTGGGAGCCTCAAACTAACCTGTCAATGGGAATGGGGGCGGGGAGGAGGTGGGGGGAGGCGGGGGGTGTGTGGAGGCTGCACCACACATAGAAACACATCCCCGGCCACCTGCCCTCTGAGTGGGGGGGTGAGGCTGCCCGCCTCAGCACCGTTTCAAAAAACATCTCGGTTCGGGACAACTTAATAACTGAGACTAGACTTGGGAGTTTGGGTCCCAGCACCACCTCCTGCCCATTGGCGCCCCCCTCCCGCACCCCCTCCCCCCACACCCAGACTGTCGACGAGCCTGTTGGTCAAGCCATCGCAATAGCATTTTGTCCCTGGAAAAATAGCTTCCTGGCAGGCTGGGCACAGCGCAGTGACATCATTGAATTTCCGACGAGTATCAGCGGCCGCCTTCCATTGGCAGGAGACACAGTGTTTCTTATGACCTTACAATACAGCAAATGCTGCAGCCAATCTGAGCACAGCAAACTCCCATAAACAGCAATGTGAAAAACAATCAGGTCAACTGATTTCTCTTAAGTGATGTTGGTTGCAGGATCAATAGGACTTGGTAAACAGCCGTAGCCACAAAGGATCATAGGCATCTCTCTCCATTAGAGAGAGACAATTGGTTAGACAGCTTGAGGCGGCAACCACTCCACAAGTGTGGGGCATGGCAAGGAGGCAGGCTGTAAGAACTGCCACAGATGGTACAGGAATTGAACCCATGCCGTTACCATCATCCTGCATCACACTGTAGCCATCGAGCCAATTGAGCTACCCAACCCCCCCCCATTCAATTTTGGAAGGCAAAATCAGGAGAAGTCTTGTTCAAATAGCTATCTTTTCATTCACCTTCTTGATCATTTCTTGATCTTTTTCATTCATGTGAAAGGGCAGATAGAGACTTAATTTAACACCTTATTTGAAAGGCAGGGCCTCCAACGGTGCAGCATTCCCTCAGTACTGGACTGGTGTGTCAGCTTGGATTATGAGCTCAGGTCTCTGGAGTGGGGTTTGAACACATGACCTTCTGCCTCAGAGACAAGAGCACTGCCAACTGAGCCTCAGTTCTGTGGACCTGTCTCCAATTTCAAGGAAGGTCCAGCTGTCACTATTGACCACCACACCATTGCGACCTCCAGAGAAATCTAATGGGCAAAAGTATCACAAAAACACAGTAAAGTCTGACTCTGTATTGGAACAGAAACTGATTGAGTACGGGATAAAAATATTAAAACACTCCACTCCTTTTATGGTTTTGTTTTGTTTTTATAAGGTTATAACAGGTGGGCAGTGTGCTGTTTAGAAATGGAGCTATAACATGAAGGTCTGTGTTATACAGCTGTCCCATTTTCCTGTGTAACCTGTTCACTAACAGAGGCAGCAGGCTGTTAACAGGATAACAGTTTCTTGTAATTTCACACTGGATTCACTTGGACTACAGTGGGGGATGGGTGTCTCCTCCAAATTACCCTCCTTCCAGTTTACAAAAAGGTACTTCATACGTCAGCTCCAAAACTAGACAGGGGGCACAATTAGAAAAGAAAGAACTTGCATTTATCTAGCGCCTTCACAACCTTAGGACATCCCAAAGCACTATACAGCCAATGAAGTACTATTTGAAGTATAGTCACTGTTGTGATGTAGGAAACACAGAAGCCAATTTTCACACAGCAAGTTCCCACAAACAAGCAATGTGAATGACTAGATAATCTGCCTTTGTGCTGTTGATTAAGAGATAAATATTGGCCAGGACACAGGGGAGGAATCTCCTGCTCTTCTTTGAATTAGTGCCATTGAATCTTTTACATCCGTCCAAGAGGGAAGATGGGGCCTCGGCTGAATGTCCCATCTAAAAGACAGCACCTCCGACAATGCAGCACTCCCTTAGTGCTGCACTGGTGGGTCAGTCCTAATTTTTGTGCTCAATATTGGGGTTGCCAACCCTCCAGGAATGCCCTGGAGTCTCCAAGAATTGAAGATTAATCTCCAGTGAGAGAAACCAAAGGAGAACAATCATGAGGAAATGAAATGAAATGGTGTCTTTCTTTCATTTTCTTTCAACATTTTCATTTATCAGCCATAATAATATTGGACATGGAAAAATCAGCAGTGTGATTGGTGTCTGTTAGGTTTCCAATTGGTATGGGAAGACGGGGCCTGTAAAGATGGACAACCAATGACAGTGCGATGGGAGGTCATGTGATGAAACCTCCAGGAATACGTCCAGTCAAGTTGGCAAGATAATGTCTTATTGAGTATTGATTCTTGTTCTGTTGATTCATAAAGAAGCCAACATAAAGGCCTCTGTGCCCCAATATAAAAAGCACTTGAACACAGTAACTAAGTGCTGCAATTCCAGAAGAAGTGTTAAACCAAGGCCATGTCTTCCCTCTCAGGTGAATGGAAGAAATCCCGTTTGTACAAGAGTAGAGGAGTTATCCCTGATGTCCTGGCCAACATTTATCCTTTAACTAATATTGCTAAATACAGATTATCTGGTCATTCATCACATTGCTGCTTCTGGGGCTTTGCTGTGTACGAATTGGCTTCAAAAGAACTGGTTGGAAAGCACTTTGGGGCATCCAGGGGATGTGAAAGATGCTATACAAGTGTAATGAAAATACATGTGAAAATTCAGAAAATGATGCTCCCACATTATAGGGTATGAGGTACAGAAGTGAGAAGTTCAATTTTAAAATACAGACATTTAACAACTGTTTAAACTTTTAAAATTTCCAGCCCACCTAATGCATATACAGCAAGGAGGAGCTTTGGAATGTCCCTTAACGCTGCCTAGTAACAGCTCAGGTCTATGTGCAAAACCATGCCCCATATCAGACAAAACAACACGCGTCAATGCAATACAATGTGCAGTCAAGAATGCAAACAGGTAGCATAAAGCCCAGGTCCCACCAACACAACCTTTAGTCGTGCTATCTGACGTTGATTTCCCTTATGTCTCTCTTCATCTCTGCTCTTCCGAGATTGAGAATTCAATGGGAGTGAATAATGGTCATGGGTCATTTTGCATACCAGAACTGTACACTTTCAAACTATCTGGAGCAGGTAGGATTCATGTTTTTAACATTTGGAGAAGAACTGGATTTCACATGCACTACTGATAATGACAGCTTTTAATAAATATTACCAATTATGCATGTCAAAATGAACATTGTAGCAAGAACTGTGATGAGTAGACATTTGACTTCTCATGTCGGAGACCTGGGTTCAAATCCAACAGCAACTTGCATTTATATCAACCTTAAAAAAGTAAAATATCTCAATGCGATTCATAAAAGTGTAATGAAACAAAATTTGACTCTGAGTCACATAAGGAGATATTGGGACAGGTGACCAAAAGCTTGGTCAAAGAAGTAGATTTTAAGCAGCATCTTAAGGGAGGGAAGAGAGAGAGGGTTGGAAGGTTTAGGGAGGGAATTACAGAGCTGAAGGCACGGAAACCAATATTAAAATCAGGGATGCAAAAGCAGTCTGAAATGGGATGAATTGGTCCTCTGTCTGCTGATTGTAAAGATCTGGCACATAATGAGACGGTCAGTTCCTAATGGGCATTACCTGTTGCTATCTCAGTGTAAGATGCAATGCAGCAACTCACCAAGGCTCCTTCGACAGAACCTTCCAAACCCACAACCTCTATCATCTAGAAGGACAAGGGCAGCAGACACATGAGAACACCCATTACAAGTTCCCCTCCAAGCCACACATCATCCTGACATAGAAATATATCACCGTTCCCTCACTGTCGTTGGGTCACAAACTGCAACTCCCTCCCTAACATCACTGTGGGTGTACCTACGCCACATGAACTGCAATGGTTCCAGAAGTTGGCTCACTACCACCTTCTCAAGGGCAGTAAATTGCCAACCTTGCCAGCATGTTCCATGAACAAATACAACAAACAACTGATATAAAAATGTCCTATTTTATTGGGAGAACATTAATTGGAGGATGGGTGGGGAGCGGAAAAGTCTCGCTGGTACAAAGAGCTATTTTGAGGGAGGCAATGAGGCATGTCATCTAGGCAGAGGTTTGAGGGAGCAGTTTCTGCTCCTGACTGTGCTACACCTGACCTGGGAATGTTCCATTTTGGCACTGTCTACCTTTCCCCAGGGCTATCTATCCTCATCTCACTGAAAATAAATACCACTTAAAAACATTTTGAGGAATAAATATCAGGTATAGGGTCACACATGGAATAGAAAGTGCACTGGGTGACACACGCCTGCATCCAGTTTTTGGTCCGTGCTGAGTTAGTGGATCCCAGAGCAGCCATAGGCATTCTGTTATTCACTTTATAGAAGGATACAGTACACAGAAGGAAGACATTTGGCTCATTGTGTCTGTGCCAGCTCTTTGATGGACCCATTTCATTAGTCCTACTCCCCTGCTCTTTCCCCATTGCCCTGCAAATTGTTCCCCTTCAAGTATTTATCAAACTCCTTTTCAAAAGTTGCTATTGGAATCTGCTTCCATCACTCTTTTAGCCAGTCCATTCCAAATCATGACAACTTGAAGAATAAAAAAACTTCCCCGCTTCTAGCTTTTTTGCGAATTATCTTGTCACTTGGTGCCCTAGCCTGTGGAAAGAAGGGTGGAGGGAAATGAGCCAAATCTCCTCATGCTGACTGCTGTCTCATGAACCCACTTGTGGAAATCAGATGAAAGAAAGAAGCTGTATTTGTGTAGAGAACTGAGGAAGCCCCAAAATACAGCCACTTTGGAAGTGCTGTCACATGGTAATATTGGAAACACAGCAACTATTTTGTACACAGCAGGCTCCCACAAATAGCAATAAGATAAATGACTAGAATGCTGATTCTAGAGGTTCTGGGGAAAACTCCATTGCTGTTCTTCCAAAAGTGCCATGGAATCCTTTACATTCACCCGAGAGGGCAGACTGCCTCAGTTTAGTGTTTCATCCAAAGGATAGCACCTCTGACAGTTCAGCACTTCCTCAGTTCTGCACTGGGAGCATCAGCCTGGATTTTGTGTTTAAGTCTCTGGATTGGGGCTGGAATCCACAAACTTCTGATTTATAGGCGAGAGTATAACCTTATGGAAACACAATGAGTGAGTATCAGTGTTGTGTGAGTCAGAGAGATTCCAACCGTCACAAATAAAACAAATGAACCCCAGTAGTACTGAGAGTGGAGGCAGTGGAGGGAGGGAAGCAGAGAGAGGAATGGTTTCAGAACAGATCTTAACAGGGATTTAAATCACTCAACAACAGAACTGAGGCTGGGGAGAGAGTACTCCAGAAATAAATGGTTGATATAAAAAGAGGAGAGCTCAAAGCATTGGGGCGACAGCAGGGACAGAGTAATCATTGAGAGTGAGAGGCTGTGTGATTAAGCTAAAGGGAAGCTGTGGTCACAGGGGGATCAGCAGGCAGCTATTTACTATTTGACAGCAATTCAGCAGACAGAAATAGAATTTAAGCTTGGAGTAATGTCCTCTACCTTCCCCTAAAGATACTGAACGTCTAAAACTAACAATGGAAAATTACCGTTGATTCTCATTTACTGAGAATCCGAGATTTTACTCGGGTCTTCTGTTTTATTTATTATGAATTAAGATTATTGCTGTACTGCAGCTACCCCATCCAGTCCACCAGCTGAAACTGAGTCTGTATGAAGCTCAGGTATACTGACCAGCTTCAGTCCCATGTTCTGGTATTGAAAGGGGCAGGAACAATCAAACTGCCAAGGTTTCCACTCCTGATCGTTATACCATCCTCCTACTCCTTCCTCATCCTCCCCAGATGGTTATATGTGAAGATGGTTCAGCCATGGTTGCGTTATCATCTGAGGTTGAATAGAAAGAACACACTTCTACAGCACCTGTCGTGAACTTGGGACATCCCAAGGTGCTTTAGCCACTGAAATGCTTTTGAAGTGTAGTCACGGTTGTAATGTAGGAAATGCAGCAGCCAATTTATGAACAGCAACGTGATAATGGCCAGATAATGGGTTTTAGCCATGTTGGTTGTGGGATAAATATTGGGGAAGTCCCCTGCTCTTCCTCAAAATAATGGTATGGGATCTTTTACATTCACTTGAGGGGGCAGACGGGCCTCAATTTAATGTCTCACCTGAAAGACGACACCTCTGTCAATGCAGCACTCCCTCAGTAATGGCACAGGAAAACGTGTCAGCCTGGATTTTGTGCTCGAGTCTCTGGAGTGGGACTTGAACCCAGAACCTTCTGTTTCAGAAATGAGAGTGCTGCCCACTAAGCCACAGCTAATGAAGAAGCCTTCATTAAAAGCTGGAAAATGAATAGAGGCCTCAACACACTGTAGCTGGAGGATCAGGTCGACTGGGAGAAATTGTGCTGGAAGGGAACAGGAGGATGTTAAGTGAGGCCTCCAACAACTCAATAGCACAGTCGTTAAAGTTGAATGGCCAGGCTTCCTGCTCCTGCCCCTGCTTGAAAGTGGAGAGTTAGGGGTGGGGGGGGGGGGGGTGCGGGCGGCGTGGTGGTGTTGTTTATGGGGAGGTCAAATGAAGTCAGGATTGGGCTTGGTTGTGACCATACCCAGTGATTCACTATCCTGCAAACATCAAGAAGACTCTTGCATGCAAGTATGGCCAACTGGTGAGGAAGCAGAGAGTACCAATAGGTCCTCAATAAGATTCAGTGCCTTTAGGTCTGGAGGGTTGGAACCAAGGAATAACAGTTAACAGAAGCAACGATCCAATCTGAAGGTTCAAACAGCAAAAGCCACTTTTGTGTAACTGTCACAGTTTATGATGCCAGCCAAACCCCTCAATTAGATTTTAGTCTGTGATTCACCATTGGGTATCTGTAATTCTATGTATAAATCAACCAAACACCTTGCTTAGATTCCAGCCTATAACTCATTCCTGGGTACCTGTAATTCTGTATACAAACCCTCTGAGCCCCTCGATTAGGTTACAGCCTGTAATTCACTCCTAAGTATCTGTTATTCTACATGTTAAAGCATCTGAACCCCTCAAATAGACTCGTGCCATTTTTATGTTTTGTGTCTCCTGGATGTCTTCAAGATGATCAATTTTTTTTTGAAGCACGTTCTCTGTTGTTATATTGGAAAATACACCAACAAGGTTCCATGGAGAGCAACGAGATGAAATACCAAAGAATCTGTAATATTTGGTGTTGGTTGAGGATATAAAGGTACTGGGAGAATTTGCTTATTTTCTTCAAATAATATCATGGGAATCTTTAAAAATCATTAGATTTTCTTCGAATAATGCCAAGGAACGTTTGCATTCACTTGAGAGGGTAAACAGGCCTCATTTTAATTCTCATCCAAAAATAGCACCCCAACAGTGAAACAGTGAATAGTACTCCCTCAGTACTGCAGATTATATAAAGACAGACTTGCATATTTATTACACTTTGACAACCTCCGGAAGTCTTAAAGCTTTTACAGCTAACGAGGCAGTTTTGAAGTGTAGTCACTATTGCAATTTGGGAATCATGGCAGCCAATTTGCACACAGCAAAATCCCACAAACAGCAATGTAATCACGGCCAGCTCATCTGTTTTTAGTGATGTTGATTGAGGGACAAATACTGGTCAGGACACCGGGGGATCTCCCGCTTCTCTTTGAAATAGTGCTTTGGGATCTTTTATATCCACCTGCTCAAGCCTCTGGGCTTCATTGGCCGTAAAGTGCTTTGGGATATCCTGAGGTTATGGCAGATACTGTACAAATGCATGTCTTCCTTTCTTTCATAGGACTACATAGTGTTGATCGTGTTGCTGGAATATACAATGGCTCCTCTGCTGCATGGACTTAGCTAGCTGTCCACGGGGGGATGAAACAAGTGCCCTGTTCACAGATGGCTGGCTGAAATGCATATGTGATGTTGCAACAATGTTTTGGGTGTGCTTATTCCCGTGGTAGCCTGGTTGTTCCATCTCATGACACCCTGCAACATAGCAAGATCAAGAGCACGCTTCTCAAGGAACTACCAGCACAAACCCACATTCTCTGTGACCTTGAGTGACAACACCAATACATGGCTCCAACCCTGCTTTCACTAATACGTTTATGCCAAGACTGGATTATATTCAGGCTTAAGGTGTACAAGAAGCAAATACTTAATTCATGAATAAATAACAGTCAAATTAACCACAACCTTGACAATACAATTATCAGAAAACCATACAACCGGAAATCATTGATGTTACACTGCAAGCATTAGGAAAATAAGAACTGAAGAATTCTAACATTTATTGATATTATGCAAAATGCAACTATAATAATCCCATAAAGGAAGAAGTTTTACAATCAATTTGAAAGGACAAAGGGAAACAGTTTTACACTTTGATTTTTTCAGCTTTCAACTCGGTAAAAATTTTCAAAGTAAAACTGGATTCTGCAGACAGATGTCTCATATCAGTTTTCACAAAACATCCCTTTTCTCTTGCATGCATTCTGATATACACATACACGCACACACACACGCACACACACACAGACTCGTGCAAACAAGCACACACAGTTGCACATAGAGACATTCTCAGAATGGAAAAAAAAGACCTGCAGACTCATTGTTAAGTCTCACTGTTATGGAAGGGACATGGAGAAGCAGAGAAAAGGATAAAAGAGAAGGAACGAGGGAACGTATAATGGACAGTTAACAGGAGTGAGAGAGAGGATTAGGGAGAGCGGGTAAGGAACTTGGGAGAGGGAAAGTGAGAAGGAGGCAAATCAGGAGACAAGGGGTTAAAATCCAGCATGCATGGTAAAAAATATCAGCAATTATTGAAATGTGCATTGATTTATTCAATATTATTCACTACCAGTTTTTTTAATAGTGTATATTTGATTCTCCAGAGCTGCAATCTTCAATGTTCACTCTATATTTGGTGAAGGTATAGATGCAATTCAATTGCAACATTATTTTTTCCTCTGACTGAGTTAATCATAAAAAATATAGGAAATTTCAAATCAGAGAAGGTTTCTTGTAGATTTGACATAAAATCCGCAAGCTGCTAAATTTCCAGCAAAGACACATTGTTATCTTTTAATAAAGTTACACAAAGGGCTTTTAGGGGTTGACCCCTAGTCTCTCCTGGCTGAACGCACAAAGCCAGCTATTCAGACACCTTCAGCTAAAGAGCTCCAAGCAGGTTGGAGAAACCTTAAAAAGGGCAAGGATTCAAAGCAAGGGAAGTGTAAAGACTTTTTCTCGAAGCGTGTGAGTGTGTGCATGTGTGTGTAGGTGAATGTGGGTTGGATTTGAGTGAGAGTCAGGTTAGTCTAAGTGTGAGTGTGAGTGAATGGAGTGAATGGGAGTACAAGAGTGTGTTTGTGTGAGTGTATGAGAATAGGCATATGTGCATGTGTGAATGAATGTGAGTGTATGAGAATGTGTGAGTGTCAGGTGAGTGTACAATTGTGTGGTTGTGTGAGCACTGAGCAAAGATAAGAAACTGCACAGCACTGTGCAGCACGCTCTGCAAATACTTGAGCTTTACAAGCTTTCAAGCATGCACCTTATTTTCAAAAATATATATAGGATTATGTTGACTGCCTTACAGATTCTTCCACATTGATGTGATTAATAATATCGCACAAATAAACCGGAACATGCACACAGAAACAACAGACGCTCTCAGTTCAAGAAATAATCATTTCATTCTCGCCTTTAAAAAAGTCTCAGTGAAATACTAAGAAACATGGTCTATTCCCAGCCAGTGTACTGACCTATTAGATCCTCGATTCCACAGGTTGCTCTGCTTTTTAGAAAACTTTCCCTCTTTCCATTCTCTCTTCCCAAAGAGATTTTTTTTTTTTGGTGCTTAGTTCTGTGTTGCTGCAAACAATATGCTTCCTCGGTTAAAGTTTAGTCAGAAAAGTCTACAGTTTGCCTATTTATCTGCTCAGAGGGGGCACTATCAGTCAGGTGTTTCTCTCGCAAAGTAAAATCCACTCTATATAATCTTCCGGTGAGTTCAGACTTCAAGGCTTTGACTGGCATTTGGGAGAGCAAATGGAGCATGCTCAGACCTACGAGCTGGGCTCGAGCACTTTAAGTGAACATTACTTCCTCCCAATGGTAGCTCCTTCTGCAAGTCCACACCCCCTTGAAGCCAGGAATGTGCAAAGTCCAGACAACACACTAGCCAGACAAGCTTCTCTCCACCCTCCCGCCACCCCCTTCACTGCCCCGCTCACCCCCCATCCCCCCTCCGAAGATCAATAAGCCTGGAACCACAGCTTGTGACCCGTGGGTCAGGTTGCCAAATAGGAGAGGCAGGGTAGGTTTTCAGTCGAGAGCCTCTGACCCCTATTCACACAGCTCCACTCCAGTTACAAAGTCACTGAGCTTCCCTAGCACAATACTCCAGTGACACCAGTTCCACATATGAATTTCAGTGAGAAAGGTGGCAGACAAGTCCAAAAAAACTCTGAAATAATTATTCATGTTAGATGTTAAAATCCTTTTTTATGCCCTCACCCACCAGCCCCCCTACACCCCCGCAACCCCCCCCCCCCCCCCCCCCCCCCCCCCCCACCTAATTTCCACCCAATGGTAATCTGTGTATATACACAGGTTAAATTTTTAAAATGGGTTAGTTTAATCTACAATTATTTTACTTTCAAAGAAGATAACCTTCCCCAGCAAGCTCCTTTCAAAAGAATTACATGACATGATCTAAAATGTTTATTGACCATTTGAATTAAATGTTAAAATTAAGGCTGAAATTTGTCTTACAGGGGGGAACCGCAGACCCCGTGTACATTACAGGGGGAACTGCAGACCCCGTGTAGATTACAGGGGGAACTGCAGGCCCCGTGTACATTACAGGGGGAACTGCAGGCCCTGTGTACATTACAGGGGGAACCGCAGGCCCCGTGTACATTACAGGGGGAACCGCAGGCCCCGTGTACATTACAGGGGGAACCGCAGGCCCCGTGTACATTACAGGGGGAACCGCAGACCCCGTGTACATTACAGGGAACCGCAGACCCCGTGTACATTACAGGGAACCGCAGACCCCGTGTACATTACAGGGAACCGCAGACCCCGTGTACATTACAGGGAACCGCAGACCCCGTGTACATTACAGGGAACCGCAGACCCTGTGTACATTACAGGGAACCGCAGACCCCGTGTACATTACAGGGAACCGCAGGCACTGTGTACATTACAGGGAACCGCAGACCCCGTGTACATTACAGGGAACCACAGACCCCGTGTACATTACAGGGAACCACAGATCTCAGGAGAATTTTTCTGGTTATAAGGTGTGGACTATTTGCTGAAATAAATTATCTAAACTGAGTTGAAGAATGAGAGACTGGGAGTGAGGGGAGGGGGCGAAATTGATAATTCTATGATGTGTATGCGGTTTTAAAAGTGCTCATGTGGACGTGCCCTGGCACTCATGAACCAAACTCCCAGCTATGGGCGTATAACTCCACTGCCTTGTGGATACCTCAGGAAAGTTGAAAGCTAAGTGAGTAAACCCTGACAAAAAATCTGGAGTGGAGCCCAAAGACAGACTGGTGTCTAAATATGCAACTCCTGCAACCAGGCTGGTGCCTAACATGGTGTTTTGCATTCCTTTGCACTCAACCGGAAAGGTCAAGAGGGTGGCCCTGATGTTTGGGCAGCCCAGGGTCTCCATAAATTTCGCCCAGGTTTGTGCCCGAGAGAGGATACTCCAGTTTCAATGCAGGGATCATCGTGTCTTAATGGTCAGCTACCGCTCACCTCAAGTCGGGCATCCCAACTAGTAAGGCGCTGACCCACCACAGTTCACGTGCGTCAAGATGTGCTAGGAGCTTACAGCCTCTGTTCAACTTGTGGACGGAATCCATCACACAAGGCAAACAAACAGAAAGAAGGAAGATACCAGCTCTTTGACTGGCAAGCTGAAACATCAGGACCATATGTGCACTGGTCTCGGCTCAGCTGACTGAGAAGAGGGCCCATAGAAAACAGAGGCCAGCAAATGTTGCACCTTCTCAGCCCCACTGTCTTCCTCTGCAGCAAAAGCAAATGCGGCAGACACTGCTATGCCAGAGTGAGGCTCCTGAGCCACTCCAGGCGATATTTAGCAGTTGACCACCATGGTATAAACCATTGTCTTATGGAGGTGGAAGGCTGCCATGATGAGCTCAGTGATAAACCCAGGAATTCCAAAGACTGCAATTAATAACAAAACACATCTTCTAATCCTCCGCACATTTCTTACCTTCACTGTGAATTTCTGTTTCGTTGCTTTCCATTGGTCCAAGCCTAATTTCCAGCTGCATTGGACTTGGCCTGTCGCTTAGCAACAGCTCCAGTTCCCTGTAACATATATAATCATTAGACACTTCAGCTAAATAAAAGTAAAAATGAATGATAATACAAATTGGTAAAACATTACATTGGTGTGCAGGGGAATAAAAGATTTGTCATTTCAGCTTTTAATGGTTATCCAGATAGATCTACTTTCAAACCTCAGAGGTTGCCAACCCTCCAGGATTGCCCTGGAGTCTCTGGGAATTGAATCTCCAGGACACTGTCGTGAGCAAAACCCAGGGACAAAAAAATCATAAAGACATTAAAATGATTGTGTGCTTTCTTTAAATTTTACTTCGACCATTTTTGTTTATTAGTTGCGAAGAAACATTGGTGATGGGGATATAGGTTGTTTGGCTGGAAAGGGTGGTGAATGATGGGAGGCTGTGTGATGAAATCCATCCAACCAGCATTGGCAATCCTAGTACAATGCCCCACAGGAGAGTTCCTCTTTATTTCAGACCAAAAAAAAACACTTTAAATGCACACTACAATCAGCGCATAGACTTTCACTTTCCCCCTGTGTTCCCGGTATCAGATTTTTTTAACGCATTAGGTTAAGGCAGAAAGTGTCTACAGGCTATTTGACTCTAGGGGCATCACACCCAAATTCAACTGCATTCTTGGTTGAGGGTCCCAGGCGAATGATCCAGTAGCCGTCATCAGAATGCCATCAGAAGCAGAATTAGCCCCTCTCTGACACTATTGAGCTCATTAGGGGCTCCCATGCCACTTCTGGGAAGAGCTAACAGTCCAGAGATCAAACTTGGGAAAATTCCTGATCTTCATCTCTACATCAAGCAGTGGAGTTACCAAACAGAGTCATTGGGAAAGCACAACATGTGAAAGACTGAATGGAAACCAATTAAACTGTTGGATGAAGCAGTTCATAGTGAAAATCATAGATAATCAGTTGGCAGATTTATCAGAGCCAATTCTCTTACCCTGCTGCAAATCAAGTCTGAAAGATTAGGAGGTGTTACTAATCCCACCTGAATGGTAATGTACCAAACAGCATTCAGATTTCCTACAATCATTATTCACAGGTCTAGGTGTAAACTGGATTAATGCATGGAGCACCCTTGTATTTAAGGGGGTGGGAAATTGCATGTCGGTGAAAATTAAAGGGAGGGGGAATAATTAAAGGGGAGAATGATATATCATACAAGCTCCTGTTTTTTTTTAGACAACGCTCCTGTGCAGCACTTTGGAACATTTTGCCAAATTAAAGATGCTACTGTATATAAATACTGGTTGTTATTGTTGACATAAAGGATAGTACAATGCACTCATGGAATAATACAATGCAGATGGTGGCCATTTGGCTCATTGTACCTGTGCCAGCTCTTTAGTAGAGCTACCCTATTAATCCTATTCCCCTGCTCTTTCCACATAGCCACTGTAAAAATTTTCCTTTCTAGTATTTATCTAATTCCCTTCTTAAAATTGTAATTGAATCTTCCACCACCCTTACAGGCAATGTATTCCACATCACAACTTGATGTAAAAAAAAAGCTCCTTCATGTCACCTCTGGTTGTTTTCCCAATTAATTTAAATCTGTGTGTTCTTGGTTACCGATCCCGTCATCACTGGGAACAGGTTCTCCTCATTTACTCTGTCAAGCTCCTTCATGATTTTAAATACCTCTATGAAATCTCCCCTTAACCCTTTTAACTGTAAGGAGAACAATGGCAGCTTCTCCACATAACTGAAGTCACACATCCCTGGCAACAGTTGAGTAAATCTCCTCTGTACCTTCCCAAGGCCTTGACATCCTTCCTAAAATGTGTTGCTCCCCAAGAATTGAATATTCCAGTTGACCCATAGCCAGTGTTTTATAAAGGTTTAGCATCACCTCCCTGCTTTTGTTCACCATTCCTTTATTAATAAAGCCATCATAAGGGTAACACTATGTATAGTAAACAATACATTGAAGACAGAAGAAAATATCTTAATTGTCTGAATTTTAAAATTGAATTTTCCACATCTGTGCTTTATGATGAGGTTGGGCAGATATATACATGCATATATAAAATATATTTTATACATATATGTATATAATAAAGACAAAAGAACTTGCATTTCTATAGCATCTTTCATAACCCAGGATGTCTTAAAGTGCTTTATAGTCAATTCAGTACTTTTGAAGCATAGACATTGTTGTGATATAGGTAGTTACTATGTGCACAGCAGGATCCCAGGAACAACAGCCCAAGGACAACATTTTGAAAGCCTTCAAAGGGCAATTTAGTCCATGAGCAACCTTTCCAAGTCTGAAGGGCAGGAGTTAAAGAGTTAATTTCTTAAAATGATGGGAACGAAAGGCCCGAGGCCAAAGATGACTGGTTCCATCGTTGGATTAGCTAATGCTGCAGTGGGTGATGGCAGCAGGTATCCATACAGCTTGTTCTCTGCTGACCTGGGCACTGGGGAAACAGCTCCCCACCTTTATGCCACTATCAGCACCTTCTTTAATCTTTAACTCTACCATTAACACTTCCTTTGTCTTTTGTCCATGACGTATTTGTCAATCTCTCCTGAGTTCCCACCTACCCTTGACCTTCTATTTTGGTCCACCTGCTCCATCCCCTCTTAAACAGTATAAAATCCATCACATTTCTACTTCTCTTTAGCTCTGAAGAAGAGTCATACGGACTCTAAACGTTAACTCCTTTTCTCTCTCCACAGATGCTGCCAGACCTGCAGAGCTTTTCCTGCATTTTCTGTTTTTATTTCAGATTTCCAGCATCCGCAATGTTTTGCTTTTAGCTCTCCAACGGCTATTGCCAGCTAGAAAATGAAAAGTAGTCAATAGTCATTGGAAGTGCGTATTGCTCAAGCTCTGCCCCTGGGTTTCTTTTTGTCTGGGCAGTGTCATGTCAATCGTGATTTGCTGTGATTGGGGTCCTTCTGAAGAGCCAATCAAATTAAGAAGATGACCAGGCCAACAGGTTTACTGCCATGGTTTTCCTTCAGAGTTGGAACCAAAGGCAGGGCTGGTCATATCTGCCCATCGATGCTGATCCAATAGGGCACCAAGGAGATTTATCATAAATCTTGAATTGCCATGCCATCGGCCCAGTGATCCTCATCTTCTCATCATCTCCTAGATTGGTGTCACTCGCCTGGGCGGAATTTTCCAGAATATTTTTTCCCCCGTTTCCTTAAGGGATATTTTTGTCTTTTTGTTGCCTCTCCCAGGAGTGGACATAACTGAGGGAAGAGGAGGTTGAGGGGGTCAGGGGGCACAGGGATGGAGAAAGTGTTTAGTCACGAGGTTCCGGCCATCACGAGTGAGATACAGGCTCGAAGGACCAGCTGTTTTTTTCCTGCCCATGAACTTTGTATGTTTGTATATTCCCAGGAATCTCACATGGGAGAATTCCATGGGACGTCCATTAATGGCAGCAATGATGTCCTGGACAAAATTTTAAAAAGCAATTGGCAGGAAGTCTACTGAACAACTGGGAGAAGAAAACCCACATGAAATAGTCAAAAATATCCTTAACCTGCAAATAGAATGGTCTTTTCAGTTCTTTATATGATTTAGGATTATAATGGGGAAAAAAGAACAATGGTGTCAGAACAGTGCTTCATATTATTTAGATCTAATAAAGACCCACCATGGAGTTTATGCCTTTGGCCCATCAGTGATGGACAACAGGTCCAAATGGAGCAAGGAGCCTGGTGGATTTATCTGCTCTCTAACCTCGGCTCACTGAGACCCTTTGCAGCTTCCACACTGCCTCTCAACTGTGATCAACTAACTTAGCACAAACTGGGATCAAACCTTGGTCTCTTGTGCATCCCACTCACCGTCAACGTTCCCCTACCACTGGCAGCTGTACCTTCAATCACTTGGGAACCATGCTCTGGAATTCCCTTCACCTCTCTGCTTCCTTCCCCAACCCCTCCTCCAAGGCCCAACTTAAAATCCACTTTTCTCACCAAGTTTTTGGTCAGCCCGTACCAAAATCTTCTCCTTTTGCCCTGCATATGTTTTTCTGATTACATCTTTTTGAAGCATCTTAGGATTGTTTGTCTATGTTAGAGGCGCCAAATAAATGTGAGTTGTTGTTGTTGTCTACTCTCAAATCATGGCCTCTAGTCCCCTCCAACAATACCTGCAGTTCCTTTAAGTAATAACAATTCCATTCAACTATAAACTGGCAAAACATCCAACAGTGTTTTCCCAGCCTTGGGGCAGGAAAAGGAGTTGGCCTTGGAGAAAGAGTTGGAGGAGGGAAGAGGGACAAAGAGGAGGCTTTTGCAGTTGGGTAGAAAGTCAGATATAACAAATCAATGGAGGTTTTAAGAACACAAGATGCAGGTTGTTGCAAACACATAAAATTGATGGGCAGAAAAAGACCAGCTGGTCCATCGAGCCTGTCTCTCACTCATGATGGTCGGAACCTCGTGACTAGACACTTCCTCCATCCCTGCCTCCCCATCCCCTCAACTGCCTCTTCCCTCAGTTATGTCCACTCCTGGGAGAGGCAACAACAAGACAAAATTATCCCACAAAGGAAATAGGGGAAAAAATATGCTGGAAAATTCCTCCCAGGTGAGTGAAACCAGTCTAGGAGATGATGGGCAGAGAACGATCACTGAGCGGATGGCGTGACAATTCAAGATTCATGATAGATCTCCCGGCCACCCTATTGGATCAGCATTGACGGGCAGATATGACCAGCCCTGCCTTTGGTTCCAACTCTGAAGGAAAACCATGGCAGTGTGATGATCTGTTCAGGCAGATGAATGGGAGAACTCACGGTGGGTCAGAAGACCTGAAGTTACAACCTCTGAGAGAGACTGAAGAGGGAAAGTGGAGGCCACACCATGGCAGCACCTGTAGACAAGAATAAGGATTTTTAAATCAAGGCCTACATGAAACTTGAGCAGCAAGCGTCTGTTGGTGAAATTTATTGGCTTGCAATAAAAAAAGCCCACACAACTGTAGACAACATAGAGTCTTTGTTGGGCTGATAATAACCTAAGTAAAGAAAGCTTCCCTGCGAAGGCAGTGCATTAACAGCCTCAGTTGAGCGCACACCATCAACGTCTGATTTACGGTACTGTTCAAAAGTGGGGGGGAGGAGGTGTGAGGTGGGGTATGTGTGCATGCAATGTGTGTTTGCCCCTACACTTGTGTGTATATACATGTGTACACAAGTGCATCTCCTGGGTAAACACATTCAGCACAGCAATGTTCTTTGTTTGCTTCAATGTTTGACCACTTCACCATGGTCAAGAATAGGTCTGAAATGTAAATCTTTCTGGAAATTTGAGTTAATTCAAAACTCACACCAAGTCCCATTCACGCATCACCCACTGACTGACCTACCTTGGATCCTGGTTTACCAACACTTTGATTATAAAATTTTTATTCTTGAGTTCAAGGACTTATGGAAGAGCTCAGAACATGACCTAAAGAAGGCCAAAGCCCTGCTAGGTTGCCAACTCTGGCTCAACATACTCCTCCAGGTTTCATTACAGGACCTCCTGCTTCCAAAGGGCTGACATAATCAAATGCTTTCCTTTTGGTTTCCAATATTTCTGTAACTAATAAACAAAATGTTCCAAGAAAATGTTTACAACAACACAATTTTTTCTGATACACCTATGATTTTTCTCACTGATTTTGCTCACAGCATTATCCAAGAACTTTGTCTTCAATTCCTGGAGACTCTAGGACAATCCTGCAGGGTTGGCAACTCTAAGTAGAAGAGGCCAGAGAATTTTTATTATTAAATGTCAGCTTTTGCAGGCAGCACTGGGAGGGGTTGCAGACCAACTAATCAGCGTGAATGGTTCCGCATGTACATGCGCTGGAGGCAGCTGAAGAGGAGAAATTCCTTAAAAGCATTCTCAACACCCCCCATCCCACAAAGCTTTGATTTTAGATAAAACAGCCATTTAAATTGTGCTAAGGGTAAAAAGAGAGTCATTTTTATTTATACATTTATATGATTATTAATTCTTTTTTACCAAATGATTTAGAATTGCCAATGCTAAACGTGAAATATTGAAACACAAATCTCTGAGGTCTCCCCAAATTGTGTTTTCTGAGGGGTATTCATGACCTCTCCTGACATGTACAAACACGAGAGAGAAACTACCATCAGTGTTAAGAATACTGGATCATGTAGCAATACGGCACAGCTCATTACCATCATTATCACCAACTTTCTCCCCTCCTCCCCTCTCATAAAGGCACTGACTGAAGCCGGAAAATAGCCGCAGCATCACCCTGCAAAATGGCTACCCTCCATTACGGAATCCAGAAAGCCATCACAAGCAGCAGGCTATTCCACTATATTGGGCATCACAGATGACCACAATGTTGACCTCACCTGATGTACACACACGCGTGCAAATTTTTAAGCAAAAGTCACTGGATAGCATTCAGGAAAACCTGGTTGGATTTTGCCTCTATATATTTCAGAAGTGCTGAGGCTCATTGCAATGCCCCTCATAGCTCTCTCAACTGAAGCTTCACAAGACTGGGGAATCAAATTGGAATCCTTTCTGATTTGTGCGGCTCTCCACAAGCCTGGGGCGTGCCCATACTCACTGAGGTAATGGAGCTTGTTTGTTATTTTAATGTCTTTCCAGTTATTCGGAAATTTGTGTTGAGTCCAATATTGGTGTTAGTAGTCATGAAGGGCCTTTAACAATGGCCCTCACGATTTTCATTGTGAAAAATATCACAAGGGTAATAATTCTCAAAATTAAAACCAGAAGATAATGGGGCTGAAATTAGGCTCAGGCGGGAATGTAAACTGGACAGCATTATAACCTGGTCCAATATTCAGTTAAATTAACTTCAATGAAACTACATTTTGGACAGAGCTTATAACTTGGTGACAGATGCCACTCAGCTCGGTTTGCGCCCCAAGAAATATTTCACCTCCAAATGATTCTCAACCGTTTCAAAAGGAGAAACATTTAAACAAACAGGAATTATCACGATTAAGTCATACGGTCAAAAGCAATCTTTTGCTTGCGCGCTGCCCTTTCACCTCTGGGGCCCCAAGGTTTGTATCCAGCCTAAGTTAATGGGTGATGCGAGTCTCCTTTGTCTGGTGTGTCTCAGAGCGTCACGCATTCTCCAGACCCTGGCAAACTGTCCCTTGCAGTTCAGGCAATGGTACTTGCATTCCTTATTCAATTGTATGTACTACCTGAATTCTGTACGCCTGAAGGTCTGGTAAGAACTGTTCTCAGCAATGTTCCCCCATTCTTGAATAAATCCAAAATATCAGAGCTCCAGGATCTATTGCTATCAGCAACTTGAAATGGATAGAAATTAAGGAGAAGAGGGAATTAAACTTTGTATATGGTCTGTTGAGGCTCCATCATACCTCCCTATGCAGCCCACAAGGTCCAAAAGCTCGGAGAGACCAAATATATGGGACAGGCTTTTAGAGTTCTGACTCATGCACTCAGAACTGCCCCCATTTAACACTAATTGGCACTGCATTAGTATTAATTCGAGAGATTGTGAGAGCGACTGGAACGTAAAGTGCTAGTCATTCTGGTAGAAACAAGTTGCCTTCCTCTAAGGCTCAGACCAGTCAATGCTATATTATGGGCTGCTTTGTGCAGTGAACACAAGGGGGTTGCTACTGCCTCAAACTATGCATGTAGGCCCCTCGCTGCCGGCAGATACAAGGGGAACTCCCGTCACTTCAATCTGGGGCTGGATTCCAGACTTGAGAAGGACAGTGTCTAATCAGCTGGGATGCCAAATTACAGACAAAATGATGAAAGTATACATACGTGTAAAGAAAAACTTTAGATGTAAAGTCATACCAGTGACTATAGTTTTTTTTTCGAATTATGACAATGATAGAGGGCTTAAGCACATCTCTCTCAAATATTTGCCCCAAAAGATCTTTCATTGAAATCACAGTATCAACATTGCTTTTGGAAATTTAAAGGTTGTTTCTTACCTTACTCTTCCCTTGAAAGTAAATAAAGAAAAATATAACAGTTCTCCTCTTATCTTACGGCCTCAGTCCCTAATCTGAAATTTATTTCCTGAGGTGCTTTTTCCACTGGAGCTAGCTGTGTGTCCTGTCCGTTAAGCATGCTCTGTGATAAGTCAGGCATGTAAACATCAGTTCACAGCAGTAAATGGCTTGTAACGCTCCGGACACTGCCACAAGCACAGCAGGTCAGACGTGAGGCCGTGATGTCAAAGCAAACAGCAAAGAGCTGCCATCGTTTAGCCTCTTCGGCGCTCGTTATCCTCTTCACTCGTGTGAATCACTCTCCCTCTCTAACCTTCAGGATGGTTTGTTCCCTTTTTGCAGGCGCTTAGGTTTCACAACGGCATTGACGTTAACCCTTTGAGGACCACAGGATCATTCGCGGATCAAAGAAAGAACACGAGACAGCAACTATCTCCTACTCCAGCTCATTCTTTCCCAGGACCTTGAAGTGTGAAACTCCTCAACTTCCCCCAGTCTTCCCTCACTCTCAGCATCTTCAGGCTTTTAAAACACAAGCTTTGTACCACCTAACCATTACTTCTTGATCTATCTTGCCATTTACTCTTCTCAACCATGGCAATGTCCTGGTCTCTGAACCTTAGCTTTTCACCTAGGCTTTTCAACAAAAAAAACCCTTTGCAATCCCTTTCATACTCCTGAACAGGATACAAGATAAAGCATTGTCTGACAGATGACCTCACTCTCTCTCAACACTAGTCTCTAACCTGCACTCTCTTCATTTCAACCTTCTCTTGCCTCTCTTCCGCTCTGTTTTATCCATTGCTTATGGTCACTGTCTTTCCCAGATCTTCTGTCTAGCTATCTGGAATGCACTGGCTGAAAGGGCAGTGGAAACAGCTTCAATAGCAATATCCAAAAGGTAACTGGATGTGTATTTGGAAAGGAAAAATATTTGCAGGGCTATGTGGGGGAAGGGCAGGGGAGTGGGACTATTTGGATAGCTCTTTCAAAGAGCTGGCACATGCATGAAGGACCAAATGGCCTCCCAGTATTTTATATGATTTTATGTTCTCCACACACAAAAAAAATTCAAAAAATAGGATGGCCCCGAGTAACATAATGAGGGAAAGCAACTTGGAATAATGTGAGAAGCTGCAAAATGGGGAGCAGTGGCGGGGGTGGTTGCGTGGGGATGGTGGGACCAGTTGCTGTTAGTTTTTTAAGATGATTTTTAAAAATTCATTCATGGGAGGTGAGCATCGCCAGAAAGGCCAACGCTTATTGCCCATTGCTAACTGCCCTTGAGAAGGTGGTAGTGACCCATCTCCTTGAATACAACTGAGTGGCTTACTCGACCATTTCAAAGGACAGTTAAGAGTCAGCCACATTGCTGACATGTAGGCCCAGGCTGCGTAAGAACGGCAGATTTCCTTCCCTAAAGGACATTAGTGAACCAGATAGCTTTAAACCACAATCCAGTAGTTTCATGGTCACCATTACTGAGACTAGATTTTTATTCCAGGATTATTTAATTAATTGAATTTAACTTCCCCAGCTGCCATTGTTGGATTTGAACTTATGTCTCTGGATCATTATTCCAGGCCTCTCGATTACTTGTTCAGTAACTTAACTGTGATGCAACTATCCCCAATAAGTGAGTTAAAGTGGCCTGCCCCATCTATCCATCTTCTTTCCTATAATAACATCACTGGATGAGTAATAAACAGAATACTGTACCAATCACCAGATAGATTATCTGGTTTGTTTTAAACCAGGCCTCGTTTTTATGTGTGATTTATTAAATAACCCCTATCAATTTATTTTTGCAATGGAAAGCATTTTATAAAGATTTATTTATCCGAGGAACCCCTCAGCAAGACAGGAAAACTCTCATAGTAACACAATGAGGAAAGTTTCTGTGCCTGCTGTCACCTTTTCAATATGGTTTAATATTATAATATATTATAATATGGAGCCTAACTTAGGGCCATCACTATAAGATAGCCACCAATTAAATCCAATAAAGAATTCAGAAGAAACTTCTTTATCCAGGGAGTGGCAAGAATGTGGAACTTGTGACCACACGGAGTAGCTCAAATGATGCATTTAAGGGGAAGCTATATATAAAAAGGAGGGAGAAAGGAATAGCAGGATAGGTTGATAGAGTCAGAGTGAGTGGAGGCTCATGTGAAGCATAATTCCAGCATGGGCCAGTGGGAATGAATGAATTTACAGCATAGAATCAAGCCAATGAACATCTAAGTGGATGGTCAACACAAGAGGTTGTCACTGATCTCAACCATGTCAATCTTCACATGGTTGACAGTGAGGAAGTGAAGGGTGAAAAAGAGAAAAAGACAAAACCTGACTCCACCATAAAAGGAAAGAGAGTCTGGGAAAAGGAGGGAGTGGGAAGTAACCTGCCCTGCACTTCCATATCTCCTATTCAACATAATCATTGTTATTGGTTGATCACCCACTAATAATCTCATCCAGGGAATCTTGCACCGCACACTGATTTAAAGGTTCCTCCAGGGCGCAGATAGAAAAGACCCCAGCATTAGACCCTGCTAGATGCCAAGCTAGCTCTGCTTAGCTAGTGTAACAGTCGGGACACTAAAATTGGCTTCAGTGACCGGGACATAGGAAAAACAAATCAGTCAGAGTTCATGCACTTGGTCATTAACCCCTGTTCAGGCTCAGCTCATATCCAAAACCCTGCTGCCTGTATCCTAACTTGCACTAATTTCCATCCACCTCTCTACTCGCTGACCTACAGGGGCTCCCAGACCAGCAATGCCTCCATTTTATAATTCTCACCCTTGTTTTCAAATCCTTCCATGGCCTCACCCCTCCTTAAATCTTTTACCTCCTCCAGCGCCACTATGCTCCAAGACCTCTGCACTCCTTCAATTTTAGCTTCTTGTATATTCTCGATTTTAATCTCTCCACCACTGTCACCTATGCCTTCAGCTGCTTCGTCCAATAGTCTGGAATTCCCTCCTTAAATCTCTCTCTGCCTCTCTCTTGTTCCATAAAACACTCCTTAAAGCCTATACCTCTCTGAGCAAGCTTTTGGTCACTTGTCTCAATAACAGTTTATACGGCTCAGTGTCAAATTTTTGTTTGAAGCACCATGGAACAATTTACTACACTAAAGGCACTATATAAATGCAATTTCTTGCTGCTGTTGTGCCTTCTTGGGTGAATGTTTTCCCACCACTCACCATCTAGTTAACTATGAAAAGTGGCCTGTGGTCAGAGATACCAGAAGGCAATAAAGACTTCCTCAGCATCACACACTACCTTCACGGGGAGAGGGAAGGGAATTGGAGAGAAATTTAAAAATTGGAAATATTACAAAATAAAAGTTATAAAAAGTGTTGAATAAATAAGTAGGTTAGAAATAGTTAATTTTTAATTCATCCACAGTCTGTCAGTATATGAATCGGATATCATGAAGGAAAAAGTTGAGATTGTGAAAAAGTACTTTGTAGAACATTGAAATAATAATTTAATAGCTCCTCTGAAAATGATGCAAATTAATGCCAGCTCTTTAATATTTATGAATTATAACCTTGTCCTGACCCAGACATTCAGCTGATTATCAGAGTGCTTCTCATGAATAAACATCATGGCTAAAAAGAAAAGGGAGGTCATTCGCCTTTAAACTTGACGACATCAGATAAGGAGCTGGCCTTCTTAAAGGCATGACCACTCTCTGTGAGGAAAATGTTTGACAGGCGATTTATTGTCGCTATCTGCTGAGGCAATAGTTCTTTTCTCGCTGGCATTGATGATGTGTGTCATTATCACAATGGAAATGGTGCACTGATGATCTGGCTGCTCTCTCCTTCCCCTGCCCCCTGCAAGTGTCAGGCACCCCTAACCTGCTCTGTGTGGTGGGCAGCTCTTTCTCTCTACATGCTCACCCAGTTTTTCTCCCTACTAGTCTCATAGGATCTTACAACAGAAAAAGGTAATTCGGTCCATTGTGCCTGTGATGGCTTTAAAGGGTTGCCCAATTAGTTTGATTCCCTCTGTTCTTTCCCCATCGCCCAGCATTTTTTTTCCATTTCATGTATTTCCCAATTCTCTTTGAAAGTTATTAAATTGCTTTCACCTGCCTTTCTGGAAGTGTATTCCAGATCATAGCAAATCATTGTCTAATACAAAATTCATCTCCCCTGGTCCTTTTGCCAATTATCTTTAAGTCTACGTCTTCTGGTTACTGACCCTCCTGCCACTGGATGGAGTTTCTCCTTATCTACTCTATCAAAGCTGATCCTAATTTTGATCACCTCTATTTCATCTTCTATTAGCTTTCTCTGCTCTATAGAGAACAATCCCAGCTTCTCTAGATAAAAGCAAAATACTGTGGATACTGGAAATCTGAAACAACAACAGAAAATGCTGGAAAAAAATCAGCAGGTCTAGCAGCATCTGTGGAGCTTCTCTAGTCTCTTCAACATAACAGAAGGTGATGACTCACAATGAGGGTTCTCCAGTCCCCAAGTTCCCTATTCTTCATGTGTGAGTCTGTCAGCAGGCCATTCGTGTGTGTTGGGCATGTCTGACTGGATCCTTATCCACACATGTTCACTTCCACCAGCAAACACTGGAACCATGGCTGTTTCTTATTCTCCACTCCCAGCAGGATGAAATCCAGATATACTTCTGCTCTGGTTAGGATCACCTAACTCAGCACAGACGAGGACACAGTGAGACAACTCCAACAGTGAGGAAGCAAGCCAGAAAAACTGACGTTCTTCCAAATGCCAGCGCAATCCATCGAACAGAGGGCAAGCACCACCCATCAGTACACAAGTCCAAGGGAAAAAGCAAGGCGTCTCTTTGACACCTGCCACCATTCAGGGACACCTTCAGGACAAAAAAAACAATAACAGCGATCCTCTCTGAAAAGATTTTCTGTATGCATGTGCTTCACCTGACTCAAAGGATTATCATCACCTCCAGAGTGCTTTGCTTCCAACAGGGGAGGAGGTGATGCCATTATCTGATACCAGGACTTAGAGGACAGGTTGCATAAACTTGTATTCCCTTGCATTTAAGAAATTGAGTGACAAAGTAATCGAGGTGTTTAAATTATATGGAGAAACTATCAAATCCTCTTATCTACCCTATTTCCTTCAGTGGGAAAGTCAAAACAGAGTGATGTAATCTTAAAATTAGAGATAGGCCTCTCAGAAGAGCAATCGGGAAACATTGGTTAAGAACAAAACATAAACATAGCGGGAGTAGGCCATTCAGCCCCTTGAGTCTGTTCTACCATTCAATAAGGTCATGGCTGATCTTTAACCTCAATTTCATTTTCCCACCCTATCCCCATATCCTTTGGTTTCCATAGTCCAAAAATCTACTTTGTCTGTCTTGAATAGACTTAATGACTGAGCACAATTGAGTGAAGAAATTTCTTCTATCTCAGTGCTAAATTGTCCACCCCTTATCCTGAGACTGTGCCCCCTGGTTCTAGACTCTCGAGCCAGGGGAAACAGCCTCTCAGCATTTACCCTGTCAAACTCCTCTCAGAGTCTCGTGTGTTTTTATATACCTTACACTTCTTCACACAAAGGTTGGTGGAAATATCTTCCATAAAAGGCAAGTGGCTCAATTGGAGCTTTCAAAGCTGAGATTTTTGTTGGGTAAGGGCATCAAGGGATATGAAAGAAAGGTGGGTAACTGAAATTGAGATACAGGTCAGCCATGATTTGAAAGAATGGTGGACTGGTTCCCATTGCAAGACTTTCCTGTGACAAAAACAGAACATGCTGGAGAAACTCAGCAGGTCTAACAGCATCTGTGGAGAGAGAAACAGAGTTAATGTTTTGAGTCTGTATGACTCTGCCATAAAAGGCACTTTTCTGTGCTTTGTTTTTCACCTTCTTGTGACTTCCAAGTGAAGTCATATCGATGTGTAAAGATTGCTTTAGGTTAATGTTCAGGAATTCACCAGGAAGTTAAAGCTACAAAATCCATCAAGCTAAACATGGCCAATAGAACAGCGGGAATAGTTGTCCATGTCCTTCACTGATGGACCTCTCCAGTTGGCTGCTATTTGATGACTGAGAGGGGGAGTGGGTCGCAGGGATAAAAATCCTGGAGGAGGGGAAATTAGGGGAAGCGCACATCAGATACATCCCTCACCACCACCAATGGTGGAGTGATTAAATTTAGAGATGTGTTTAAATGGTGCCATGGGATCTTTTACATCCACCCGAGAGCACAGACAGTGCCTCAGTTTAACACCTCATCCGAAAGTTGGCACTATCGACAGGGTAGCTCTCCCTCAGTATTGCACTGGGAATGTCAGCTTAGATTATGGGCTCAAGCGTCTGGAGTCACTTGACACAGTTCAGCCCCTTCAGCACAGAAGGGCAGGGAATTGGTGGGATAAAAAAATCCTCATCTCACAAAACCAAGAAAAGACCCAAACTCTCTCTTCTCTACCATCTACTGTTAACCCTGGGAATTTCTCTATAAACTTTTGCTAAGTTAGAAATAATACAAAATAAACAAAGAAAGCTGAAGGACAAATTTTTGCTTTTTAAGAGAGGGGTTTGATTCAAAGTTGCTTTATGGATCACAAATGAAAGAACAAGAATTAGCCTTTTAAAACAAGAAAATTCAGACGCCACTTTCTACCTTTTGAACAAAATGGATATTCCACCTTTTCGGGGCCCCACGAAACTTCTATTATCATTGGAATCACGTTTGGTACCAGACAGGAGGTCAGAGGTCAAACCTGGAGATGAAAGCCAGGCCTTGCTTTTGAAGGCGGAGGTAGGAAAATGATTGAGCAGGTCACACATGTACACACAGACACAGACAGACACACGCTCAGACATACAGGCACAAAGACACACAGATACACAGACACACAGACACACCCGCACATACACATTCATGAACACAAACACACAAATTCATGCACGGAGAAAGAATGCACAGATAAACACACTCACAGACACTCAGAGACAACAGACACTCACAGGCTTATGTAAACAGACACACAGACACTCTCAGTAATGCAGACACTGACAAACATGCAGACACTCTCAGACACAAAGACGCGCAGACAGACACTCAGACACACAAACAGACACACAGACAGACGGGCTGACAGACACGCAGACAAACTCTCAGACAGACATTTTCAGATACACAGGCACTCTCAGACACACAGACAGACATGCAGACAGACACTCTCAGAAACACAGACAGACACGCAGACACTCCCAGATACAGACAGACACACAGACATTCACAGACACACAGACACTCTGACACACATACAGACAGACACACAGACAGACACGCAGACACTCTCGGACACACATACAGACACTCTCAGACACACGCACAGACACTCTCAGACACACACACAGACACTGTCAGACACACACACACAGACACGCAAGACACTCTCAGACACACAGACACTCTCAGACATACACGCAGACACTCTCAGGCACGCAAACAGACACGCAGACACACAGACAGACATGCAGACACACAGACAGACACGCAGACACTCTCAGGCACATACAGACACGCAGACACTCTGGCACATAGACAGGCACGCATTCACACAGGCAGATACACAGACACTCTCAGACACACAGGCAGACTCACAGATATACACAGCGAGGAAAAGAGCAAGGGCAAAACAAAAAGGAGCAAAAAAGAACCAAAAAGCAGAACACTCACTGACTGTGATTACACTTCAGAGAAAAAAAGAAATTCCCTTAAAACAATTTCAGCGCAGATGAAAATTCGAGTAAAATGAAAAAAATCTATATAAAAGCCAAAGTCAAGAAGAAAACTAATTTATACAGTGAAAAATGGCCCCTTTTGATCAGGCACAACACTGCTCTGTGTACCAAACTCACTCTATTGAACATTCTTAAAAATGTGCAGAGAAAGCAAATTGCACCTGAACTTTTTGAAAGAATTCTGTGTATAGCTAAAATATTTATCAAGGAAAAAACTCGCAATAGTTAGGAGTCTTCATTTTTAAAAAATAATTTTGCAGGGCCATGCTGAAAGTACAGGGGAATGGGATTAATTGGAAAGCTCCTTCGTAGAGCCAGTATAGGCATGGCAGGCCAAATGGCCTCCTTCTGTCCAGAATGATTCTACAAGCCTCTACCTGGATCAACAGGTGTGCATGTAGCTCAATATGGACATGGGCCGCTTAGATCCAGAGGGAACTGGCCAAAGTGTTGTTGATGGGATACTACAATTGGCCTCAGCATCACTGGGTTGAGAAGCAGGGATGGGTAAGATCAGTATGCACTGGGCAAGGAGACAGTCAACCTCAATTGTGACCCTCAGCACAGTCATAATCCCCAATAATACTCATTATCCAACAATAGCATCTTGCTTTTATATAGCACCTTTAACATAGTTTTTTTACAATTACAATAGGAACAAAATATTAAAAGTACTTCATTGGCTGTAAAACACTTCAACGTTCTGATGTCATCAAAGGTGCAATATAAAGAAGCCTTTCTCTCTTTAGTATAACACCACAAAGCATTTCACATAAGTTTTATCAAAAAAAGCAGACACCAACTTACATAAGGAGATGTTAAAACAGATGACCAAAAGCTTCATCGTAGATATAGGTTTTAAGAAGCACTTTAAGGAGAGAGAGGTAGAGAGGCAGAGAGGTTTAGGGAGGGAATCCCAGAGCTTAGGGTCTAGACAGCTGAAGGTATGGCCACCATTAAAATTGGGGATATTCAAGTGGCCAGAATTGGAGGAGTTCAGAGATCTTGGAGGGTTGTAGGGCTGGAGATTACAGAAATAAAGAGTGGACAAGGCTATAGAGGGACTTTAAAGATGAGAATTTACAATGGAGGCTTTAATGGACTGGGATCCCAGGTCAGTGAGCATTGGGCAGATGGTTGGCCGGTATCTTAGCAAACAAGCTAAAATCGAGGCACTTGTGTGAAAGTGTTGCAGGGTAGGCCATTTAACTGGCGTTACTGTGCACTTACAAAATAATAATATCTGTACTTCAACTAATTCATCGTGTCTGAACACTTTGGGACATTCCTGGGAGACTTTTGTTCCACTGAAGGAGGGAGCTCCTTCAGAGAGGAAAAGAAGAAATAAATACCTGGATCAGAAACTGAGATGCATTTTGATACGGCAAGTCGTTGCTCAGTTGTGTAAAATAATTCAAATTTGCATGGGGTGCTTTATCTGTGTCTGGGTGTATACTCTGCATGGCAGTGATGTATATGCACTTTAAATGCATGTTAAGGTCAGAGATAAACACAGGCCACAACCCATGGTGAGCTGGATTCATCGATTACATGAAAAATGACCAGGTTTCTAAGCTCAACAAACAGATCATCTGTCATCATACAATCGTCTCACCTGAGTCACACTGAGCAAATGGTGAATACATCATTATAGCACAGAGTTTAATTCTTCAGCTGCCGAGTTCAAAAGTGAGCAGGTGATTACTTCATACATTGGACCATAATTTGCATTTATACAGTGCCTTTCACAGCTTACCAAAGCATTTTACAACCAAAATACGTTTGAAGTACAGAATAACTTCCTGCTGTTCTTTGAAAAAATGCCATGGGGTCTTTGACATCCACCTGAGAGGACAGATGGGACCTTGGTGTAATGTTTCATCTGATATCATCACAGCAGCACTTCCTCAGTACCAGGTGCCAAATATTAAGTACTCAGGCCTTCAAACCTAAGCAAACAGTTCCAGTGCCAGTATTGAGCACTTTAGTACCTCGAAAGCAAAAGGTGCTATAGAAATGCAAATTCTTTCTTTCCTCCATTGAACCCTCTGAGATCCTTTAATTCTGGCCTCTGCATTCCCATCCACAATCGCTCCACCATTGGTGACCAAGCTTTCAGTTATCTGGGCACCAAAGTCTGGAATTCCTCCCCCCCAACTAAACCTCTCTACCTCACTTTCCTCCTTCAAGACACTCCTTAAAACCTATGTCTTCGAGCAAGCTTTTGATCACTCGCCCTAATATCTCCTTATGCAGCTCGGTATCATACTTTGTTTTATAATGTTCCTGTGAAGGGCTTTTGGATATTTCATTACGTTTTTTTTTATTCATTCACAGGATGTGGGCTTCGCTGGCTAGGCCAACATTTATTGCCCATCCCTAATTGCCCTTGAGAAGGTGGTGGTGAGCTGCTTTCTTGAGCCACTGCAGTCCATGTGGTGTAGGTACACCCACAGTGCTGTTAGGAGGGAGTTTCAGGATTTTGGCCCAGCGACAGTGAAGGAATGGTGATATATTTCCAAACGAGGATGGTGAGCGACTTGAAGGGGAACTTGCAGGTGATGATGTTCCCATCTATCTGCTGCCCTTGTCCTTCTAGATGGCAGTGGTTGTGGGTTTGCAAGGTGCTGTTGAAGGAGCCTTGGTGAATCCCTGCAGTGCATCTTGTAGATGGTACACACTGCTGCTACTGCGCATCAGTGGTGGGGGGAGTGAATGTTTGTAGATGTGGTGCCAATCAAGCGGGCTGCTTTGTCCTGGATGGTGTCAAGCTTCCTGAGTGTTGTGGGAGCTGCACTCATCCAGGCAAGTGGGGAGTATTTCATCACACTCCTGACTTGTGCGTTGTGGATGGTGGACAGGCTTTGAGGTGTCAGGAGGTGAGATACCCATCACACGATTCCTAGCCTCTGACCTGCTCTTGTAGCCACAGTATTTATATGGCTGGTCCAGTTCAGTTTCTGGTCAATGGTAACCCCTAGGATGTTGATAGTGGGGGATTCGGTGATGGTAATGCCATTAAAAATCAAGGGGTGATGGTTAGATTCTCTTTGTTGGAGATAATCATTGCCTGGCACTTGTGTGGCGTGAATATTACATGCCACTTCTTAGCCCAAGCCTGGATACTGTCCAGGTCTTGCTGCATTTGGACATGGACTTCTTCAGTATCTGAGGAGTTGCGAATGGTGCTGAACATTTGTGCAATCATCAGCGGACATCCCCACTTCTGACCTTATGATGGAAGGAAGCAGCTGAAGATGGTTGAGCCTAGGACACTACCCTGAGGAACTCCTGTGCTGAAGTCCTGCAGCTGAGATGACCAACCCTCCAACAACCACAACCATCTTTCTTTATGCTAGGTATGACTCCAACCAGTGGAGAATTTTCCCCATGATTCCCATTGACTCCAGTTTTGCTAGGGTTCTTTGATGCCACACTCTGTCGAATGCGGCCATGATGTCAAGGGCAGTCACTTTCACCTCATCTCAGGAGCTCAGCTCTTATGTCCATGTTTGAACCAAAGCTGTAATGAAGTCAGGAGCTGAGTGGCCCGGGTGGAACCCAAATTGGGCATCAGTGAGCAGGTTATTGCTAAGCAAGTGCCACTTGATAGCACTGTTGATGACCCCTTCCATTACTTTACTGATGATCAAGAGTAGACTGATGGGGCAGTAATTGGCCGGGTTAGATTTTTCCTGCTTTTTGTGTACAGGACATACCTGGGCAATTTTCCACATAGCTGGGCAGATGCGAGTGTTGTAGCTGTACTGGAATAGCTTGGCTAGGCGTGCAGCAAGTTCTGGAGCATACGTCTTCAGTACTATTGCCGGAATATTGTCAGGCCCCATAGCCTTTGCAGCATCCAGTGCCTTCAGCTGTTTCTTGATATCATGTGAAGTGAATCAAATTGGCTGAAGACTGGCATATTTGATGCTGGGGACATCCGGAGGAGGCCAAGATGAATCATCCACTCAGCACTTCTGGATGAAGATTGTAGCAAATGCTTCAGCCTCCTCCTCCAATGAGTTTTTTAATTGTCCACCACCATTCATGTCTGGATGTGGCAGGTCTGCAGAGCTTAGATCTGATCCGTTGGCTGTGGGATCACGTAGCTCTGTCTATCATTTGCTGCTTCTGCATGCAAGTTGTTCTGTGTTATAGCTTCACCAGGTTGACACCTCATTTTTGGTATGCCTGGTGCTGCTCCTGGCATGCTTTCCTGCACTCTTCATTGAACCAGGGTTGATCCCTTGGCTTGCAGGTAATGGTGGAGTGGGGGATATGTCATGCCATGAGGTTACAGATTATGTTTGAGTACAATTCTGCTGCTGCCGATGGCCCACAGCGTCTCATGGATGCCCAGTCTCGAGTTGCTAGATCTGTTCAAAATCTATCCCATTTAGCACAGTGATAGTGCCCAAACTGACTGGAATTGAAGCTATGGATATGAAACGATCCATATGTTTCATTTACAACTGGGAATGGCATTTCTCATCTGAGACACTGGTAGGAGGTTGAAATCACATCTTGTGGATTCTTTTTCTCTGTAAAAAGGGATGATTAATCTCCTATAAATCGATTTTCCATTCAAGTGAGTGTGTTTTCTTTTAAATGAAAAGGAATTTGTTTGCAAATGTCTCATAGACATTGATGCAGATTTTGGTGGAGTGGACAACATGATGGAGGGTATCCTTAATGTGAAGGCCAGATTTTTTTCTCCACAATGACTGTGCGATGGTCACTCCTACCGATACTGTCATGGACAGATGCATCTGCAGCAGGCAGGTTGGTGAGGATGAGGTCAAGTATGTTTTTCCTTCTTGTTGGTTCCCTCACCACCTGCTGCAGACCCAGTACAGCAGTCACATCATTTAGGACTCGGCCAGCTCGGTCAGTAGTGGTGCTACCGAGCCACTCTTGGTGATGGACATTTGAAGTCCCCCACCCAGAGTGCATTCTGCACTGTTGCCACCTCCAGTGCTTCCTCCAGGTTGTGTTCAACATGGAGGAGCACTGATTCATCAGCTGAGGGTGGGCGGTACGTGGTAATCAGCAGGAGGTTTCCTTGCCCATGTTTGACCTGATGCCATGAGACATCATGGGGTCTGATGTTTAGAACTCCAAGGGAAACTCCCTCCTGACTGTATACCACTGTGCCGCCACCTCTGCTGGGTCTGTCCTGCCGGTGGAACAGGACATACCCAGGGATGGTGATGGTGGTATCTGTAACATTATCTGTCAGGTATGATTCTGTAAGGATGACTATGTCAGGCTGTTGCTTGACCAGTCTGTGAGACAGCTCTCCCAATTTTGGCACTAGCCCCCAGATGTTAGTAGGCAGGACTTTGCAGGGTCGATAGGGCTGAGATTGCCGTGGTCCGATGCCTAGGTCGATGCTGGGTGGTCTGTCTGGTTTCATTCCTTTTTTGTGCTCTGTAGTGGTTTGTTACAACTAAGGGGCTTGCTCGGCCATTTCAGAGGGCATTTAAGAGTCAACCGCATTGCTGTGGATCTGGAGTCACATGTAGGCCAGACCAGGTGAGGATGACAGATTTTTTTCCCTAAAGGACCAGATGGGTTTTTACAACAATGGACAATGGTTTCATGGTCATCATCAGGCTTTTAATTCCAGATTTTTTATTGGATTCAAACTCGGGTCCCCAGAGCATTACCCTGGGTCTCTGGATTACTGGTCCAACAACAATACTACTACATCATCGCCCTCCCCATTGACTCCAAAGACTCCTGGCCATTGAATAATGGCCAGGAGCCTTTGCAACCCCCTACCCCATCCCAGCCCAGGTGCTGCAGCCAACTGAATAGAATCTGGAATGGACCCAGATAAAGGTGTTAATCCCAAACTGACTGCAATTGAAGCTATGGATATGAAACAATCCATATGTTTCAGTTACACACTGGAAAAGGCATTTCTCATCTGAGACACTGGTGGGAGGTTGAAAATCACATCTTGTGGATCCTTTTTCTCTGTAAAAAGGGATGATTAATCTCCTATAAATCGATTTTCCATTCAAGTGAATGTGTTTTCTTTTAAATGAAAAAGAATTTGTTTGCAAATGTCTCATAGACATTGATGCAGATTTCGGTGGAGTGGAGCATCTCTCAACGTAACCTGTTAGTCAGACTAGTTCGTGCACATTTAGGTTTTTTAACTGGTTTTTTGTTCTGTAACTTGCTGGAAGCGTGTACTGACAGCAGCACGGCAAGAGCAACGGGCTGACTGGAACATCAGTGAATGGTGAGACCAACAGTGTTAACCAATGAGATTTAAAGATAGAGAAAGAAACAGAAGAATGACAGAGAATGAAATTGAGTGAATTAGAGTCAAATCAGGTAGAAAAAGAGAAATAAATAGAGAATAAGAAGGATTGGATTCAGTGAGAGAAAAAAGACAAAGTAGGGGAAAAAATTTTTTAAATGTGACAATTTTATAATCTCCTAAAACAATTCCCAGCCTGAAGGAATAAGACTCCACACTCATAATTGTTTATTTTGTGGACAAGAGCATGATTGTCAGTCATTCACAATTATGTCATTTAAAGGGTTCTTATGCTGTTCACTACTAGACATAACTATCCTTTAAATCTGCCACAGACAGTTAGCTTGCAAATACAGGAACTTCATGAAATTGATGGGGAGGTTAAATGCAAGATCCCATTATCACAAGGCTAACAGTGCAGCAGCACAAATGGTTGAGCAACTTGTGGCGATTTGCAATTCATGGGGTATCTCTTCTGCATAAGTTGCGCATTAATAATGGCATGTGTTTTTTAGATGCTGTTATTTGTTTCCACAAAATCTGGGTCATTGTTTTGGGATGGCTGGGTTGGGTGTGTGGAGCTTATCCCAAGCTCCTGCTTCTGACTGTGAGACGGTGTTGGAAAATAAGTGTGTGGAGATTGGGAAAGGAGATCGGGCCTGGGTACAGTATCCCACAAGTTTAAATAACCTGCTGACACTGGCTTGTCACACCTGAAAAATCAGGTCCCAATCAGTTACAGACAACAATTCTGGTGCAAGCTGTGAAAAAGCAACTTGACATCCCACACAACACATTCCCAGAGAGTCAGGGGGGAAAAGAACAAGGAGAAATCATTGTGAGATAGCAGTCTGGCCTTTAGCTAATTGCCTAAAAGAAATCAATACTCCTCTAAATAAATGATGACCTCATACCCTATACCATCAAAACCAAATGCATCTAGTTAAGAGACAATCAATTGCTGTTGAATATATTGATTGCTCTTCGCTATGCTCATTAGAAATACAATAAGCAACAGCCTACCACGCATTTTAAATGGAGATACAAACTACAGGTTACAGTTTGAGACTAGTACCTGCTCACAGCAGACCCGAGTTATACTGTTGGTTCGATATCAGTCTTTTGCCATGTTCAGCTCATCAGTATCTGAAGGCCACTTATGTTTGGGCAGTTAATAAGGTGTCTTGGCTCAGTGGGCAACACTCCTGCCTCTGAGCCAGAAGGTTGTGGGTTTAAATCACACTCCAGGCTGACACTCCCCAGTGCAATAGTAATAGTGTCGGAAGTGCTGTATTTGAGATGAGATGTTAAACCAAGGTCCTGTCTGTACTGTTCTGAAGAAGAGCAGGGGAATTCTCCCTGGAGTCATGGCCAATAGTTATCTCACAACCAATTACATTGAGAAACAGATCATCTGGTCATTATCACCTTGCTGTTTGTGGGAGCTTGCTATACATAAATTGGCTACCATATTTGCAACATTACAACACTTTGCTTGATTACCTCAAAGTACTTCATTGGCTGTTAAGTGGTTTGGAATGTCATGAGGTTGTGAAAGGATCAAGAATGACCTTATTTAATGCTTACTTTAAAGCTGTGGAGAGGAGAGAAATCTGACAAAAAAAATGAAACCATAAAGGAAAAAAAGAGTAGGGAAAAGATAGACTAGAGGGGATGGGAACATGAGCATATTACAGCAGTAAATTTAATAAATTAGACTATTTTGCTGAAGAAATATTTAGTCTGAAGTGAGGATGTCATGGTAATGAAATATATTGACAAATAGCAGCACAGCGGAGCCCCTTCTGTAATAATAATAAAATCTTGGTTGCCAACTAAATCATTTTCTCCATATGAAGGGTTTAGCTTGATCAGGAGTGAGCCTTTGAGAAGACCTGACTGACAGGTTGATGAAATGGAGAAATTCAAGTTCAGTTGCAGCACATAATCAGTCTCAGGATTGAGAATTCTTGATGGAGTTCGGTCAGCTTCAGGTCAGAAGCCTAACTCGAAACTGCTCACAAAGGTGGTAGTCATGAGTGTCCCCTGCAGATGAACTGGAGTGAATGCATTTTTTGAAAAGTGTAATTAAATTAAAGACAATTTAAACAAATATAGGAATGACTTGACTAAATTTAAGATAGAACACAAGAATAATCTAGTCTAACCAGTGATTCTTCCTTCACCTTGAGCTTCCAGTCTCTGTCTTTCTACATTGCTATCCCCCTTCTCCCGCTCTGTTTTTCACTGGTCACCGGTCTCCGGATCCAACAACAAGGGGAGGTAGAGAGGATTAAGGAGGGAATTCCAGAGTTTAGGGCCCAGGCAGCTGAAGGCAGGGCCACCAACAGTGGAGCAGTGAAAATCAGCAATGTTCAAGAAGCTAGAATTAATGGAGCACAGAGATTTTGGAGGATTGTAGGCTCCTCAATGCCTCTCATCCTCTGCTCAGTAGACTTTTTAAACCTAATCTTGACGTTACCTACTTTCTCATTTACCTCATCTTCTCTCCTGCGCCTGTGGCATTGTCTCTTTGTCTTGATTTCCCTGAACAAAAGCTCTGATACCTAGCTGGAGCCCTTTGCCCTCAGCTGAAGAGTGGCGTTTACTCCTAGTGTCTGACTGGTAACTACTTCAGAATGGAAGCTAACTGATTACAAAGGAGCTCAGAAGTAATGAAAAATAAGTCCAAAGGGGACAGGGAAAGTCTGACTAATCTTCCCACAGCTCAGTTAGAAATTATAATAACTTTGCAATGCAGAACATAGTAGACTTGGGTTCAATCTCTGCTCTTTTGAAAACAATGAGAATTTTAAAACCAAAACATTGCTTGACTGGGAGCCAATACAGATCAGTGAGCACAGGGGTGATAGGGGAACAGGATTTGCTGGGTAGCAGAGTTTTGATGCAGGAACCTTGAGAAGACAGGAAGGATGGGAGGGAAAGGGTGGGAGTTCATGTTCCAAATTTCTGTCCGTCCACATGTGGATCCTGGATCAGAACATGATTGAATGCCCAGTTGTTAGCCCCCCCCCCCCCCCACCCCCCACAATTTTATATTAGATATGTGGAACTCTCTCATCCAAAAGGCTGTTCATGCTGGTGGTGGGGAAAGCAATAGAACTTTTACTTGTGGTTGCTAGATTTATGTTGCATAAGGATATCAAGGGACATAGAGTATCAATGAGGTAAGTTGAAGTACACATCAGCCATGATCCAATTGACTAGTGTAACAGGCCCAAGGGGCTGAATGGCCTCCTCCTGTTCCTCACTATGGCTGTAGGATCACCCACAAAGGTTGGCCACATGAGTGAGTTACTGCCAGGTTGCCAGTCCTCATAGATTTAGACCTCAGCATTGGTCAATATGTTCAGGAAAGAGGAGCGGACAGAAAATTTGGGAGAAAATTAACACCCAGCGTCAGTCTGAACAGGAATGATTCATAATCCAACCTCTCCATACCACACAAAGCAGAGCAACGCGAGATCAAGAAAATGTGGTGGTGGTGGTGGTGGTGTGGCAGGGGCGGGTGCTTTAACAGCCTGTGCAACAGACAGATTGCAGTATGGAAGAATTTACAGAGGTTTTGGACCCTCTCTCTCTAAAATGCCTTTTGTTCAGGCAGACAGTCAAAGAGCATTTTCATCAGCTCCCAATCCATTGATGAAGTTAGATTTTTCACATACTGTTGCGTCATTCGTCAGCAGTTATGAAGGATCAGCATTATTCACAAGATGCAGACACTCATCACTTAAATTATAATCTAACACTTCACCAGGATCCTAAAAATAAGCCTCACACAATGAAAAACCCTCAAAAATTTAGAATCAAGGTGGTGTGTCCCATATTTATACATTTCGCTTTGTAAAATTACAAGTGATTAATGAACAAAGAAAAACTTGTCTTCATTTTCAGTCATTTAGCTGCCGTAAAAACATCTCAAAGCATTTGAGTTACATCCAGGTAGAACGACTGCTGTCATGTAAGAAAGAATATGTATTTTTACAGCGTGGTTCACCGACGTAGGACATGCCTGCTAAAGGCTCACAGGTGAAGAACGGTAACTTAGGTCAGGCTGCCAAGTCAGTATCCGGGGGCACTGGATCCTAGTGAGAATCAGCACATTCACAGGGCAAAAAATGAGGAAGACTGGGGAAAATTATATAACAACAGCAAAAAAATGTCTTTTGCAGTTTGCAGGAAAAACAGCACTGGAGCAATCAGTGTTGAGCTGTTTGCATACAGCATACTAATATTCGACTGGGATAACTCCTAATTATTATTAGCCTCATCTCTTTAATAGCAAGCTGGTTCATGAAAATAATGATTCCATTTCTTCAAGGATCAGAATAACTTACTTTATTTTGTCTCTAACCTTGATATAATGACTGAAAAAAAAGAGAAATCCCCTCTCAATTTACACTTCTGATATCTCCGCTCAATGTCATTCAATTTCAAATGAAGTGCTCAGTGCTCTTTGAAGACCAAGAGGAGGGAGAAATCGACTTATCTCATCACTCTTTCTTGGCAGTCATTACCAGCTGAACTTTGACTTTGTGGCGCTGTAGGGACGCAGCGCTTCAAGTTCTTGCGATGTTAATTGTAGGCCAAGGCTTCTCTCTGCACCTTGCTGCTCAGCAAAATAAACCCCCTTAGCCATTTTGCATGCAGCACAGCCCTGACAATATCTCACACCTCCCAGCTCTTGCAGCTAATTCACTGGCATTAACACCTTTTCTCTGACTTGATAATTGAACTCACTGGGGATAACAGTGATGGTTTGGCATGTTGTTAATTAGAAGCTGAGGAGGGAGGAACATGGAGGGGCTCGCTGGATGCAGACAAAGAACAAATTCTTTTATAGCCCACTTCTACTCCTGCTTTGTTCCCCATATTTTAGGGAGACAAGGAATACAGGAGGAGCTCCTGCAATACATGCTGCAGTTATATTGTATCTCTGCCACCAGATGGAGAGTTACGATTGAACTCCAGCAAGGACATCCAGGGTGGCCAATATCGATTCGCTAAATCTGGAAGGTCATGCGTGCAAACAATTGTACAGCAAGGTGGTTCAGGGCTCCAAACTCAAAAGAGTTCAGGGTTTATTTTCCTTTTTCTTCCCCAATTCCCATCCACCCCCAAACATTATCAGGGTTCACCATGGCTCCAATGGGTAGCATTTTTGCCTCCAAGAGAGAGGGTTCAAGTTCCACTATAGAGGACTGACCTCAAAATCCAGGTTGACATTTCCAATTCAGCACGGAGGGAGTGCTGTGCTGTCAGAGGTTCTGTTTTTCGGATGAGACGTTAAAGCAAAGGTCCCACCTGTCCTGTCAGGCAGACATAAAAGATCCCATTTCCATTATTTAGAAGCAATGAAGGAGAGTTCTCCCCAGTGTCCTGGCCAACTTGTATCCCTCAGCCAACATCACTTAAACAGAGAAACCGGTCATTATCACATTGGTGTGTGCAAAATGGCAGCCATATTTTCTAATTTAGAACAGTGACTACACTTCAAAAGTACTTCACTGACTGCAAAGCACTTTGGGGTGTCCTGATGTAGTGAAAGATGCTGCAGAAATGCCAGTCATCTGTCCTTCTCTTGAAAATACCGACTCGTCCCTCAGACTACAGTGCTATAACCATTTGTCCATCTGCCTGGTAGTTGTGTGAACTTTGGCACTGAGTATTTGCAGGTTATTTAATCAAGGGGAGTGGTGCATTACAGCTGAGCCTATTTCTGTCCTCACCCAACACTAGAGACCCAGGCTAATGCTCTGGGGACATGGGTTCAAATCCCACCATAGTAGCTGGCGAAATTAAAATTCAATTATAATGGAATATAAAGCTAGTCTCAGTAATGGGGACCATGATAACTACCATTGATTGTTGTAAAAGCTTATCAGGTTTACTAATGTCCTTTAGGGAAGAAAATCTCTGTTCTTGTTCTAGCCTACATGTAACTCCAGACCCACAGAATATGGTTGGCTCTTAACTGTCCTCTGAAATGGCCTAGCAAGCCACTCTGTGCAACAAATGCTGGCCTTGCCAATGACGTCCACACCCCATGAAAGAATTAAAATACTCATCTCCTGAGGAGATCACTGGATGGCCATCAAAGCCAGAAGATTGAGCTGAATTTTCCTCTTGATGCACTGAGGCTGTCATTCTTTGTGTCCACTGCAATCAGCTGATGAAACACAGGCTAAAAGTCAAATCTGGCTCCTTCCAGCTATTTGCAGTTAACATGAGCAAGGGTTGTCAGGTGTCTGAAACTGGCTGGAAATTTGTAGGCTAAAACCCAGTGTGCCAGTTTGGCTTGGGCAGCACTCTCACTGCTGGGTTGTTCAAGCCCCAGTCCAGAGGCTAGAGCATCTAACTCAAGCTGCATCTTCAATGAAGTACTGAAGGAGTGCTGCACTATTGGAGGTGTTGTCTTTTGGGAACAATGTTAATTCAAGAAGCCTCCTGCTTATTGAAGTAGATGCATAGTAATTGTAGTAATTGAAATGAAAGGGGCTTCTCAGGGTCCTAGCAAAAACCTCGCTCCTCCAAAAACTGAATTAACTGGACATTTCGCTCACTGCTGGGAACTTGCGATGTCAAAATTAGACACTGCATTGGTCTACATTTCAGAAGTAATTTATTGGCTGCAAGAAGCTTTGAGGCATCCTAGTGATGCAAAAGTTAGCTTACAAATAATTACTCTGTGCAGAGTTGCCAATACTCTAGGTTTGTCCTGGAGTCTCCAGGACCTGAAGATTAATCTCCCGGACACTGCTGCAAGCAAAATCCAGGAAGAAGGTCATGAAAGAAAAGTGGCTTTTATTTTTAGTTTTTGCAAAACTTTCATTCGTTATAACTACATTGGAGATGGAGGAAAATGGCCATTTCACCAACAGTCCAACATTAATCTAACTGGCTAACAAAGAGTCCAACTGGCCATGGGAAAGGAATGTGTCCAGAGAATGGGCCAATGGAGAGAATATGGCGGTGTGGTGTATCAAGGCAGGAGGTCATGTGATGAAACCCCCAAGACTACGTTCAGCCAGAGTTGGCAACCCCACCTCAGTGGTTCATGAACTGTAAACATTAGCTATTGAGGATTCATCAGCTATGAAGCAAATATCACAACTCAAAGCTCCCTTCTTTCCCAATCCTTTTTAAAAATTTTATACTGGGCAAAAAGATAAAACCTATCTCCCATCCATTTTGATGGTTGATATCTTATCCCCATAGTTTGTAATTGGATTGCTCTGTTCTGCTCAATCTACCCATTAATCTACCCTGTCCATGCCATGTTTGCATGTGGAATGTGATTTTATCTGTGGGACATTAATAGCAAGATGAAATAGGACAATGATAAATAGCACAGCTGGTTAGACCTCATAAAATTAAATGAATAGTTAATCACTGATTTCTGCATTCACTACAATTCCTTTGATAAGATTTTTTTAAACAAGTCTCTGTTGATGTTTCTTAAGCAACCTCCTGACCTCACCATCTCAAAATATAAATTTTCACTGTAGCAATTACACCAACATTCGCACAATTAAAACAATAAATAATCTATTTTAAGAGGACTTCCACTGGTTTGGGTTGAAATCTAGTCTTTTTATACAAGGAAGTGTAGATATTTAGTTTTTACATTATTTTTACAAGCCTATCATCATTATTGGTCAACTACCAAAAATGTCTTCCACATCTCTGTTTTAAGCAAAGGGAAAACCCCAGCGTTATGTTTTGACTTTTCCCATGGTCTTTCATTAACTTGTTAACCTGTCAAGCATCGCTTGGTGCATAGCACTGTCACCTCTGAACCCACAACCTTATGAATCTAAGTCTCAATCCAGAAACTTGAGTCTGCAATCTAGGCTGACACTCCCAGTGCAGTACTGAGGGAGTGCTTCACTGTCTTTGGATGAACTACTAACCCAACTGGCCTCTCAGGTGGCATAAAAAATCTCATGGCACCATTTGAAGAAGAGCAAAGGAGAGCTCCCACATGTGCTGGCTAAATATTTATCCCTCAACCAATGCCTAAGAACAGATGATCTCCTTATCTGTTAGTTATAAAAATTAGTTATAAAAATATTGGCGAAAGCCATTTCAGCAACAGTCCAACATTAATTTAATGGCTAACAAAGACCCCAGTTGGCCATGGGAAGGAAGTGTGCCCACATTATCTTGTTGCTGGTTGTGGGGCCTCAACATACACATGAATGCAAATTCCGCAGGAATTTTGAGGATGAGGGCGAGTTGCAACAACTAGCAAACCGAGTCAGAGTCTGAAAGAACCTATAACTTGGGCCATACATCTACAATAGAGTTAAAGTTTTGGGAGGATTTAAACCGAGATGGAGACCATCTCCAAAGGTAAGTCATGCAAAGATGGTGCACATTGCTTGTTGCCCCCAGAAACTCCCTGAAAACTACCTGGTGAGTCAGGAGGTGCTCAATGGCTGCAGAGGCATTGGTTCTGCTCCATAATCGAAAATATCCAGGCTTGGGCTGACAAGTGGCAAGTAACATTCGCGCCACACAAGTGTCAGGCAATGACCATCTCCCACAAGAGAGAATCCAGCCATCATCCCTTGATGTTCAAGGACATTACCATCACTGAATCCCCCACCATCAACATCTGGGGCTTACCATTGACCAGAAACTGAACTGGACTAGCCATATAAATACTGAGAGTACAAGAGCAGGTCAGAGGCTAGGAATTGTGTGATAAGTAACTCACCTCCTGACACCTCAAAGCCTGTCCACCATCTACAACACACAAGTCAGGAGTGTGATGGAATACTCCCCACTTGCCTGGATGAGTGCAGCTCCCACAACACTCAAGAAGCTTGACACCGTCCAGGACAAAGCAGCCCGCTTGATTGGCACCACATCCACAAACATTCACTCCCTTCACCACTGTCACACAGTAGCAGCAGTGTATACCATCTACAAGATGCACTGCAGGAATTCACCAAGGCTCCTTCGACAGCACTTTCCAAACCCACAATCGCTACTAGAAGGACAAAAGCAGCAAATGCATGGGAACACCACCACCTGGAAGTTCCCCTCCAAGTCACTCACTATCCTGACTTGGAAATATATCGCTGTTCCTTCACTGTCACTGGGTCAAAATCCTGGAACTCCCTCCCTAACAGCACTGTGGGTGTACCTACACCAGATGGACTGCAGCGATTCAAGAAGGCAGCTCACCACCACCTTCTCAAGGGCTACTAGAGATGGGCAATAAATGCTGGCCTAGCCAGCGATACCCACGTCCTGTGAATGAAATAAAAGCAGAACACCTTATATTCGAGGTTTCAGTAGCTGAGGTGGGATGGACTGGACAGTAAACAAATACCCTAAACAATGCATCAATGTGCATTGCCATATAAAAAAAATCCCCAGTGAATTTCAATCTCATTTCCTAAGCAGTACCACCAGGTAATTTTACTAATTAATCTGTTGTTTCCCCCACAGTTATTACTACAATAAATGTGAAATGTTAATCCCTCACAGTCTTTTGTGGATTATCTCAGCTGTTGGCTAAAGCCTCTCCATCTGTAGTACTCAGATGATTTACAATGAGATTGAGGCAGTTAAGAATTCATCAACACAGAGCAAGAATACACATTTTTCTCCCTCCCTCTCCAGAAGGCACCAATTGATTCTGAGTTATGGTTCCAATTATGTCAGGAGCCCTCCCCTATTTCAGCCAAGTGGCTGTATCTCATATTTAGGGTTGTCAAGTCTGGTTGGACATATTCCTGGAGGCTTCATCACATGATTTTGGACCTTTAGCTGCGCACCTTTCCATCATCATTGGTGGTCTCTCTATTCAAGGATAACGTCTACTCAGGGTTGCAAATTTCTACCGTGGATCTTCATGTGACTGAACAGGCTGATTCTCAACCACAGATCTTTGGGCACATGGGACAGGGCATCCCATTAGGTAATGGAACCCGGACAGTAGGGTTTGTTTCATTTTCTTTCCTTCTCTGTTGCTGCTCTCCTCATCATTAAGACGTTGGGACTCAACATGTGTATAAGCTTGATGGACAAGTTGTCGCCACTCTGAACGATTGCTCCTCCCAGGCATTAATGTCAATGCTGCCGTGCTTTAAGAACAAAGAACAAAGAAAAGTACAGCACAAGAACAGGCCCTTCGGCCCTCCAAGCCTGCACCGGTCATATTGCCTGTCAAACTAAAACATTTTGCACTTCTGGGGTCCGTATCCCTCTATTCCCATCATATTCATGTATTTGTAAAGCTGCCTCTTAAACACCACTATCGTATCTGCTTCTACCACCTCCTCTGGCAGTGAATTCCAGACACTCACTACCCTCTGTGTAAAAAACTTGCCCTGCACATCTCCTCTATAGTTTTCTCCTCTCACCTTAAATCTATGTCCCCTAGTAATTGACTCTTCCACCCTGGGAAAAAGCTTCTGACTATCTACTCTGTCCATGCCACTCATAATTTTGTAAACTTCTATCAAGTCGCCCTTCAATCTCTGTCGGTCTAGTGAGAACAATCCAAGTTTCTCCAACCTCTCCTCATAGCTAATAACCTCCAGACCAGGCAGCATCCTGGTAAACCTTCTCTGCACCCTCTCCAACGCCTCCATATCCTTCTGGTAATGTGGTGTCCAGAATTGCACGCAATATTCCAAGTGTAGCCTGACCAAGGTTCTATACAGCTGCAGCATGACTTCCCAGCTTTTATACTCAATACCCCTGCCGGTGAAGGCAAGCATGCCATATGCCTTCCTGACTACCTTATCCACCTGCATTGCCACTTGCAGTGACCTGTGGACATGTACACCCAGATCCCTCTGCCCATCGATGCACTTAAAGGTTCTGCCATTTACTGTTTAATTCCTACCTGTATTAGACATTCCAAATACATTACCTCACATTTGTCCGGATTAAACTCCATCTGCCATTTCTCCACCCAAGTCTCCAACCGATCTATATCCCATTGTATCCTTTGACAATCCTCTTCACTATCTGCCTTAATGTCGTCTGCAAACTTACTAATTAGCCCAGTTACATTTTCCTCCAAATCATTTATGTATACTACAAACAGCAAAGGTCCCAGGACTGATCCCTGCGGAACTCCACTAGTCACAGCGCTCCATTCGGAAAAGCACCCTTCCACTGCTACCCTCTGTCTTCTATGACCAAGCCAATTCTGTATCCGTCTTGCCAGCTCACCTCTGATCCCGTGCGACTTTACCTTCTGTACCAGTCTGCCATGAGGGATCTTGTCAAAGGCCTCACTGAAATCCATGTAGATAACATCCACTGCCCTTCCATTGTCGATCATCTTTGTCACTTCCTCGAAAAACTCGATCAAGTTAGTGAGACACAACCTCCCCTTCACAAAACCATTCTGCCTCTCACTAATATGCCCATTTGCTTCCAAATGGTAGTAAATCCTGCCATGAAGTATCTTCTCCAATAATTTCCCTACCACTAAAGAGAGCATCAGAGTGTCTTTGAAGTATTTTCTTTGTCCTCCCCTGGAATGTTGGCCATTTGAAAGTTGAGAGAACCCGCCCCTGATGGGGGAGATGGTTTTCAGCCATCTGGAAACAGGGTCCAGTCCATCGAAGTTAATTTTGCAGGTGCTTTGCCTGAGTTTTGTCAGCCTTTCCACAGCCAATTGAAAAGCAAACAGATTTTTCTCCTTACCTGATTGGACAAACTTTGAACTAGAGGAACTGGCAGATAGAACCTCCTGAAAAGGTTCCTGAACCTTCCACATTGTAGTACTAGAATGTTGTCCTAACCTAGGAGGTCAAGCCTTGGAGTGACGCTTGAATTCAGAAAATTTTGACTCAGAGACAAGAGTGAAACCAACTGAGCCATAGCAGAGAGGAATGATTCAAAAAAAGAAAAAAGAACTTACATATAAATAGTGCCTTTTAGATCCTCAGAACTTCACAAAACACTTTGCAGCCAATTGAATATGTTAAAACCTAAGAAAAAGGAATAGGCCTGCTTCATCATTCAACAAGATCATAGCTGATCTTCTACTACAGCTATACCTTTCTACACTAGCCCCATATCCTATTTATAACTGAAAATATGTTGATCTCTGTCTTGAATATACTCAACAATTGTACAACCACAATTGTCTAGGATAGAGAATTCCAAAGATTCACAACACTATGAGTAAATAAATTTCTCCTCATCTCAGTCCTAAATGGTTGACCCCTTATCTTAAGGCAATGCCCCTCATTCTAGACTCCCCAGCCAGGGAAATCATCCTCCCAGTGTCTACCTGGTCAAACTCCTTGTTGTAATATGGGTTCTTCAGATGCCTCAATGATGAGATCTTCAGACTTCTTTATTTAAACATGAACCATTTATTGTTAACCTTTAACTATTTACAGGTCCCAGGTCACTGTGATGCATGGTGCTGTTACCTCAATGCAGGCTGGTCTCAGAGGGTTCTCCCTGGACTGATCTCTCAGAGTCTAATATCATATGACTCTATACATCATACCATGGGTAGTGCTATTCTCCAATCCTACATTAACCCTTGCCCTGCTGAGCATCTTTACATTACAATGGCATGCAAGCACATCATATAACATCCCCCTTTCTTCTCCAAAGAAAGCTTTCCTTTCCAAAGGACTACAGCTATTTGTAATACAATCTTTATTTGCTATCCCTGCTCCCCCATCTCAAGTCTCTGGCTTTATAAATTCAAACAGTCTTGAGGCTTGACAGTTCTGCCACATCTCGGTCTGTCATGTTTGGAGGAATGGTAGTAGTAGTTGGTGTTTCTGGTACTTGGTTATTTCCATTTAATTTGCTTTTTGTGCTCCTTCAAGTTGAGTTTCTCTTTATTAACAAGCCGTCTGCTTTTTCAGATACTGTGTATTTTTCCCATCCCTTCTGCAGGGAATGTGCACTCCGTTCATTCCCAGGGTGTACCCAAATTTTCTTTTTCCGTAGTGTCCGCCATGTTTTTGCTGTAAGCATACGTTTTGCAAATGGAATCTTCATTTCCACTTGTTTCAGCCAAACATTTGTTTGTTGTTCTATTTTCAAACCGTTTTGCAAGCTTATGAATCTTTTCATTCGACTCAATGGTTCTCAGTACATCTGAGACATCCAGTGCTCTTTCTTCTTCTAGTGTCGGATTTACATTTTCTAATCTTAGCTCTGTCTTCTCTTTCTCTGTCTGCAACAGAACTTTGTCCTTGTCCTTGTCCTTCGTTTTGGCTTCACTTTTGGCCAGGTCTGCCTCCGGCAAAGTCTTAACTTGTTCCAGTTCTGTAATTGTGCAATTCATGGCTTCATTATCCTCTCACAGTTTGGAAAGTTCTACAGCTTTTCCTTTCAATGCCTCCTCTTTGTTATTCAGCTCTTCAGTCTGTTGCTTGTAGCTTGTGGCTACCCCCTGGAATATTAAACATTGCTGAGTCTTCTCTGCCAACTGGTTCTTCAATTTGCTCAGAGTGATGTTAAGTTAATTTTCTCTCTCTTCATAATTTTCTAGAGGAACAAATATTGTCCTAAGGAATTCTTGTAGCATGTGAAGGTCTGTCAACAGGTTTTCCTTTTTTTTTGTGAAGCTCGCTTGCTTCACCTTGAGCTTTCCTGTAATTCGGCATAGCATCCTTGAGTTTCTTCAGTTGTGCTTCCATTCTGCTTTTGAAGGCAGTCTTTATTTCTTCATGTTGCTGAATGGTTTTACATTCCTTTTGCAGTTGAAGGACAATAAATTGTTCTTTCAACTGTTCATTTTCTTGTTGACCTCTTGCCAACTCATTCTGGGCTTCGTTGCATCATTTCGTTGCTACTGATAATTCAAATGCAGCTTTTTGTGAAATATTCAACAACCTCTGCAGCTCCTCAATTCTTTTTCCATAGCTACATATTGGTTCTTCAAGGAGTCTTTCAGAGTCACAACTTCTGTGCGTGCCTTTTCTGCCTGCTGTTTTGCCAGGCTGGTTGAGTTTTCCCAACTCCTGCTTTGATTTTCCAACTGTGGAACTGAGGGCCATTATCTCTACCTGGTACCTCTATGTCATCTCTGAAATTTGTTTGTTCAGATCTCAAACAGCTTGGTTCATTGCAATCTTCAGTTTATCGTGTGTTTGCAAAGGTATATACTCAGCTTGAATATTGCGCTTCAAATCTTCCAATTAAGCTCTGATGCGAACATTTTCCTGTAGAACAGCTTCATTTACTTTTTGCATGTTTTGCTTCTTTTGAGCTACCTCAGATAGCTTTCCTTCATTCATTGCCATCAGCTCACTCTGCAATGCCATCTGTCACCCTTGCTCTGGGGTCTTTTGGCTCTCTCTCTCTCTAGGGTTTTCTGTTGTCCTCACTCTGGAGTATTTGTTGCCCTCGGTGCTTTAGTGGGAGTTGCCCTCTCTCTGGGATCTCTTCTAATTTGCTGTCCATGGCTGTTTTGTTTCTTGTAGTTACAGCTTTAAATGTCATTTCCCCTTTAAGAGCATCAGTGAGGTAACCATTTTTTTCACTTGGGCTGTAGTTGATAAGATAGAGTTGGCGTTTCTTTCTTTTTTTGAGTCTTATTGCTGGGGAAATTTTGGCTCCTCAATTTTGACAGAAAGGCTTTGCAGGTGTTGTATTTTGCAACAAACGTATGAAGCCAGGTACAGAGTGTTCCAGCTTATGTACTGCACTGGGCTTGAAGCTTGGCTACCCCTTTGTTTTAGTTTGGGACAAAAGCTGTTTGAAACTATTTCCTTTCAGTTTAGAGTGCTTTTAAAAAAACTAAGATTGCAGCATTTTCAAAATGCTTGGAAGGGTTATACTCACAGTCTTTGTTTTAACTCAGCAGGAACTTTTAAAACAGTAACAAGTCATTCCTCTGTATAGGAGGCCAGGGACCCAACTGAAAAGGGTTCCCTTTCTCTTAAATTCTGCAGGCTTTATTTGCATTTTTTTTTTTTGCTGTGCCCTGCAGGTTTCTCTCTTGACCCTGCCATGTGATTTTTTTAACTTCAGTGCTGCAATCTGTTGAGCCCTGGGACCACCACCTATTCTATAATGTAAGTACAGCTACTTTTTTGTATTTTTGCTCACCATCTCATGAACTGTGTCACTCAGGTTCTTGCAATTTTCTGTAATGCACTTCCACTCACTTCCAAGTCTGTAGTGAAGCTTATTCTTCAAGTTTTCTTCTTAGGTGCACATCTCTCTAGTTAGGCTTCAGTTGCTTTTAATTTCTCATACCTTTGGATGCTGTTCTGGGTTCATGCATTTAGCTGCCACCTTTCATATCACTGTGGATCACCATGTTGGATTATGGTACTATCTTTGATGTGATAGGTTGTAGAAGCAACACTGCTGCCAAACACATTATATTATGGTGCGCAGTGGTGTCTCAATTATGAGATCTTGGGGCTTATATATTTAAACATGAACCATTTATTGTTAACCTTTAACTATTTACAGATCCCAGATTACTGTCATGCATGGTGCTATTACTTCCATGCAGGTTGGTTCCAGAGTGTTCTTTCTAGACTGTACTCTCAGAGTTTAATACCACGTGATTCTACACATCACACCATGGGCAGTGCTTTTCTCCAGTCCCACATTAACCCTTGCTCTGCTGAGCACCTTTACATTACAATGGCATGCAAGCACATCATACAGCATCATACAACACCCCTTAAGAATTTTATATGCTTCAATTAGATTTTTGAAGTGTAGTCTCTGTTATAATGTAGGAAACACAGCAAGCTCCCACAAGCAGCAACATGATAATGACTAGAAATGGCGTCTTAGTAATGTTGGTTGAAAGATAAATATTTAACAGGACACCGGGGTAACGCCTGCTCTTCTTTGAAATTGAACCATGGGATCATTTATGCCTACCCGAGGGGCAGATTGGGTTCACGCCACATCTGAAAGACGGCATCTGCGACAGTGCAGCACTCCCTCAGTACTGTGCTGGAATGTCAGCCTGGATGTTGTACTCAAGTGCTTGGAGTAGGAATTGAACCCATAATCACCTAGCTCAGCATTCCAAGGTTACAGTGTTCTGAAATCATTACCTGCAGCATTTCAGCAGCATGATCCACCCATCCTGGATACACAATCATCTGCCAATCAACTGCAAGGTTTTTCTGATGAACTTTCAAATGTTCAGCAAGCAATTAGGAGGGCAAATGGTATTTTGGACTTCATTGCCAAGGGATTTGATTTCAGGAGTACAGCTGCCTTGCCACAATTGTGTAGAGTCTTGATGACACCACACCTGGAGTACTGTGTACAGTTTTGGTCCCCTTATCTAAGGAATGATAAACTTGCCATCGAGAGAGTGCAACAAAGGTTCACCAGACTGATTCCTGGGGACTGTTTTATAAGGCAAGATTAAGGAAACTGGCCTTGTATTCTCTAGAGTTTTGAAGAATGAGACGTGATCTCATTGAAACTTACAAAATTCTTAAAGGGCATGATGGAGTAGATGTGGATAGGGGTTTCCCCTGGCGGGTGAGTCTAGAATTAGGGGACACAGTCTCAGAATAAGGGGAGAGCCATTTAAGACCGAGATAAGGAGAAATTTCTTCACTCGGAGGGTGGTGAATCTTTGGAATTCTTGAAGCCAGAGGGCCGTGGAAGCTCAATCATTGAGTAAGTTCAAGACAGAATACTAATGGATACTAATGATGTCAAGGGATATGGGGATAGTGGGGAAAAATGGCATAGAGGTAGATGTCTGCCATGAGCAGTTTGAATGGTGGAACAGCCTTGATGGGTTGAATGGCCAACTCCTGCTCCTATTTCCTATGTTCCATAATCATTTTATCTTGTCCTTGTTATTGCCAATCTGCACTCAGACTGAAAACAAAAGTCATACTTAGAGCTCTCCAATGAAAATATAACTAGTCTGGCCTACTTCCATCTCCTTAATCATCTGCTGCTGAAACGATCATCCATGACTTTGTTTTCTCCAGATGCAACTATTCCCAGTGCTTTCCTGGCCAGCCTCCCATCTTCCAGTCTCCATAAACTTGATTTCATCCAAAACTCTGCTGCTTCTGTCCTAACTCACACCAAGTCCTGTTAAGCCATCACACCTTGTGTTCGCTGACCTACATTGGCTTCCAGTATGGTCACACCAAGCTTTTAAAATTCTCATCCTTATTTTCCCATCTCTCCATGGCCTCACTCCCCCCCCCATATCTGTAACCTCCTCTAGCCCCTCAACCCTCTGAGATCTCTGTGCTCCACCAATTCTGGCCTCTTGAGCATCCCTGGTGTTAATTGCTCCATCATTGGTGGCCGTGCCTTCAGTTGCCTGGGCCCTAAGCTCTGGAATTCATTCCCTAAATTTCCTTGCCTCTCCACCTCATTCACTCCTCGTTCACTAACACAGTCCTTAACACCTATCCCTATGGCCAAGCATCTAATCATGTAATAGTATCTAGTATACCCATATCTCATGTGGTTTGGTGTCAAATTTTGTCTCATTATGGTACTGTGAAGTGCTTTGGGATGTTGTACTACATTAAAGGCGCTACAGGAATGTTGTCGTTGGTAACAACTGATTAATGTACAAGAACCTATTTTGACAACATCCAACACACCTCTGGCGAGATGCATCAAAATAAATTCCATGTCAAGTGCAGGAGGAAGCCATTCAGCCCTTTAAACCTGCTTCTCCATTCAACAGAATCCTGGCTAGACTACCTCAATTCCACTTTCCACCTCCATCGCAAATCCCTAAATTCCCTTAGTATCCAAAAATCCCTCTATTTCTATTTTGAGTATATTCAACAACTAGTCACCCACAGCTCTCTAGAGTAGAGAATTCGAAGGATTCACAACCCTGAGTGAAGAAAGGTGGAGAGAGACGTTAAGATGCAAAAGCGTTTAGGGAGGGAATTCCAGAGCTTAGGGGCCCAGACAGCTAAGGCATGGCCACCAATGGAGCAGTAAGTAAAACTGGGGTTGTGCAGAAGCCAGAATTAGAGGAGTGCAGATATGTCAGAAGGTTGCTAGGCTGGAGGAGGCTATAGAGATAGGGATGGAGTGAATCCACAGAGGGATTTGAAAACAATCTAAACTTAGGCAAAGTTTTTCTTCAGTTTCCACCAATCCTTTGGTCCTAACCCCGTCCAACCCCAAAATCTTATCCATTCCTGAAAGATCCTCAATAAATTCCAAAAAATCTCAAGAACTTTTTCCAGAAAACAAAAGTGCATGGAACTCCATACTGCAGGATGAATGGTTTGTTATCAGAAATGGGCATTCATTGACACTTAAATCTAGAACTCAGTAAAGATGCTGTTCTTTCTCAAAAAGGAGTTTGGTATTACCTAGTCAGAAATAACAGGAAATGGGGATTTTCACCCCTGTGGAGCTTTTCAAATGCACTTGGCTTGAAATCAGTGGGAGTACAGAGACAATGGTGGGATGTTGAGTTAGAGTACTGCAGCACAGTCCTCTGTAGAGTTTACAGCTGTGTATGTCTTTGATGCAGGACTAGATTCTCCCCTGTCATTCCCCTGCCTTCATTTCTTCATGATATTCCATTAGATATGATTATATAGGATGTACAGCACAGAAACAGGTCATAGATCCCAATCAGTCCATGTCAGTGTTTATGCTCCACTTGAGCCTCCTCCCAGCTTTTCTCCTCTAAATCTATGATCATATCCCTCTGTTTCCATCTCCCTTATAAGTTTTTTTTGTTTCTCCTTAAATGCATCTATACCATTCAAACCAGCCTCTCCTTGTGGGAGCAGTTCCACATTTTCACCACTCTTTGGGTGAAGAAGTTTCTTCTGAATTCCCTATTGGATTTCTTGGTGACTCTTTCATATTGATGGACATTAGTTATGCTCTTCTGCACTAGAGGAAACATTCTCTCTGTCTGCACTCTATCAAAACCTTTCATAATTTTAAATATCTCTATTAGGTCATGCATCAGCCTTCTTTTTTCAAGAGAAAAGAGACCCGGCTTGTCAATCCTTTCCTGATATGGTTACTCTCAGACTTCTGGTATCATTCTTGTAAATGTCCTCTGCACCCTCTCCGGAGCCTCTATATCATTTTTATAATCTGGCCAGGTTTTGATCAGGTATGTGGGCGTGGAATGACACCATTACCTCTCTCAATCTGTCGGTGAATGGTGGGGAGCTCTTTGGTTAAGCTGTGTAATGTGACAATATTATTCCTGAGCAGAATGGAGATGATTGGGTAACTTACCTGTCAATTACACCTGGTGACAACATTACTGTAAATGACTGGGAATGATTTTACACAATTTATCAGGAGATATAGTTTTGGTCATGAGCTGGGAAACCCTTACATTAAAATCAAACTCACAATCCTCCCTCCAACTCACTGGTCACAAATGCTCTCTCCAGTTTGACTATTGAGGAGGGGAAATCAATGCTGAGATTCCAAAACAGATCTCACCCAATGTCCATGCATGTGCGATTTATAGCAGGAGTCACTCTGAGCCCTGGTGTAGCACCCTAACTGTTGCCTCTACTGAGATCGATGAGCTCAGTGCAGAGCAGAGACTGGGCTCGGAAGGTAGCATCCTCAAATTGCAGTCACAAGGTTGTGGGCTACAGTCCCACTCCAGAGATCTGAGCACAACATCCAGGCTGACACTCCTAGTGCAGTACTGAGGGAGTCCTGCACTGTTGGAGGGCCATCTTTCAGATGAGACATTAAACCGAGACGCTGTCTGCCCTCTCAAATGTAAAAGATTCCATGGCACTATTTAAAAAAGGATACTGGAATTCTTGTCAGTGCCCTGTTGCCATATTTATCTCATAAGCGATATCACTAAAACAGGTTAGCTGGTAAATGATCTCATTTCTGTTTGTGGGGCTCTATAAATTGGCTGCAAATTTCCACAATACAACACAGTCAAAAACGTACTTCATTGGCTGTAAAGCACTTTGGGACATCCTGGGATCATGACAGGCATGATATAAACATAAGTCCTTTCTTTCCTTTTTGATCAGATCATATGTCACTTTACGGATAAGGAAGTAAAAGAGCTTAATACAGAAAGAGAAAGAGAAAAATTAATTTAATTATGAAAAACCTTTCACATTCTCAAATTTCAATGAATGAGTTTTGAATTGCGGTCATTGTTATTTTATTGGTAAATGAAGCAGGCAACGATTCCACAAAAATTGTCCTATCAGCAGCAATGAGATAATAAACCAATTTTGTCTGTTTCGCTGACGTTGGTTTAAATGATGAACACTGGGAGAACTCCTGGTTTTCACAGAATATCCTTCAAGTCCTTTCTTATCTCTGGGGCTTTTTTTTGTCAAACATGAAATTCAACACTATAAAGGTATCCTTACTTTTGCATTTGATCTTTCACTGTATCAGTCTCCCTTATCCCAACAGCAGATTGGTCAACCTCTCTTAAACGCTGGGCTCACAATTTTCTGACTGGATAGAAATAATGGATTTGGTCGGGAAAAAGTAAGCAGGCAGCTGACAGTCCATAATTCCATCCTATACAAGAGCCAGAGCAATGTAGACTAGCCTCAGCTCATCAGCTGCTGAAATCCTCATCCATGTCTTTGTTAACTCAGACCTGACAATTCTAATCCTCTCCTGGGCAGCATCCTATCTTCCACCCTGTACAAACTTAAGGTCATCCAAAACTCTGCTGGTTTTGTCCTTACTCATGCCAAGTCTCCTTCACCCATCACCCCTGTGCTCGCTGACCGACACTTGCTCTAAGTTGAGCAACGCCTTGATTTTAAAACTCTCATTCTTCTTTTGAAATTCCTTCATAACATCTGCTCTCCCAAAAAATAAAGACTTGCATTTATATAACGCTTTTCACGACAAGTGGGCATCTCAAAATATTTCACAGCCCATGAAGTACTTTTGCAGCATAGTAACTGTTGTAATGCATGAAACATGGCAGCCAATTTGCACACAGAAAACTTCAACAAACAGCAATGTGATCATAACCAGATAATCAGTTTTTGTGATGTTAATCATGTGATAAATATTGGCCAAGGCACCAGGGAGAACTCCACTGCTCTTCTTTGAAATAGTATCATGGGACTTTTTGCATCCACTTGATGGGGTAAAACAGGCCTCGGTTTAATGTTTCATCCAAAAGACAGCAGCTCTGACAGTGCGCTCTGTAATCACCTCCAACCCTAGAACCCTTCAAGATATCTGCACTCCTCTAATGGTCTCTTGCAGCTCTCCAATTTTCATCACTCCACCATTGGCAGCCGTGTCTTCAGCTGTCAAGGTCCTAAACTCTGGAATTCCCTCCTTACCTCACCTTTTCCACACACACACACCCCCCCACCCCCCCAGTCTTTAAAACACTTCATGAAATCTACTTCTACAACACTCTGCCCTCATATCTCCTCCTGTGGCTCAGAGCCAAATTTTGTTTGAGAATCTTTCTGCAAAGAGCCAATTGGGAAGTTTTACTGTGCTAATTGCTATAAATTGTTGCAGTAGTCAGATTATCTCTCCTGCAGCCAATAAAAAGGATGCTTAATGGAAGTACTAATGGGCGAAGGTAGAGACAGGGCCTTTGCAGATGGAATGTGGATGGTAGCCTGTGACTTAATTGACTGGGAGTGCAGTGTGGTTAAAAAAAAGGCCTTTTTGTTCTCACTTTCACATCAAATCAACTGGGAATTAACAGAACAATGATCAGTACAACACAATATCCAACAACTTCAGAAAGGAGAGGGACAGCGAGTTCTCAAGTGATAAGGAATTTATCTGCTAGAGTTCGTCATTATTTACCCACATGAACACCATTCATTCATTTTTGAAACTTCTTTAATTGTTGACATTGCAGACCGACCTTTGGAGGTTATGCTGTAATATCAGTAACAACCTGAATTTATATAGTGTCATTAACACAATATAACATCATAAGGTGTTTCACAAGAGCAGCAACTTTTAACACCAAGACAAATAACTCACTGGAGGAGGAAGCTCCACAAATATCCCCATTTTCAATAATGGAGGAGCCCAGCACATCAGTGCAAAAGACAAGGCTTGAAGCATTCGCAACAATCTTCAGCCAGGAGTCTCGAGTGGATGATCCATCTCGGCCTCCTCCTGAGGTCCCCAGCATTGCAGATGTCAGTCAATTTGATTCACTCCACGTGATATCAAGAAACTGCTGAAGCCACTGGATACTGCAAAGGCTACGGGCCCTGACAATATTCCAGCAATATTACTGAAGACTTGTGTGACAGAACCAGCTGCGTCCCTAGCCAAGCTGTTCCATACAACACTGGCATCTACCTAGCGATGTGTAAAATTGCCCAAGTATGTCTTGTACACAAAAATCAGGACAAATCCAACCCGGCCAATCACTGCCCCATTGGTCTACTCTCGATCATCAACAAAGTAATAGAAAGTGTCATCAACAGTGCTATCAAGTGGCACTTACTCAGGAGTAACCTGGTCACTAATGCTCACTTTGGGTTCTGCCAGGGCCACTCAGCTCCTGACTTCATTGCAGCCTTAGTCCAAACATAGACAAAAGAGCTGAACTCTAGAGGTGAGGTGAGAGTGACTGTTCTTGACATCAAGGCAGCATTTGAGCGAGTGTAGCAATAAGGAGCCCTAGCAAAACTGGAGTCAGTGGGAATCAGGGGGAAACTCTCCACTGGTTGGAGTCATACCTAGCACAAAGGAAGATGGTCGTGGTTGTTGGAAGTCAATCATCTTGGTCCTGGGACATCGCTGCAGGAGTTCCTCAGGGTAGAGTCCTAGGCCCAACCATCTTCAGCTGCTTCATCAATGACCTTCCTTCTATCATAAAGTCAGAAGTGGGGATGTTTGCAATGTCCAGCACCATTTGCAACTCCTCAGGTACTGAAGCAGTCCGTGTACTTATGCAGCAAGACCTGGACAATATTCAGGTTTGGGTTAATAAGTGGCAAGTAATATTCATGCCACACAAGTGCCAGGCAATGACCATCTCCAACAAGAGAAAATCTAACCATCTCTCCTTGACATTCAAAAGCATTACTATCACTGAATCCCCCATTATCAACATCCTGGAGGTTACCATTATTCAGAAACTGAACTGGACTAGCCATATAAGACAGTAACTCACCTCCTCACTCCACAAAGCCTTTCCGCCATCTACAATGCACAGGTCAGGAGTGTGATGGAACACTCCCTACTTGCCTGGATGAGTGCAGCTCCAACAACACTCAAGAGCTTGACAACATCCGGGACAAAGCAGCCCATTTGACATCTTATCCACCATCTTAAACATTCAGTCCTTCCACCCCCATCTACAAGATGCACTGCAGCAACTCACGACCTTCCAAACCTGTGACCTGTACCACTTAGGAGGACCAAGGGCAGCAGACGCATGGGAACACCACCACCTTCAAGTTCCCCTCCAATCCACACACCATCCTGACTTGGAACTATATCACAATTCCTTCACTGTCACTGGGTCAAAATCCTCGAACTCCCTTAATAGCAATATGGGTATTTCAGCAACAAACGGACTACAGAGTTTAAGAAGGCGGCTCACCAGCACCTTCTCAAGGGCAATTAAGGATGGGAAATAAATGCTGGTCTAGCCAGTAATACCCACATCCCAGGAACAAATAAATTAAAAAAAAAATCAAAAGCCTGGTCAAAGATGTAGCTCTAAAGGAATGCCTGAAAGGAGGGCAGAGAGGTAGAGATGCTGATAGGTTTAGGAAGGGAATTCCAGAGCTTAGGGCTCAGTTAGCTAAAGGCATGGCTACCAGAAGTTAGAATTGGAAGAGCACAGAAATCTCAGAGAATTGCAGGGCTCAAGGAGGGAACAAGGATCCGTCTTCAAAGGCCCTCCCCGTGAGGTATATTTCCTGATGATCTCTAGAGGCAAAGCATCACCGCTATCGGTGTAGCCTTAAAAGGAAAGAATTTGAATTTATATTGCGCCTTTCGCAACCTTAGTCATCCCAAAGCACTTTATAGCCTAGGTGATATCAGTGAAGCGATGTCGATGCTGTGATGTAGGAAATACACCAGTAAATTTAAACACAATAAGGTCCCACAGACAGCAATGAGATATAAGAATCTGATTATTTGTTTCAGTCATTTTGGCCAAAGGTTAAATATTGGCCAGAGCATTGGGGGATCTCCCCTGGTCTTCTTTGAATAATGTCACAGGAGTTTTTTAAATATCCAACTGAGGGGGCAGACAGTTTAACATCTTATCCAGAAGATGGCAACTCTGACAACGCAGCATTCCTTCATTGCTACCAGTACTTCCCACTATATAGGTGGAATCTCTGAGCAGCACGAGTATTATATAAAAAGGGCTACATTATGCAACGTACACTATATAGAATATACAGACACACACATACACAATTATACTATAAAATGCACAGTAGGTTATATAGTGGGTATGATTTATACTGCAAACATTACACTAACACTATACACTGCATGCAGAGTATCCAATATATTACAAGTCTTACAAATTATATTATAGTACTGTTTCTTTTGGAGTATGATTAGACATTGGATGGTTAAATGTCTTCTGATTTCTTTTCACATACATAATTAATATCCATTTACCTGCTTGTTTGGAAATAGAGAAGGTAAATCGGCAGCTCTGGGTAAACACCATTTCTTGTGCAGATTCCTCTCTGTATGAGGAGATTAGGGCAGTCAACCCAGCACGCTAGTGACAGTCTCCTTCACTCCCTCATGCTGAATTGATGCTTATGTAAAAGGCCGAACATGAGAATGGCTGCAATTTATTCGAACACAAAGCATTACATAATCCTTCAGCCCACAAACAGCACCATTATAAAACACACCAGATGTCACTGCAAAGGGCACCAAACCAAGGAATTAAAACGTGGGATTCACTGCTCCTACTCTAAACCCTAAATTATATGTTCAGAATATATTTAGTGGATAAAACAAGAAATCCTCAGAATTGCTTTATGACTATTACTATATTGCACTGAAATCCCATTTCTCTCTTGCCAGCTGAAATTGATCTTCTGAATGTTGTATTGGAGAATAGTTCCTTCTCATGTTTGTTAATGAAATTGTGGGAACATTTTCTCCAATTGCTATTCTAGGAAAATTATAAATGCAAATCTAAAATTCCACTCACATATTTCAATATCAGAGGCAATCTTCCCCCTTTAAGGCTACATAGGTTAAACCTGCATCAGTTTGGTACTGACTCCAGGATTAGAATAATTCGATCCCTAATGCCTGATTTTGTTCACTTTATATCTTGTGGATTAGGTTAGTGGATGATGACAGGGTCTTGTATTGTATGGACCAACCCATGCTCTTGAATGTATGTCAATTCCCAAATCAGTGTCCACCACATCTTCAGCCTTTGTTTGAAGCCTATTAGCAAGCACAGTTAGATCACCAATTAATGTCAGTCCTGCAATGTGAGTGTAAATATGACTCCAGGAGGTCCAAGGCTGGGTTAAAGCCCAGCTTTCAAAAGTGAATGGCCAAAGCTTAACCAATGCACAAACTAGCTCTCCACCTCTTGCACTTCAAAAACTCTGCTGTCTGAGCAGAGTCAAGTCACCAAAATTGCATCTAAGGTGAAATATTCCAGTCACAATGGGTCTCACTAAAATAAGCACAGCTTCATCAGATTAATTGGGCCTTACTCTCCTTAACTAGAACTCTCACTGAGATGAAGATCTCTTATCCCAAAGTGTCTCCCCCAAGAGCAGCAGCTGAGCCTGGCTACGATTGCTGGGACAAGCCATTCCTTCAGGCTAATCCACAGATATTACAAAGCTGAAGTCCCTCCATCCTCACCCTCCGTGGGGAGGGAAACAGAGTTAACATTTCTGGTCAATGATCTTTCATCAGAACTGGGAAAAGTTAGAGATATAACAGGTTTTAAGCAAGTACAGAGGCAGCTATTGGTGATAATTCTGCTATTCCTATTTACATCTCCCAGGAATCATCTTTTATTTTTTATTCCTTGTCCCATTATCATCCCCTTCTGCCTTTTTCCGCCATCTCTTATGTCCTTTAATCTCTCCTGCCGTCCAGCCTATTACAGACTTTCATTTTTGGTTCGACACCCCCTTTCTCTGTTTAAACCCCAATACATTTCTAACTCTCCCCAGTTCTGAGGAAAGGTCATTGACCTGAAACTTAAACTCCCTTTCCACAGATGCTGCCAAACCTGCTGAGTATTTCCAACATTTTCTCTTTTTATTTCAGGTTTCCAATATCTGCAGTACTTTATTTTTCTATTAAGGAACACGATAAATAAACTTAATGAAGAATTGAGTGCAAGGGCAAATATCAGGAGCCACTGAATTCAAATAAATATTTCATTAATGAACTCAGTTAACTGGCTGCTCTGCAACGTGCCAGCAAATATGAAAATAATGGCATTCTCTGAATGCCATTAGCTTAGTGAACCCTATGCTGTTTGCAATCAAACAATATCACTGCACATCATTTTTTAATAAAATTGCAACCCCTAGTGCAAAACAGACTGAAAATAAAAACCCCAGAACAATCTTCTCCGTATAAATACAGCCTGTGGGTTTGTATTCACGAAAGCCCGGTGTAATCGTTTAAATATCGAGAGGTCTGATTTCACAATGTGACTGACGGGTTATTATTACTGCTCACAACGCTGAGTGAGCACCGAACGGATTCAGTTGCTTTTCTTCTTTCACTTCAAACTTCACTAATCTCGCACCACCTTTATTTCGCTCCAATATACAAAATGAGATGTGTTCGTTTTAACTCCATAAATTTTTACAGAGAAACGTTTTTTTAAAAGGAAGAATTTTCCCACGGAATTTTCTTCTTGGTTTGCTTGTTTGCTCCTACCTCCCGCTCCATATTTTTTCTCTAAATCTTTTGAGCTGGAATGGAATTCCATGGAGGAATTTTAATTTTAATACGGTTCAGAGCGGAATCCAGTAATCGGGCCAGTTCTCGGCTTAAATAAGATTTCTACGGCGCTGTCAGTGGATGCCTGACAACTCCATTAACGCTCCAAGCAGTTGAGAATTTATTTTATTAAAAAATGCAATTCACATCCTCCCCCTCCCCCTTTCATAGGTCGCTGTAACACGGAGACTTGGAAAAACTCACCATGCAATCTGCACCTTCTCTGCCTCCCTCATAACAGTAGCTTTGTCCTGTGTTGAAGTAGACTCTCCCTAACAAGAACAGAAGTCAGCTCTGAACTCTCGCCATCTGTCCAGGCATGTAACTGAATCAAGAGCACCACAGAAAAAAATATATTACACTCATTCAGGCTTGCAAATTTAATGAAAGACAACGTTTCTTTCCTCTTTCCCAGGATTTGATAGCGTATTCTAGATCATTCTGTGTAAAAAGAAAAATGTTTTTGTGTTTTTTGTAAGAAATCGAATTAAGGTGAAGGATTGTTCATTTTTTATAGTTTGCTGGGGTGGATGAGTGAATCGTTGACGGGTTTTGCCACGTTCTGGATTTAACAGGGCAGACAGTGACCGTCAGGCTGCCGTCAGTGCGGGGTCTGGCGGTCAGTGCAGAGATTCAGCGCCAAGTCTGAGAGCAGCAGCAATAAACGAAGCCGTTGAAAACGGAGCTGCTTTATTTTATATATCGCTGTCGCCTCATCCATGGAGCTGACAACAGAAAACAAGAAAAGTACAAATTAAATAGATGCTGGGAACACTCAGCAGGTCAGGCAGCATCTGTCGAGAGGGGAAGCTGTTCTGATGGAAGATCATTGAGGTGGGGGGTGGGGAGGGGGGAGTGGGTTAACTCGATTTCTCTCCACAGATACTGCTGAGGACTTCCAGCATTTTCTGTTTTTAATTTCAGATTTCCAGCATCTGCAGCATTTTGCTTTAGTAAAAATAAAACTGAGGTTGGACAGCAGCAAGTAGCGTTGGGTAATGAGACCCAGTTCAGCATGTCACTCACTGCAGGGTTTCCAACACATTGGCCCAACTTTGACATTGTTCCGCACTTTCTCTACCAGCGAAACAAGCCAGTCTCGCGTAACGATCCCCTAAATTCACCAAATCTAATTACATTCCCATCTTAATAACATATAAATCTTTATAATAACGACAGCGCTGATTGGATGGAATAAATAAAGCAATAATTTGACATCACCGAGCAACATAGATACATTTTATTGGGTAAAACCCGCTCTCTCTCTCTCTGTCCTGCCATTGTTACTGCTTAGAATCTTCCTATGTCGGTCTGTGCTGAACCCCAGCAGATTTTCCATCGCTTTCATTCTCCTCCATTATCGAAAGTTAATCGGCACTGGGGGAAGCGGGTGAAGATTTTATTTTGGCATAATGCCAAAAATGTGATTATCTCTCCTTCCAACCACCCCCCCCCCCCCCCCCCCCCGAATCCCCGACTGGTGACTTCAGTCAGTCTCCCCAGCTGGGTCTAAATGTGAAAAGCTTTGTTTCGAGAGTTTGATGCAAATGCTGCAATGCTCCATGACCAGCAGTTTGAGCGGGGGGGGGGGGGGGGGGGGGGGGCGGAATGGGAGTGGTCGCTTAAGATGGAATATTAGCGTTTACTAACTGACAGGAAAGGGAGAGAAGATGGAGAGGAAAACAGTTCTTCAGTTCTGCTTTGGTGGAAACTCGGTGAGGCTGAATTGTGGCTGGCGGGGCAATAGCCCCCCCACCCAACCCAGGTTTGGGGTTGTGTTTTGGGGGTACTCCCTCCCCCTGGTGATCGGTCTACTTGGCTAGGCTTAAAAGGGAACCGACTGTTAATGGCGACAGTGGTTGCTTATTCAGAGGCAGGAGGGTACTCAAACCCAGATGGGCATGACTAGGTAGGTAATAATAGTGAGGTGATTACAATGGGCAGGGTCCATAGTTTACTGTTCCGAAGAGTCAGGTTGGGCTGGAAATGTTAACTCTGTTTCTCTCTCCATAGATGCTGCCAGACCTACTGAATTTTCTCAGCATTTTGTTTTGACTGCAGGATTTATTGGTCAGGGTCCCTCTACTGTAGGGAGATAGCTAAGGTGTGGCAGCAGCTGAATAACTTCCCCAAATCCCTGTACTACATCAGGTGAAAATAGGCGAGCAGTGACCAAGTTACATTCTCATACTGCCACAATGACAGCACAATATCTGCAGCTCCAAACTTAACTCTATTTCCCTCCCACCTCCCCATTCAAAGCAGCCGCCGACAGCACAATCACCCTTAGCGGAAATTCCCGTCCAACATATAATGCTGGAAGGTTGTCGATCATGACCAGCATCTGGGCTGGCAAATTGGCACCGGTTATAATTTAGACTGTCTCCTCCACCTGTTAACGGGCACCCAGTCCCTATTCTCCCCTTCTTGTCCCTCCAGATACACACACCAGACCAGACCAGCATTGTGTGTTTGTATTTCAGATTTCTAGCTTCTCAAAAATCTCTAACATTCGCAACAAAGGAACAGTCACCGTTTACGTGCGATGGTCTTTTTTGAAAGAGTGACGTTGTGCCAAATTTTAAATTACAGTCAGATTGATTCTATTTTTTTTCCAAAAAGATAAATAGTTGAATTTGTCAGGGAAAAAAGTAACCGGTTTATCTCTCTTGGAGAACAAATACAGAGGGAAAATTAACTCTGGAAACCTAATAAATTCCCTCGAAGAGGCATCCAATTAGTGAAGCGTGTAAAACAGGAGAAATATGGTTCGGGGCTGTAATAAATCTGGACAGAGGTAACAGAACTGGCAGTTTCTCCCCCAGCCAGCATCTCAACACTAGACTTAGCGCAAACAATTCTAACTTTGGTTATCCAATGCGAGAATGTCAATTAATAAAGTGAAAAGCGGGCAGATGACTACAAACATACAGGATTGGTTTTGCAGGCGAGCTCTCCAACTGAGCTGATTCAAACAGAAACCGCTGATTTGTGAACTGCGAATGGAAGAAGGTGATATTTACATCCAGTTTCCATGGCGATTTCATTAGCCGAATGCATTCTCAATGGCTCGTTATCAGAAAATGAATAATTACCCTACGAGCGAGTAATTAAAGTACGAAGCGAGAGGGCGATTTGTTCAGTCTAGAAACCAGTTTGCGAATTGTGTTCACACAAAACAAATTAATATATTTTTTAGTTCAACAGGCCTCGATTGACATAATATTTTCCCGCATTGTTTGAGGGAAAAAAATGTATAATGTTAGTGAGGGTTTTGGAGAGGCGGAGCTGAAAGGATATGTGTTTGTATTTTTAAATAATTTATTTTTTCATGAACACATTACCGAGGCCAAATCAAAGGGTTTTTTTTGCTTTAGGAGGGGAATATTCCACATTTGTTGCCGTTTGGAGAAAGAGAAAAAAAACCCCTTTCAGCATTGAATTTGCAGCAGTTTCCTCGGCAACATTTAGCCATTTCAGTAAGAGATGGAGAAGGACTGAGACAGAGACACAAAGAGCGATAGCGAAAGATTGAAACAAGATAGAAGAGAGAGGGAGGTGAGAGAAGAGACAAAAAGTATTTGGAGAAAGAGTGAAGGAGAAAATCGGAGAAACCCAGGCATGTGTTCAGGTTTCCATGTTATTATAAAAAGTAAAATTTTAATTGAATTATATTTACTCAATTCATTTTGAATTGCAATACTGAATAGAATGAGAAACTAAAAAGTGAAACCACTAAAGTATGTTAAAGTAGGAAGTGCTGTCAGATCTGCTGAGTATTTTTTTTTAACATTTTCTGCTGATTCCAGTTTTCCCGAATCCAGTGTTTTGTTTTTGTAATAAAGTAATGCAATGGTTCAGAAGTGTTTTGTTCTGTTTTTCTACACCATATTTATCCACAGTGGAGCCTCCTGTGTGATGAATGCAGCCCAATACAGGGATGTGCAGAATACCTAATAGAGGAGACACTGATATTGTGATTATCAGCTGTTGAAAGGTGATTAAAGGGATTGATAGGGTGGAGGGTAGATAAAGAGGAACTATTTCCTCTCCTGGGGGAGTCCAGAACAAGGAGGGATAACCTTAAATGAGAGCTGGGCTGTTGATTGTGGGAAGTAATGCTTCCGCTCATCACCAAAGGGTTGTGGAAATCTGGAACTTTCTCCTCCAAAAAGCTGCCGAGGTTCAATTGCAAATTTCAAAACTAAGATCGATAGACTTTTGTTCAGTAGGGGTATCGAGGGCTATGGAGCCAAGGTGGGTAGATGGAGTTGAGAGTAAATGAAGATAATGGCTGATCTGAAAGTGTGTGAACCTTTGAAGATCTCTACCCCAGAAAGCTGTGGATGGTCAGTTGGTGACTACTTTTAAGCCAGAGATTGAATGATATTGGATACTGAGGGAATGAAGAGATATGGAAATAGTGCAGAAAGGTATAGCTGAAGTAGAGGGTCGCCATGAATAGCAGAGCAGGATTGAGTGGCTGAATGGCCTCCTCTTCCTGTCCCCACGTAAAAGAATTTAGATCATCTTGTGACCACAAAACCCAGTGAAATGCTCATTAAACTGAAACTCTCAAAAAACCTGCAAACAGTTCATTTGGAAAAAAAAAAATCCATATCCAGAAGTAGCAATAGAATGGAAAAACAAATCAGGAACACTTGGAAGAAAGATAAGGCTTGTCTAATTGTTCAGGGTTGATTCCAGAAGTAGTAGTGAATAGGTAGAATTTAGATTATAATTTCTAACATCAGTGCCTCTTTGCCTACAATCAGTAACCTTGTTCATGCCAGATCTCTTTTTATGAAGGATGAGCACCTTAATCCTGTGAAAGAACTTTTAAACATTTGAAGTATGTAAGATGTTTACTCTTTAAAGGTGACCTGCCTCCAGTTTATTCTATTCTGGAGTTACTGGTTTATGATGTAGTGGTGCAGGCAGGATTTTCTTTTGTTTGGGGCAGTTGGGGGGGTTACATGGAATTGGCCATAAACTTCCCAGCCCAAACAAAACTACTTCAAGGAAGTCTAATAAATTGAAATTTAACAATAAAGGTGCACATACAAAGATTACTTCCATTAATCTAATAATATAATTAGGAGAGTCTAGAGAAGCTGGGATTGACCAGGTCCTCTAGTTACCAAACATTCTGCCACTGGAACCAATTTCTTACTTTTTCAAAACCCTTCATTATTTTGAAAGCCTTTATGAAATCTCCCCTTAACCTCTCTGCTCAAAGGAGAACAACCCCAGCTTCTCCACACAACTGAAGTCCCTCATCCCTTCAACTATTCTAGTAAATTTTCTCTTACCCCTCACCCAGAATTGAACACACTACTGCAGCTGAGGCCTCAGAACATCATAATAAGCACATATGAGTAGGCCATTCAGATGCCTCGAGCCTGCTCTACCATTCAATAAGATCATGGCTGATCATTTACCACAGCTCCACTTTCCTGCTTGATCCTCTTAGTGCCCAAAAATCTAGCAATCTTCAATGCATTCAACGACTGAAAATCTGAGATAGGGTATCTCAAAGATTCATAACACTCCAAGTAAACAGAGTTTGGTCAACAGAAACATCTTCAGTCAATGTAACGTCAACAGAATTGGCTGCAATCAGAAGGACAGTAAAAGAACTGAACCACAGTCAACAAAGTTCCTTTGTCCTGTCATTTTCTGTTTAACATAACATTGAATAGTTCACCGTGAATGAGATGTAAATCCCATCATGGGTTTGACCTGCAGGTACAGGCCTTCCATCCCCATCATTCTTATGATCTAGAATGTCATTCACCCACATCAACTGGATTTCTCCCCCTCTGATTCTTTCCACCCTTCTCAGAGAACGCTGAATCTTGTAGGAGGCAGTTACACAAAAGGTGGGCAGCATTTGGGTACCTTGCCCAAATGACCATCATACCATCATTCATGAGTCTCCATAGTCTGCTCAACTACAGTAGGTATTACATCTAATTAGATCCACAAGCAGGGTCAGCAATTGGAGCCGATTTTCTTTTCTTCCCAACCCAAAGGTCTCGAGCCAATTGCAGCAGTCCAATCTTCACTTCGCAGGGATCAAAACAGGCCACAGACAATTCTTAAGACTTTCCAGGGCTTGGTACTATATCAAGCTATACAGATCATAAAAATCAGTGGTGCATTTAACCTTGTCATATACTATGTAGAAAATAAAGGGCTTGCATTTATATAGTGCCTTACACAACCTCAGGATGTTCTAAAACATTTCAGTTAATTTGTTGCAATGTAGGACAAATGGCAGCCAATTTGCACACAGCAAAGTCCCAAACATAAATGTATTAATAACCAAATGATTTGTTTTAGTGATATTGGAGGAAAAATAAATATTGGACCAAGACACCAGGGAAAACTCCCCTGCTCGTTGTTGAAATAGCATTGAGAGGGCAGTTAGGTTTCATCCAAAAGACAGCACCTCAGCACTGGGACGGTCAGCCTGGGTTTTGTGTTCACCTTTGAAGTGGGAATTGAACCCCACGACCTCCCACCCCAGGCGCAAGTGTGTTACTCAATGAGCCGCAGCCAACACCTATACAGCAAGTAGCATCCAACTAGCCTTTTCTCCATGTAGTATAGAACAAGCAATAAATGTCATCACAACTTCATGGTAACTGAACTTTATAGTTGAATTAACAAGCTTACCAAGTAGATTAAAGACACCTCATTGCTCAATGTCTCTACTGACCAGAAATGGGTTAACTTCTTTTTGGAAGGGGGTGAGGGGAGTGGTGCAGAGAGAGTAAGGTGGGTAGTTATGTCTTTATAAAATGCCTGTTGTAAACCATGAACCTGATTAAAAGCTGTTCAATGCAGTTAGACGAGTACAAGGACAGACTGTCCTAAAGGCTTTTTACTTACTTAGACATTTACATTAAAAATTAATAGCTCCTAATGGCCTCAAAAACCTTTTGTGCAGCGAATATGCATTCCGCTTCCCCTCCCCCCTCAGCCTGATATATTCAACACAAATCATAGGAACTAAAAAAGGGTTAAACACTCATTTTGTTGGTAGGAGGACGGTTTTGAATTTATCAGAAATATTTTATATAAAGGTCTCATTTCAATGCTTCCCACCACCCCATCTCCACCTCAGTCCAGTTACTCAGTTCATTTACTACCTCAGGCAAATTGGTAGTTCATTGGAGGCGTCAGTCATGACTCAATGGTAACAGTCTTAACTTTGAGTCAGAAAGCTGAGAGTTTAATTCCCACTTCAGCACAAAACCAAAGCCAATACTCCCAGTGTAATACTGAGGGCCTGCTGCACTGTCAGAGGTGTCGTCTTTCAGATAAGACATTAAACTGAGGCCCTGTCTGCTCTCTCAGGTGGATGTAGAAGATCCCATGGCACAATTTTGAATAAGAGATGCTTAATATTTATCCTTCAACCAAAAACACTAAAAAAGCAAATAATCCAGTCATTCTTAGATTGTGAGAGCTTACTGTGCACAAACTAACTGCCATATTTCCTAAACAGTGACTACACTTCAGAGTACTTCATTGTCCATGAATGCTTTAGGATGTCCTGAATTTATAAAATAAGCTATATAAATGCAAGTCTTGTTTTAAAACCCTGTTGCAGTTCAAACTATTCACATCTGCCCTTTGCAGTAGCAATTATACAGGAACAATGTTCAAATATTTGCAGCCAAGTCTAAATCCCAGAATTAAAGTTACTTTACAGTAAAAAAATGCTCCAGTCTCTCTCCTTGAGCCTTACAAAGAATGATTTATTCTGCGCTTTGCACTGCATGTATCAACTGTGTTACTCTGCATTTCTGAGATGCTTTTGCAAGTAATCAGAACAAGAGTTTTCACAGAGCTCGTTAATGGGAAAACCAAAAAATGGTGAAAAACAGAATTTTGTGCAACAGCTAAATTTTCATCAGTGTGAAAGTCCACAATTTAAAAAAATCAGGATTGCAATGTAATTTAGTTTTGTAGTGGTTTAACTTTAACATTGGGAATACTGAAAATAATAACTGGATTATGTTTGTGAAAATATTGATCTCTCCTAATTGGATCCAGGACGACCAAGGTAAGCCAGCTAAGTGAGGAAAGGGAATGGAAATCTCCGTGTTGTGAGAATTTAATTTGTTCTACATGAACTAGGAGCATCATCAGTAAAATAGTACGTTGTTTATAATACAATTAGGCTTTATTACTGTAAAGAGACACACATGATATCTACTGGAGTTGATTGTGGTAGATATTATTTGAATATTACATATTATATAATTTAGTAAATATTTTAATTTAGATCACTTCTTCCCAAGCATAAAATGCCATTACAAATTTCTTGCTTCGAAATTAACATTTACTTTACTGACCAAACATTAGCACAATTTTCATTAAAAAAAATTAAGATCAACAATCCCAGCCATATTTTAGCTTTAAAAAAATTAAATTTTATGTTTATTCACAAAAATATATTTTACACCGTGTTATTTTAAAATTGAATGCTATTAAGTTTTATACATATATAGATATATATATCTATAATATATAGATGTGCATTTGTATTCAAAATGGAAATGAGACATGGAGAATGAATGTTGTAAGAGTGAGGCCAAGGCTTTGTGTGCTTGATCTCTCTGTCTAGACAAAAGCTGTTGGAGAACCCCAGATATATTTACACATATAAAACCCCAGATAATTGCAGAACCTATTCATATTTCTCTGCCCGGTTAAAGACCAGTCATATTTGTCAACAATCAAGAAAAATAATTTAACTTCCAAATATCAAAACCTTTATTTCCTCAACCGTTTTTTTTGCTTCAATTTTCAAGTGAAAAAAAATGACAGGTGTCGTAATATTATGATACAGGACAAAGACTATTAAGTGGTTATCATCCAATTTCCTAAATAATCAGATCAGATTTGACCTTAATTTAGCCTTCAAGTTTGGTAACCAAATTTAGCTCCAAGGTGACTGTGTCTGGTTGAACATAGAGTACATCACCAATTTAACCAAATTTTACAATACAAATAGATGTATTAAAAAAAAATCAAATGCACATATGACAACAAAGCTGTTTATTTTATCAAAGCTAAGAAAACAGCAGAGGAAGCTCAGACAACAACAGTGAGAGACACCAGGCTTGTTAGGTTCATAATGACAGCTTATTAATTCTTTATGTATATAACAGAGAGGTGTGTGTGTGTGTGTGAGAGAGAGAGAGAGAGAGAGAGAGTGAATGAGAGAGCGCGTGTGAGAAAATTGATAATTGTCTCTATAAATTTAGGTATGGAACTGAAGTAAATTGCTTTAACAAACTCAATCACCAACATATAATAGGCGAGCCTGCTGTTGAAAATATTTTTCACACTTTGCCTGCTCATTGTTTTTAATCTCTTTTTAAAACTTTTTTTGCTATTTGCAGATAATAATAGCTTTTGTGCTTTATTATTTTCCAGTTTAAGTGTGGTCCCCATTTCTTGGTTGCATATCAGTCAGCTTCAACGTTGATACCAATTTTAAAATGCGTGGCACAATTATTAATTACATTTAAACTAAAGCAGGTAGAGCTGGGACTTCAGGTTGTGTATACAGTCAATTTCAATTTAAATTGAAAAACGTTCTTACATGAAGTGCCTATTCAGAACTGTAGTTATTTAATTTTTACTCCATGCAACAAATTATTCTTACAACATGCAGATTTCAGCTTGCTGTTTCCACTCAGGTGTAGTACGATGGGTGTCGACGGTTTCTCTACAACCAATTGCGCTATCGCCCATCTCCACTGAGGTTGAACTTTGCCCCCAGACATTTCCCCAGGGCAGCAGAACTGAAAGTCAATGCACTGATTGTGAACTACTCACTGGCACTGGCAGAAGCAGGGTCCAAGTGGATTTTCAGGCCATGGGACACAGCCTGGACCACTTTTCCTAATTATTGAAATGCTTCAAAGCAACGGGAGGAGGCTATTGAGCCGCCTTGAGCCTGTTCTGCCACTCAATGAGATCATGGTGATCTGTGTCATAATTGTATTCACCCACCATGGCTCCATATCCTTTTATACCCTTGTCGAGCAACTTTTTTTCTTCATTATCTTTTCTTGGGTTCTGAGCGTTGTTGGCAATTTGTTTCCAACCATAATTGTCCTTGAGAAGGTGGTGGTGAGCCACCTTTTTGAATCGCTGCAGTCCATCAGGTGTAAGTTGAACAATGTATACATCAATCTCAGATTTAAAATTATTAGCTAGCATCTACTGCTCAAGGGCACAGAGTTCCACACTACACTAGTCTTTACATGAAGAAGTGTTTTCCAACTTCTCTTCTGAATGTCCTGGCTCTGATTTTAAGTTATTTGCCATTGTTCTCGATTCTCCCATCAGCAGAAAAAGTCTCTTATTATCTGCCCTGTCAACTCCATTCAAAATGATTATTTTTTAGCATATCATCTCACATACACTTTCTTTTTCCCCTTTGGGGAATATTGGGGAGGTGATGGAAAGATTCCCGGGTTGATTACCAGCCTGTTGAACTGGATCATGAATGCTCCTTCCATGGGACTTGAACCTGGAGCTTCTGGTCCAAGGGTAGGGACACTACCGCCATGCCACAAGACCTCCATTCAAATTGATAAAAACCCTCGATCAAATCACTCATTTATTTTCTACATTCCAGGTAATACAAACCTAGTTTATGTAATCTCACCTCACAATCTAATCTTTGCAAACCTGATAACATTCTGGTGAATCTGCATTGCATTCCTCCAAAAGCCAATACATCCTTTCCAAGGTGCCTTTATTTTCTGCCCCACCCCCTCACAAATTGAATAGGAGGCTTCTCAGAGCATTTCCCCCACCCCTCTCCACCCACACAGGGACACAACCACCCCCTGAGCTGGCACCCACCGCTGTGTTTTCCACTTCTTCTTCTGAGAAACATCCTCAGTGGTGCAGGTGCCTACCTCTATTTAAATTAGAAAATAAAGACTTGAATTTCTATAGCACCTTTCGTAACTTCAGGATGTCCCAAGCACATTACAGCTAATCAATTAGTTTTGAAGTGTAGTGACTGTTGTAATACTGGAAACCTGGCAGCCAATTTGCACACAGTAAGATCCCATAAACAACAATGAGTTACTGACCAAATCATCCGTTTAGTGACGTTGGTTGGGGAATAAATGTTGTGCCAGATAATGAGGAGAAAGCCCCTGCTCTTCTTCAAAATAGTATCATGGGATCTTTATGTCCATCTGAGGTGGCAGACTGGGCCTTGATTTAACATCTCATCCACTACTGCACAGGGAGTGCCAGTAGTCTGGATTATGTGCTCAAGCCTCTGGAGGTGACACCTCCTTGAACCTGTATACTTTGTCAGCAATGGCAAGATCACATACTGGCTTTGGGTCACAGGATATAGGGTGGTGCAGTGAAACCCAGTTCTCCACCCAGCATCCTTTTAAACATGCATTCTTTTTAAAATTGCTGACCTTGTAAGTTTGACAAGATTGACAGAGCAAAAAGTCTCCTCACCTTTTCCTTCCAAAGGTATGCATCACCAAACGCCAATAGCCCTCAACAGTAAATGGAGCAGAACCGGCTATCCTGCTGAAGATTCTTGAGGTCTTCAATACTTCACACTGCAACTGAGCAAGCAAGGCCAGCAAGATGTTTTCAAAAAGAGTTCCTAGATCTAGAGAAAGAATAGAAGACATTTAAGAAGATGCATGCCTAGGAGATTTTAGGGAGGCAACAAAAGGAACAATTACAGAAATCAGAATTACATAGAATGAAGACCATCAAGAGTATAAAGCTAAACCTAAATGTCAAACTTTTGCCAATAAACATACTTCACAATACAACAATCTATAGTATTGAGAGAATATCTTCTTACTTCTTGCTGTGTGGTATGATTCTATGAGCATTAGAAGAGCAAATCTGTAACAGAGGGACCAAGGAAAGGCTATGATGCGATAAAGGAGATTAGAAAAGATGACTGAATAAAAGTTCCTCAGCTGCAGCTCAGAAATGGGAGAGGAATAGATTTGGAAAGGAACTGGCCAAGATTTAACTGTGAGGATAAAAGCATGAGTGAATATTCTAGAGTCTTGCTGACTACCTTTGAGGATCAAGAAGCTTTGAAGCAAGGCCTATTGTAATTCTCTCCTAGCCAGCCACACACCTTGCACCTGCAATAAACTTCAACTCATTCAAATCTCTGCTGCCTGTATCCCAACTTGTACCAATTCCCTTTTGTCAATCATTCTTGTGCTTGCAGACCAACAATGGTTCTGCCTCATTTTTTAAATTCAAATTTTTGTTTTCAAATCCTTCCATGACTTCATCCTTCATCTCTGTAACCTCCTCCAGCTTTACGACCCTCCAAGATCTCTGCACTCGTCAAATTTTGGCCTCTTGCGCATCCTCAATTTGCTTGGCAGCTGTTCAGTCTGCTGCCTAGGCCCTAAATTCTGGAATACTCATCCTAACCACTCCACCTCTCTACCTCCTTTAAGGTCCTCCCTAAAACCTACCTCATTGACCAAGCTTTTGATTAATTGCCCTTATGTGGCTCTGTCAAATTTTTGTCTGATTACACTCCTGTGAAGCGCTTTTGGACATGTTACTACATTAAAAGCGTTACATAAAATGATAGTTGTTGTCGTCTGTGGTTGGATGTATCCCCCACTGCAGATTTCCCTAAAAGCTTCAAGGCAACATGTCATTAAGCATTTCTGGCCTAACTATTTGTGGTTAGTGTAATTCAGTAGTTGGGAACAACTTGTTGCCAGATGAATAACATCACAGATGGTTGACAGATTGAGCTTCCCATGATTGTTACATGAAACATAATTTCAACAGCCCAAGAGCTATGAGGGGAGTGGAATAGGCAGAAGAGCTGGATGGGATTTTCCAAATAAACTAATTACGAACCAGTACAGAATGTTGGCAATTTAATGTAGTAAACCTTCTCTATCCACACAGGAAATGTGTTACACCCAGGCTAAAACTTAGCTGGTAAATGCAATCCTTACTGCAGTACAACATGGATTTTTCATTGGTCCTGAAGTTTGGTTTTCTTGCTTTGCCACTCACACCAGAAGGCTGGTTTAACACCATGTTCAGACTTATTTGAGATGACATTAGTTGTAATCTATGATCCTGTAACAGACTATTATCTTCCTTGGAAACAACGGTTAAGCATCCACCACCTCAGAATTGGTTATGGTTGAAGGTGCCACCTTCTCTGGAGATGGTAGATTAAAACATCTCCATTACAGGACTGCGAAGGCACTTTGTGAAACTCTGCCTTCAGGGGAAATTCACAGGATATCCACCCTGTACTCCAGAACCTTTAGTCTGGATATCCAACTTAGATATTGAAATTTGATTTGTTATTTTGCCACTACCATACAAAAGGAGAAATGTGGCTCTGAGCCATGTATGGTTCCAGGTATAATTCCCAGTCTGGATGCCAATCCAGAAATGACAATAGTGTCTCTGGTTACCACGCTCCAGAATTAGCTGGAATGGGATTTGAAATCCTAGTAGTTACTGCCTCAGAGACAAGGATTCTACCACTAACCAAAGTCTCACTCCAGGTCTAAGGAGTGTTAGGAAGGAACACTATGCTCTGTTAAAAAGAGTACTCATTGAATGTCAAAGTGCAATAGCGTCAGCCATGGCTCAATCGGTGGCACTCTTCCCTCCAAGTCAAAAGGTTGTGGGTCCATGTCCCTTTCCAGAGCCTTGAGCAGGAAAGTCTAAATTGATACCCTAGTGGAGTATTGAGGGGGTGCATCAATATCAGAGGTACTGTCCTTCAGTTGAGACATTACACCATGGCCCTGTCTGCCCTCTCATATGGACATAAACAATCCCACGGTACTAATTTGAAGAGCAGAAGCGTTCTCACTGGTGTTCTCTACAACATTTATTCTTCAACAACTGCCACTAAAACAGATTACCTAGGTGATTATTGTTATGCATTGGTGGTTACTGCTGTCGAAGAAACAATTGCAGAGGCCATAGATATGTCTGAACAATAACTGGCTTATTGGAGGAACATAACTATTTACAGATGTACAAGACTACAGGTATTACTCAGTCTAAGCCATAAGCTCTCTCCTTCTTGACTCTTAGTCATGTGTGTCTTACATCATCATGTGGGCAGTACTGTTTCTCTAGTCCCACACATTAACCTTTTCAGCCCTGCATGTGCACACATACTACATCTCCCCCCACCCAAACATTTGTCCAAATATATTTTACAATTATATTTACATACTACCCCTTCCCACCTCCAAAGCTCTGACTTCATGGATTTAATCAGTCTGGAAGTTTCACAACTCTTCCTGATCGTTCCTCGAGAGGCCTGGTAGATTGATAGTTGCCCTTTGGACTTCTTTGATTTGACTTGGAGTGGTTGGGGGGGGTGGGGTCTTCAGTAAGAGCTGCAGTAAGACCATAAGATGTAGGAGGAGTAGGCCATTCAGCCCATCAAGTCTGCTCCTCCATTCAATGAGATCATGGCTAATCTAATAATCCTCAACTCCACTTTCCTGCCTCATCCCCATTACCCTTGATTCCCTTACTGATTAAACTGTCTATCTCCACCTTGAATATGCTTAATGACTCAGCCTCTACAGCCCTCTGCGGTAAAGAATTCCACAGATTGACTATCCTCACAGAAGAAAGTTGTCATCTTTTTAAATGGGCACCTCCTTACTCTGAGATTATGCCCTCTGGTCCTAGACCCTCCCACAAGGGGAAACAGCCTCTCAGCATCTACCCTGTCAAGCCCCCTAAGAATCTTATATGTTTCAATAAGGTTGCCTCTCACTCTTCTAAACTCCAATGAGTACAGGCACCTACTCAACCTCTCTGCATAAGAAAATCTTTCCATACCTGGGATCAACCTAGTGAACCTTCTCTGGACTGCCTTCAATGCCTTATATCATTCCTTAGATCAGGGGACCAAAATTGTTCACAGTATCCTAGGTGTAGTCTAACTGGTGCCTTGTAGAGTTTAGCAAGACTTCCCTATTTTTATACTCCCTTCCCTTTGAAATAAAAGCCAACATTCTATTTGCCTTCCCTATTACCTGTTGAATTTGTAGGTTAGCTTTTTGGGATTCATGCACAAGGACTCCCAAATCCCTCTGTGCTGCAGCTTTCTGCAGTCTTTCTCCATTTAAATAATATTCAGCTCCTCTATTCTTCCTGTCAAAGTGCATAACCTCATATTTTTCCACATTATATTCCATCTGCCAAGTTTTTGCCCACTCATTTAATCTGTCTATAACCCTCTGTAGACTCTGTGTTATCCTTACCACTTGCCTTCCCACCTATTTTTGTAACATCTGCAAACTTGGTGATAGATGAGGGAAGTGAATGGACTAAGTCATTAATATATATTGTAAATAATTGAGGCCCCAACACTGATCCCTGTGGCACTGCACTAGTTACAAGTTGCCACCCCTAAAGTACCTCCTTTGTCCTAACTCTGTCTACTATTAGTTAGCCAATCCTCTATCCATGCTCATATACTACGCCAACACCATTGTCTCTTATCTTAAATAGCCTTATGTGCAGTACCTTATCGAACACCTTTATCTATCCTGCTTGTTACCTCCTCAAAGAATTCTAATAAAATTGTTGTTAGGCATGATTTCCCCTTCATGAAGCCATGCTGACTCTGCTTGATTGGATTATGTCATTCTAAATGCTCTACTATTACATTCTTTATAATAGACTCCAACATTTTCCCAATGACAGATGTTAAGCTAACTGGGCTGTAAATTACCTGTTTTTTGTCTTCCTTTCTGCATAAGGGTGTTGTATTAGCCGTTCTCCAATCCTCTGGGACTTTTCCAGAATCTAAGGATTCTTGGAAGATTATTACCAATGCATCCACTATCTCTGTAGCTATTTCCTTTTGCCCCTTGGTTTAGTATTTTTGGAATGCTATTAGTTGCTTCAGTCTTCACAGTAGAAAACAAGTATTTATTCAACTCCGCTGCCATTCCCTGCTTCCCATTATTATTTCCCCAGCCTCATTCTCTAACGGGCCAATGTTCACTTTGGTCTCTCTCTTCCTATTTATATATTTAAAGAAGCTCTTACTGTCTGTTTTTATATTACTTGCTAAGTTACCCTCAAAAGTTTGTCTCCCTCATTTTTTGGTCATCTTTTGTTGCTTTTTAAAACTTTCCCAATCTTCTGGCTTACCACTAATCTTTGCCACATTGTATGTTTTTTCTTTCAATTTGACACTGTCCTTAACTTCCTTGGTTAACCATGATTGGTTTATCCCCTTTCTTGAATTCTTCTTCCTCACTAGTTGAGTCATGAACTATTTTCTTAAAAGTCTGCCATTGTTCATCAACCGTCTTTTCTGCTAAACTCCTTTCCCAGTCCACTCCAGCCAACTCTGCCCTTATTCCTTTGTAATTACCCTTATTTAAGTTTAGCACAGTTGTTTCTGACCCAAGTTTCTCACTCTCAAATGGAATGCTAAATTCTATCATATTATGGCCACTATTTCCTAGGTGATCCTTTACTCTGAGAATCATTTATTAAACCTGCCTCATTACACATTACCAGATCCAAAATAGCCTGATCCCTGGTTGGATTCACAACATATTGTTCTAGGAAACTATTCTGAATACACTATGAATTCTTGCTCATGTCTACCTCTGCCAATTTGATTGTCCCAATCTACATGAAGATTAAAAGTCACTCATGATTAATGTACTGCCTTATATACATGCCCTCATTATCTCCTGATTTATTCTCTGTCCTACAGTATAGCTGCTGTTAGGGGGCTTATAGACTACTCCCACCAGCGTTTTCTTCCCCTTGTTATTTCTTACCTCCACCCATTTTGATTCTACATCTTCCGATCCAAGATCCTTTCTTGCTGTTGTACTTTTTCCATCTTGTACTAACAAAGCTACCCCACCACCTTTTCCTTCCTGCCTGTACTTTTGAAAAGTCACATACCCCTGAATATTTAGTTCCCAGCTTTGATCTCTCAGTTTGGCTCTCAACATCTGGTTCTCCCAAATGTATAATGGACGTTTCTCCCATCTGGATCTAGACTTGATCCTCTTTTTCCTCTCTTTGCTGTAATACCCCTCGATCCGATGTTTCTCTGCCACGGTTGGGGCTTGTGGGTTTATCCCTCTCCTTACATTTGATGTCCCTATCCTTGTCTGTTGAGTTGACTTTGGTTCCTGACAGTTTTGTCCATCTTTCATACTTCTGGAATGATGACACCTTGTGGCCTCTTGGTTGTGAATTCTTAGGTATTCCCGGACTGCTGCCTTTGAAAATAATTGTGTAGGCAGGAGATGAAGTTGTGAGCAAGGCACTTGATCAACATCTTGCTTTCTCTTAAACTCCAGTAACCCTGGTGTAGCAGTAAAATTAGTGTTTTCCCTTGTGGAAGAGCAGGACCCTATTAGGTTTGGTCCTGTCTGTGGTTCTGGGCATTTTTAACAGGTTGCATCCTGGTATGCAAAGATTCTCTTGTATTCCTCTGCGTATCCAGAGGTTTTATTCCCGCACATCTTTCCAAAGTGTCCAAAGCTTTTACAACTGAAGTATTCTACAATTCTTGCAGGGTACTGTTCGTGCCTGTGAGGCTTTTTGGTGCCACAGCGCTGGCATGGTTCAATGCCATCTTGAGCTTTAGTAACATAAGGAGCCTTTTCCCCTGACGTGTCTTTGACACTCTTTTGTTTAATAACTTGTACCGTCATTGGGGGTTTTCTGAACCATGGTTTGTTTTCACCTCTTGTATGGCTCTATTTTGTTGATGGGCCTCTGACTGTCTGACTAAATTATCACCTTCTCCAAAGTTAAATCTTCTTTGGATTGAAGTAGGTCAGACCGGGTGCCAACAGTAACCCCTGACTATGACGCAGCCCCGTATTGGCTCAGATCTAAGATCACCATATTCACAACATTCAGCCAATTGATACAGGTCATTGATAAAGGTATCTACTAACGTGCTGGGTTTCTGGACACTTGTTAAACTTGGTTCTTTCCAATATCTTATTACTCCATAAAATAATATAGATCATCATGAGGGTGGTAATATTTCTCCAGTCCCCACACATTAACCCTTTAGCCCTGAACACCTTAATACTACAGTTATCACACTGTTTGTGGGATCTTGCTGTGTGCAAGTTGGCTGCTATGTTTCCTACATCAGTGTCTACACTTCAAAAAGTACTTCATTGACTTTGGGCCATCCTGAGTTCTTGAAACAGTGTCCCCAGAGCATTAGCCTGGACCTCTGGAGTATTAGTCCAGTGATATTACCAATACGCCACCATCTCCCCAAGTCTCCCTGGTCTAATGGCCTCTCTCTGTGCTCTGATTTTTGATGGCATATAATTCAAAGGGCACTATCTGCCATTTGTACCTCATCCAAGTGGCCATTGTGCCAGTGTGGACCTGTCAGCAGGTGAAAGCATCTTAGCAAATCTGGTTCTGATCTCACCCACATCCACAGACATGTGCTTTCCGATAGAGGCCACCAGCTACCAATCAGGCTGTAATTTATCACAGGTAAAAGTGGTACCGTACAAGAGTCACACACCAACATACGGCCAAAGTAAACCTTCCAAGGTGCATCCACACTAAAAAACACATCAAGAAATAAACAAACAAACAGGGTAACAGGTGGCAGTGCTCAAAATTCTCTAGGTAACATAAAATACCATACAGCCACCAGTACTATTTACTAATTATATTAAAGATTTTTATTCATTCAGACCATTCAATTATAAAACAGGACCCTCAGTGAGAGTGTGTTTCCTGTTGCCTTGCAAAAGTTCACCAAAACAACAATCCTGGACCCATTCAAAGATATCTCCTACAGCATGTTAGCCCCACTCCCTCAAAATTACATTGATTGTACAGTACAGAATCAGGGCATTAAGTCCAACTAGACTATGCCAGAGTTTATCCTTCACCCGGGCCTCCTCCCACCTTACTTAACCTTCATTCCTTTCTCCCTCATGTGTTTATCTAGATTCCGCTTAAACATATTTATGTTATTCATCTTAACTACTCCATGTGTTAGCAAGGTTTGCATCCTCAGCAGTCTCAGAGTAAAGAATAATTTCTCCTGAATTGGAGTTATCCAACAAACCTTTGCCTGTTTAAAATAAACAGACAAAACTTTTGGATAAAACAGTCCGGTGTTTGAGTTGGTGTGTTTGTAACTTTCAAAAATGAGAACCAGATATTAAAACAAGACCATTTTTCCCTCTGTTGCTGTTACTTTTTAATGACGTGAAGTGCAGGCATTAGGTCTTAATGAATATTCATTAGCAACAAATGCCAAGAATATATTTTCAATCTCATTCCCTGTCCTGCATCCATTCAAATCTGGATTTACAAAATGCCCCCCATACACAGAAACGGGCCATTTGGCTGAACTAGTCCATGTCAGTATTGATGCTCTACCCAAGCCTCCTCTCACCCTTCCTCATCTCACCTTATCAACATGTCCTTCTATTCCTTTCTCCCTCATGTGTTTATCTAGCTTCCCCTAAAATGTATCTTTGCCATTCACCTCAGCTGCTCCATGCGATAGGGAGTTCCATATTCTAGCCATTCTCTGGGCAATGAATTTTCATCCAAATTCCCTGCTTGACAAAGGTAATGAGCAACATCACATGAAGCACACAAGTCAGCCCCTTTAAGTTACCACATGCAAAAACATTTGAAAGACCCACGTATTTAACCGAATCAGCCAAGCACTAAAAAAAAGAGGTAAAAACAAAAAAACTGCGGATGCTGGAAATCCAAAACAAAAACAGAATTACCTGGAAAAACTCAGCAGGTCTGGCAGCATCGGCGGAGAAGAAAAGAGTTGACGTTTCGAGTCCTCATGACCCTTCAACAGAACTAAAAAAGAGGGTTCATTGGTGATAACCTTATTCCCAAAACTGATGCATTCAGATCCTGAACTAAGTCTTCTGGTGAATTTCCCCCCCCCAGGAGTTGTCAATACCACTGGAATTTACTTGAAGCAATTTATTAATAGTCTAGTCATGAAAACAGGATGAGAGACAGCAGGCTGTCCATCCAGGGCCCCGGTAACAAGGCCTCACTCAATTCACTCAGGGCTGTTAAAGTCTCAAAAAACAGAAAGCAATAAAGGCAGAAGAATGCACACAACTTGCATTTATAAAACACCTTTATCATAGTGTTTCAAAGGGGGATTATCAAACAAAATTTGACGCTGAGCCATAGGAGGCGATATTAGGACAGATGACCAAAAACATAGTTAAAGGGGCAGGTTTTTAAGGAATGTCTTAAAATGGAGAGAGATAAGTGGAGTCTGAGAGGTTTAGGGAACAAATTGCAGAGCTTATGGCCTAGACAGCTGAAGGCCGCCAAAGGTGGAGCGATTAAAATCGAGATGTGCAAGAGGCCAGAATTGGCTGAGCATGGAGATCTTGGAGGGTTGAGAGGTTGGAGGAGATTAGCAAGATAGTGAGGGGCGAGGCCATAGAAGGATTTGAAGGCAAGGATGAAAATTTTAAAATTGAGATGTTGCAGGAGCTAATGTTAGTCAACGAGCACAGGAGTGATGCATGAACAGGACTAGGTGCGAGTTAGGATATGGGCAAAGTTTTGGATGAATTCCAGTTTAAGAAGGGTGTAAGATGGGAGGCTGACCAGGAGAGCAATGAACAGTCATGTCGAGGCAATAAAGCTATGGATGAGGGATTCAACAGCAGATGAGCTGAGGCAGGGACTGAGGCAGGCAATGTTACAGAGGTAGAAGTAAGTGATCTTAGTGATGGAAAGGGTGCTTCTCTCCATAAGAGGAGGAAAACAAATTAAATACATTAGCCCAGATTTTGGTGGATCAGCCATCTCACAGGGTGCTAAGAGTTAAATGTTTTCCCGCACCTAACAGCTTGAGGAACACATGTGCTATAGCTTGTTGAAAGGCTGAGTTAGTAACAGCATATCATATCGAGTGTAACAAGGCATCTGGGATTTTTGTAAATGATGGGACCAACAGGGTAATCTCCTTAACCAATGAGATTTAAGAATTGAGAAAATAAGACAGGAATGATGGAGAAGGAAAAGTGTGAATTAGAGTCAAATCAGGTACAGAAAATTGAAATAAACACAGAAAGGAAAAGAAAAAAATTAAAATCTAAAATTTTAAAAATATCTAAAAGAACAGTTTACTAGCTGTAGGAATGACACTCCAGCATTCAAATTATTCCCTTTCAGGGCCAGAGAAGTTGAGTGGCACTGCAGAAACATGAAGATCCTCATTGAAGAGGAGCTTACATTGTTAAGTACCAGCCCTACCTTTAAGTGGTGAGTTTCATGGATAACTAAAGCACAAATTCAGCAATGTCTTGAAACTTGCTGGGGAGTTTATGGGGAGATTCCGTGTGAGATTCCATGTTCGCGAGGCCAATGGTGGAATGGCGCAAGTCATCCAGAAACTTGTGATGGTTCACAATTTATGCAGTAACTATCTCGCTACCTGTTGCTGGGTTATTCACAAATTAACAGCAAGCACCATTAAACTTATTTTGCCAGCAAATTCTGGCCAAACAGCGAGAAATTGTTCGTTAACAGCAAAATTAGCCCATCTGTCACAATTGGAATATTTCACTGCATTCCTTGAGTGACACACAGCAATAAATAGTCACTCGCCACCGGCAACTTATTTTCAAAGCACTAGTGCAGTTTTATAAATGAGACCAAATAATTAAAACATTTTCTTTTAAAAAAAAAGGAAACTTCTACTGTAACAACATAATGAGCCAGAATTGTGGGAACATCAACATCTGGGTGAAGAGCTGGGTAAGGTTCAGTTGACTAAAGCGGATTAATCAAAACCTTTTGAGCTCAGTCAAGAAAAACACCAACCTTTATTTATGAAGCACCCTTCCTGTAATAAAACATTCCAAGGCACTTCACAGGAATATTATAAAACAAAATATGATGCCAAGCCATGTAAGGAAATGAGGGTAAGTGACCAAAATCTTGGTCACAGAGTTGGGTTTTAAGGAGCATCTTAAGAGGAAAGTGAAATCAGGAAGTGGAGAGGTGTCGGAAAGAAATTATAGTAGAACTCACTTTTAAAAAAAATGTCTTAATTATTCAGTCTTTCTTTTAAGTCTTTCAAGATATGAAAACATGTCTCATGCATTCTACTAACCAACCCCCTCTCATACTGCTGGAAAGCTCCTTGGGCTCTCTCGCCATCATGCTTGCACACAATCTTTCTTCTCTGCCTCTATTTTGTTAATATTAAGATGAACCCATTACACAAGCATTTGAAAACTGAAGCAAAAGTGTAACACTAACACAAAGAAAGCTGGCAAGACTAATGAAACACCAACTGCATAATAACCAGCCTCCTTTTGTCTGGAAAAACAGTTTACAAATAAAGTGCAACCTCTAATCATAATGATGAACATAGCACATGTAATTTAACCAAATTGAGAGATATTCTGGTGGGGTTGTGCTGTCATTAAGTGATTAAAGCACTTTCCACCTACAGTTTAGAGAATCACAGAATGGTTACAGCACAGGAGGCCATTCAGCCCATCATGCTCGTGCTGGCTATCTGAAGGAGCAATTCACCTCATGCCATTCCCCACCTTCTCCCCGTAGCCCTGCACATTCTTCCTTTTCAGCTAATAATCCTTTTGAATGCCTCATTTGACCCTGCCGCCACCACCATACTCAGGCAATTCATTCCCAATCCTAATCATTCGTGAGAAAAACCTTTTTCATGCAGCATCTCCATTGCTTCTTTTGCCAGTTACCTTAAATCTATGTTCTCTAGTTCTCAGTCCTTCCATGAGTTTTTCCTATCTATTCTGCCCAGATCCATCATGATTTTATACTTCTATTAAATCTCCTCTCAACCTTTTTTTCTCCAAGGAAAAGAGTTCCAACTTCTCAAATCTATGTAACTGAAGCACTCCTCATCCCTAGAACCATTCTTGTGAATCTTTTCTGCACCCTTTCTAAACGCCTTCATATCCTTCCTGAAGTATGGCGCCCAGAACTGGACACAATACTCCAGCTGATGTGGAACCAGTCTTTTTATTCAAATATTTTTCCCACCACAATCTTCTCCTGCCTGCTTTGGGGTACTGGTTTGGTTCAATGGGTTCTTGAGTCTCTGAATCAAGCACAGCAGTAGGCCATTTGGCCCATTGTGCCTGGGCCAGCTATCAGTCCCATTCCCCATGACCCCACAAACTTTCCTTTACATTTATTTATCCAATTCCTTTTGAAAGTATTACTGAACCTGTCTGGAAGAGGTGCATTCCAGTTCACAACAACACGCAGCGTGAAAAAAATATTTCCTCATCTCTCCCTTTGGTTCTCTCATCAGTCACCTTAAATTGGATTATTCTATTTACTCTATCAAAACCTTCATGATTTTTAATACCTCTAATCTCGCCTTAGCTTTCACTGCTTGAAGGAGAACTAGTCTTTCCAAGTAACTGTAATCCTTCATTCCTGCTCCAGTCTATTAAGTTTCCTCTGCAGCCTCTCCAAGGTAGCTCACGTAAATGGAAATTTCTCGTGTACAAGCCCAGATGAAATTATCCCAGATGACAAATGCACAAACTGCATTTATATAGTGCCTTTAACATAGTAAATAGGTCTTAAGATCACATAACAGGAGGGTTATCAGACAAAATTTGAAACTGAGCCATACAGACCAGGTGCTGGAAGATGGGATTAAAATGGGCAACTAGTTTTGTCTTTATCGGCCAATGCAGACATGATGGGCTGAGTGGCCTCTTTCTGTGCTGTAATCTTTTTATGGTTTTATACAACTGATATTAGTACAAGTTGCCAAAAGCTTGGTCAAGGAGGCAGATTTCAAGGGGCATCTTAGAGGAGAGGAAGACAGAGAGGCTTACAGTGGAAATTTCAGATCTTGTTCCTGGCACATTGGTGATGTGGTGAAATTTGTAAATGTACAAGATTCCCAGTGTATGGAGATCTGATTTTATCTGACGTTCTCAAATATGATCATTCCAAACTATTGCATCTCTCACCAGGGATACTAGTTAAGCCACAATGCCCTAATTGCTGACTTGGCAGAAATCTGCCGACTCAAATTGGCCAGGATTGCCGACCTTCTGCTCTGTAGGTATTGAGCTGTATGGGATGGTACTTTTACCCACTAGAACATCGGGGAGCTTCACAGATTAAATTTTCAGCCATGGCTCAGTGGGCACCAAACTTGCCTTTGACCCAGCAGGTCTAAAGACACGGGCACAAATCCAGGCTGACATTTCCAGTGGCAGTACGAGGGAATGCTGCACTGTTGGAGATGGCAACATTCAGATGAGACATGAAGCCAATGCCCTGTCTGCTCTGTTAGGCGAATATAAAAAGATCCCATGGCACCAGTTCAAAGAAGAGCCAGGGAGCTCTGTTGTCATGTCTAATACTTGGCCCTCAAGGAACATTTTGGTCTAGAAACCTGCCATTTTTGGAACATGATGAAGGCTCTGCAATCAAATAAGTGATCCTTGCTGACTGTGTGAATCGGTGTTTTCAGAGAGGAGCAAAGGGAACAAGAGGGACAAAAAGAAATTGAAGAAAATTTCCCCAACTTAAAATAAAGTAACCAAACCTGGTTTTGCTTGCTGGAGACCTGTCAAAGAACAGGGCTAAAAGTGTCTAGATTTTAAAATTCTCATTTGTTTTCCAATCTCTTCATGGCCTCACACCTCATCTCTCTAACCTTCTCCATCCCTACAACCCTCCAAGATCTCTGCACTCCACCAATTCTGGCTTCTTTCACATTCCTGATTTCCATTCTTCTGCCACTGGCGATCATGTCCTCAACTTCCTGAGCCCAAGCTCTGGAATTCCCTCCCTAAACCCCACCAGCTCCCCTCACCTTTAACTTGCTCCTTAAAGCCTACCTTGTCCTCTGTCCCAATAACTCCCTATGTGGCTTGGCTTTAAATTTTATTTGATAATGCTCCCGTGTACGCCTTGGAACCTTTCACCATGATAAAAAGTGACTACATAAATGCAAGTTTTTGTTGTAAAATGCATAACTATCAGACTTCAGAAATACTCCTGCACAAAGCATTCAACCAGCAGACAAAGACTGATAACTGGAGCAATTACAATTCCACGTTTCTCATCTACTGGATGTGATGCCTCCAGGAACATTTACTGCAGTTTATCTGCATCCCTAACTAGAACTGAACTCTTGGAGCAGTTTTTTTTGCTGTTAAAAAGGTAAGTGATAGTGGATTATGCTGAGACTGTTTCACCAACACTGCATTCTCTATTAAACCAGAGAAAGCAGTCAGTATGATGGATGCCTGATGCCATCCCTCCTTATCATCATGGTCACTTGCACCCAAGTCCTGTTGACATAACCCATTAAAGAGGAAAAAAAAAAGGTCCATCTATACTATTACCAGTGTCAACACTGTATAGTGCTAGAATACTTGGAACCTAAATATATCCAGGATTCAATTGCATTCCTTCCCCCCCATCATCCACCTCCAAATATAAATTTTTTGTATGTGACATCGCCAGTGAATTTGAGCTTCATTTAGCACAAGAGAGCCTTCCAAATTCTTCACGTTCCAATATTAATCCTGGGGGTTGGTTGGGGGGGGGGGGGTGCGGGGGCAGGGAGGGATGAAAGGGGGGGGTTCATGTTAAAAAGTGTCAGAAAGTGTAGAATGGAACATATTTTTATACCTTGAAAAAATAAAGCACATCTCTGCACTGGGACAGCATAAGAGGTTAGGGTGAAAAGGAGAAGGTTTTTTTTGCAGGAGGTCAGAGGTGCTGAGAAAG